>NW_026571152.1:27481105-28081105 GCF_026225935.1 Boleophthalmus pectinirostris
TACTTGTGGACAGCGGTGCTTCTGCGCACATCATGAACAATGAAGGAGCGTTCATCAGATTCGACGAGACATTCCAGCCTATGAATCACGTCATGCAGCTGGCAGATGGGACACGGATCGCTGGCAGCGTGCTGAAGAAGGGGGACGCCCAGATCGACCTCACAGACAGCAATGGCAGAGTGGTGAGTGTCAAACTCACAGACACCCTTTTGATCCCCGGATACCCACAGAACATCTTGTCTGTGGAGGCAGCAACTTCAAAAGGAGCAAAATTCAACTTTGAAAAGAACAACAACAAGATGATCCTTCCTGATGGTACTACATGTAAAATGAAGGTAAAAGACAGACTGTACTATTTGGACATTGTGAAAGAGAACAGTGACGATTCCTGTAATGCATGTTTTGATCTGAAAACTTGGCATGAAATAATGGGTCATTGCAACTATGGTGACATAGTAAAACTCGAAACTGTAGTGAATGGCATGAAAATCAAAGATAAAAAGTGTAAGCCAAACCAATGTGAAACATGTCTGCAGGGCAAATTTACTCAAAACAGAAATAGGGAGGCAGATGTAAGAGCCAAAGCCCCTTTAGAGCTCATACACACAGACCTGGGTGGGCCTATTTCCCCAGAGTCACTAGAAGGGTACAAATATGCCATCACGTTCACTGACGATTATTCTGGTGCCATTTATGTGTACTTCCTCAAAAATAAAAATAAGGCAGTTGAGGCAACCAAGCAGTTCCTGGCAGACACAGCGCCATACGGTAAAGTAAGTTAAACGGTTGAGATCTGACAATGGTACAGAGTTTGTATCTGAGGAGTACCAGTCATTACTAAGGGACAATACTATTAAGCATGAGAGATCAGCACCCTACTCTCCTCATCAAAACGGGACTGCAGAGAGGAACTGGCGCACACTGTTTGAAATGGTGCGCTGCATGCTAATAGAATCAGGTTTACCTAAAGAGCTGTGGCCTCATGCAGCAAGGACAGCTGCAGTCATAAGAAACAGGTGTTACTGTAAGAGGACAGGGGAAACTCCTTATTTCCTTTTCACTGGCAAGAGACCAGATTTGTCAAAAAGTGAAAAAAGTTTGGTTCAGAGTGCATGGTGTATGAACAAAACACAAGAAAGCTAGACCCAAAAGGCAAAAAGGGAATCTTTGTTTTGGTTTTGATCGTCATTCACCAGCTCATATGGTTTATTTTACAGAAACAAGCAAGGTTCAAAAACACAGGCTGGTTCACTTCATAACAAAAGAAGTAGCTGAGAGTCAAACGCAGACTGACACGGACCAAGCAGAAGACCACTACATAGAGTGGGTAACTACACCAACAGAAGTGACTCAGTCACGGACTGACAAGGAAGAAACAGATAATGAGCAAGACTCAAACCCAGACATTGACACTAAGACTGACACACAGACTTCACTTACAGGTAGAGTAAGAAAGAAGCCTAAGTATTTGGAGGACTATGAATGTGCAGTACAGGGCAGTGAGATAACTATTGATTACTGTTACCGAGCTACAGTTGGGTTGCCACAGACCTATAAAGATGCTCTGGCATCACCACTAGCTGAGAACTGGAAAAAGGCAATGAGAGATGAGATGACTACGTTTAAGGAAAACAACACCTTCTCACTTGTACCATTACCAGAGGGTAGACAGACAGTGGGGGGAAGGTGGGTGTATGCCCTCAAAGAAGATGACAAGGGAAATGAGATGTACAAAGCTAGATATGTAGCAAAGGGATACAGTCAGGTGGAGGGACTAGATTATTCTGAGACATTTTCCCCGACTGCTAACTTGACTTCCCTACGTGTACTGATGCAGCTGGCTGCACAGCATGATCTGACATTACATCAAATGGACGTTAAGGCAGCCTACTTGCACGCACCTATTGACTGCGAAATATATATGGAACAACCAGAAGGTTTTCAGGCTAAACCAACTAATGGTGTACAACTGGTGTGCAAGTTACACAAATCAGTCTATGGGTTAAAACAGTCGGGCAGGAATTGGAACATTATGCTTCATGATTTCTTGCTGGAGAATAACTTTGTGCAAAGTCAGGCTGACCAATGTATTTACACTAAACTATCTGAAAGTGAAAGAGTAACTTTGCTAGTGTGGGTCGATGATATAGTTGTGGCTGCAAACAATGAAACTTGTCTAAAAGAGGTCAAAGAAAAACTGAAAAGCAAGTTCAAAATGAAAGACCTCGGCCAACTTACCCATTTCTTAGGGGTTGATTTCACACAACAAAAGGGTTCTATCAAAATGAACCAAACCAGGTACATTTCCAAAATTCTGGAAAGGTTTGGAATGTTGGATTGCAAATCCAGAGCAACTCCGAGCGAAATAAAATGTGATTTAACTCCAAAGGGGGACCAAACAGATCAAAGAAAATACAGGGGTATGTTGGGCAGCCTTATCTACATCATGACCTGTACTAGGCCGGATATATGTTGGATTGTGAGTAGATTGTCACAATATATGTCTGATCCCAGAGAGAGACACATGACAGCATTAAAGCATGTGTACAGGTACTTGCAGGGGACTAAAGACTATGAACTGTGTTACCACAAATGTGACACTAAACTTGAGCTGATTGGATATTCTGATGCAGACTGGGCTAATGACCCAGAGGACAGAAAGAGCACTACAGGCTATTGCTACAGCCTGAGTCAGAACGGTGCAATTGTTTCATGGAAAACAAAGAGGCAGCAGACAGTTGCATTGTCAACATGCGAGGCTGAATATGTGGCGCTAGCCGCTACTATCCAGGAAGCGCTCTACCTCACACAACTGTTAAAGGACATGGATCCCAACTTTGAACCAACTACCAAAGTTTTTGAGGACAATCAAGGGACTATACGCCTAGCGAAGAATCCTGTAAATCGCCAGAGGAGCAAGCATGTGGACATTAAATATCATTTTATCAGGTCCAATGTGTCGCAGGGTAAAATTATTTTGGTGTACTGTCCTACTGAGAACATGGTCGCAGATGTGTTCACTAAATCTGCTACAAGAGCCAAAATTGAAAAGTTTTGTTCTTATATGTTTGGTATCTAGTGTTTACAGAAAATGTGTGTGGCACCATCAAGTGGGGGTGTTAGAGTGCAATGATTGCCACTTCATGTGTTGGGCACTATATTGTTGTGCGCAAGGTTACGCGGTTATAAAATAAAGGCGGAGCCTCCTGTGTTGCGATTCTGCATGTCAGAGCGGCCAGGCATTGTGGCTACCTGTCAAAAGATTTAGCATGTCTCCTGTCTTTGTCTGTGCTACCTTGGTGGGCTACCGGTGGTAAATCTGTAAAGATGTCCACGCAGGCTGAGAGCACGGGCGAGGGTCCCCGTGCACCTAGAGAGCGACCCGCTGCAGAGGAGTCAACACCACGTTTACATGATGCTTTTTAATTCCGATTTAATTATTCCAAATTAATTAATTTGGAATTAAATTATTCTCCTTTGAGTTTACATGAAATAATAATTATTACATGTACATGGCAAACACGTTAAATCGGCTTTATTTAATTCTGCTCAACGTCTGCCGGTGGAGAAGGGTTCTGATTGGACAGGGACTAGAGATGCGCGGATTGGATTACAACCGCGGTATCCGCGGTTAATCCGCGGGTCGGGCGGATGACGTGACGAAAAATTATATTTTAATTAAATTCGGGCGGGTGGCGGTTTAACTACTAAAAAAAAAAAAGAAAAAAGTTATTGTTAGTATTGTTACCTACATCTGAAAAGACGAGTCTCATTGTCTATGCTTGTAGTATGTACGTCATATCCTTAATTAGCCCATTTGACCTCGTTTTTTATGTTCTGAAGGTTAAGGTTGTGTCGGGTTATTGATAGCCTAAGGCAGGGGTCTCAGACTCGCGGCCCGGGGCCAACTGCGGCCCGCGGAAGGATTTTTTGCGGCCCTCCACTTGATTCCAAAGAATAATGTCAGTGCGGCCCGCGGTAGATGTACGCACAATCCCACCCCCCTACCGCGGGCCGCACTGACAGATGAAGCTGCAATCGGTGCCTATGCAGATTCACAACTGATTATTAACGCAGTTTACATCCCAAAACTCAATTTACAGCAGTTGTGAAGCAACGACTCTAAGTGGATCTCTTAATACAAGTACACGTGCACATACGGCGTCACCGAAGAACCAAAACAAACCACACATGGTGGTGCTGTGGTTGCTCCCACAACCACAGCATCAGAGCGCAGAGGAGGCGCTGACAGAATTCCCCTGTTCTTAAGTATGGGACCTTTATTGGAGGGGCTAATAAGAAATAAAAAGACATTGACAGTCTGTTTACCTGTTCAACACTCGGTGCGTAACTTGCTGGCAACACGATGACCAAGCTCCACCTGTGCGTCGCCGAAATCCACGCGCACTCAGCGGCAAACACAGCTGTCCCATCAATATGCAAGCACCACAAAACTACAGTGATCTATTCCAGAGGCTTGGCGACATGTTAGCAAAAAGTACGAGGCAAAAACAAGTGTCTTCCATCCATGTCTGACATACGAGAAGCGGATACACTCCAGTGTGGCGCTTTCACACCGGCAAACGAACCAAAACTGGTCCGATTAACGAGCCTCTGTATCCCGGTAGAACAGTGATATCTCCAGTAACTAATACTGATGTTCAGTGTTAATACCGCGGGCGTCCTCATCTTATCACCATGAACTCATAAAACAGCAACATGTAGAACTTTGTACAAACTCACCGCATCAGTTCTGAGTTCGGGTAACAGCAGCAGCCAACAGCGTTCACAATAGAGCGCAGTTCCTCAGGACGGGGCTGGGGTCTGGTCCTTGGTCTTCTGTCGTCCTACAAGCGCGTTGGTCAGATGGTCCGGAGGCTCTGTCCTCCATGTGCTGGTTCCAGACGGTGGCGAGCAAGACCAGTGCGCAATGACTGGGTCTGAGCGGGTACGTTCCGCCGTCTGCGCGCTGGTTCCGTGTTCCGTGCGGGGAAAGTGAGAATGCGCTGTGGACTACACCTACAGGTCTGTGCTGCTCCTGTCCTCCGCGCTCAAGAACCGCGGCTGGTTCCGAGGTGGTGCAAAGCATCCGGACAGAACGTGAATCCAGTTTAGTTGGTGTCCGCATTTGGTTCTTCCCGGGAAAAGCGCTTTTCACTCCCCGCTCCACGTCATCTGAGCCCGGACAGAACCGGAGCTGCTCCTGCTGGTTCGGGACTCCGGTTTGGAGCTAGTCCGACTGTATTTCTCACACTAGGCTAAAAGCAGGACATTTTTTAAAGGTGAATCAATTGAATGGGTGATTGCCTATTGTCATAAAATTATTTGGTTAATTAAAGCCTAAAATAACAAATGCTGGTTCCTACATGATCACGGGGAACACCGGGACCTCTGTGCAGGTCCTGAACAGAAGTACACACCCCCATTTTTGACTCACTCTGGAGCCACACGTTCGCATGTTCTTGCTCTGATCTTCGTGTATTACATTCTCTGTATTGGCCATTGTTGGTAAAATATTTCGAAAATGAATCGCGGCTGCGTCTGGACAACAATCTGTTACTGCGCTGGAGTCGTACAGCGCGTCATTACAGGCAGGAGACATGTTTCTCCCATGATGCATCTAGAATAGTTCGTTTGGACCTGCTGTCTATGGTTTGGACCCGGGTTCGCGTTCACACCAGAAGAACCGCACCAAAGTTGGTCATTTGGTGCGGATTCAAGCGAACCGAGACCACCTCTTTTTTGAGGTCTCGGTCCACTTGAGTTGGTCCGGGTCAGAGTCCGATTGACGCTTTCACACCAACGCAAACGAACCGAGCTAACCACTTCTGGTTCGAATGGATCGTTTGGTGCGCACCAAATACTGTCGGCGTGAAAGCACCTAATACAGGTCAAGGCTCACTGATCAGCATCTTCAATCTATCCTGAGGATCTGCTTCCTCCTGCAAGCCAAATATCTCTCAGCTGTGCAAGATGAAGCGTAGCCAGGTTTCAACCAGCAAGGAGTAGGCAAAAGAAGAAGAGTAGACGCATTAGTTTAAACTTACGTTCTGAATACATTTTCATGTTCTGAACTGTTATTAAAGATTAAGAAAGTGTGTTGCGTGTTGTTCTTTCTCTCTCCTTTTTTCCCGTGCAACCGCTATTTATCAAATACTCAATGCGGCCCAGCCTCACTCAGACTTTCTCTAATGTGGCCCCCAGGTAATTTGAGTTTGAGACCCCTGGCCTAAGGTTTACGAGGCACATATTATATGCAGTTTATTTTATTATTTCTAATTTATTTCAGCTGTTTGCCAACATGTAAGTGGCTATAGGGCCATATTTATTTAGTTATGCTTTTTTTTTTTTTGTTTCGATATCAGATATATTTTAAAACACACAGACATTATAGCGTAGACTGCCACTCGGGGTATTTAAAACTTAAAGAAAGACCGATGGAGTGAGGCTATGACTTTGAAATAACATCGGGCAATGGCAGAATGTTCAGAATGTAACAACATCCAACACGAAGGCAAGAAGGTTCAAAAATAGCCTAGTCGGAAAACGCTGTCAGTTAATTAGCTGCGCAAGAAAACCAGGTAAGTTTGGGGTTGTTACGGTCAGGCACATTTGATTAACTGTCAGCGTCACGGCGCACTGTGCGACGTCACACAGGAAATTGGGCACGTCAGAGCTTTCGGGACACCGGGACTCCGACTGACTCTGGAGTCAGCACAGTCGCTCGTTGCTCTATCCGCCTTTGCCCGCTCGTTTCTGGGTGTAAAAGTTTGACCTGAGCAGAGCGCGCAGAGGCATAATTCTACCTGGTGTCCTGGTGCTAATATGGACTGACCGTAACTTTCAGATTTAAATGGGAAGTGGGATTAAGACTAATTTTACAACCATTTTGTGCACTCGGCTCCGGGACCTCGCGTCACGGACCAGACTGGACCAGGATTTAGACCAGTTTCATCTCTTCATATTGGACAATAGACTTTTGGAAACAGAACCAGTGGGACAGTGGATAGAGGAAACATTCTGCTTCAGTCTCTGGAGAAGGTAAGAGGCTGGTTTTCATTAGTTTGCGGCAAATCTGAACTTGGAGCCTCACAGGTAAAGAGTGTTATAGTGTTAATAGTTAATAGTGCGTAAATGAGCTGGTGGGTGCGATGGAGCTGCTCTGGTTGTTCTGTCGTGTGCTGTAGGAGCGGCATCTGTGTTCATGTCTCTTATTGTAGTTTTACTGACTTTGTTGGGTCTGGGTGTGAGCGGCGTGTTACGTTGTGTTGTTGCATAAAGTTTGCGCTTGGCTCTTCATTATGCTCTGATCGATACTGTTCAGCCAATACTAATCAAAATGTCTGTTTCTGGTATTTGTTATAATACTACAGCCTATATATATAATACATATATTATTCATAATATATATTTATAATTTTGCACTTGGTGCCCCTCCCAAAAATTATACCATCAGCCGCCACTGGTCCTGGTTTAGTCCTGGTTTAGTCCTGGTTTAGTCCTGGTTTAGTCCCGGTCCCTCAAGTCTCAGGTCTCTATAGGACAGGACTGGACTGCGTACCCTCGCGTACCACGTTCACTACAGCCCTGGTGCTGTCCGATGCGTGGCTATTTCTAGTTCAGAGGTGTTTTTGACGAGAGGCTGTTGTTTAATGTTTACAACCAGTGGCAGGACTTATTGTTTTTTAATAAACCTCAACCTTTTATTATTGTCTTGTGTGCCTATCGTCTACCACACAGCCTCAACAACTATTGCAGCTAATAATAATAATAATCTTAATATAATAATGATTATAATAACAACACATAATTAGCCTAATACTGTTAAAGAAAAACGTGTTTGATAGCATGTCTGCTGTGTATGACTCCACCGCGTTAAAATATTTCTCAAATGGCAGTGCCCCCCCTGCTGGTGACCCACGCCCCTCCAGTAGATGTGCTCTGACGCCGACTCTGACAATTAAGAATGCGAACATACACGCTGAGCGAATTTTGGAATGAATGAGCTATAGTTTGCATTTTTATCGAGGCTCCTTAGTTTGTTTGCTGTATGATTGTTCTAAAATCTAAAATCAATCGGCGGATGGCGGGCGGGTGCGGTTTTGAAAACCTTCGGTGCAAAATGGATAGCGGGCGGATGATGAGTTTTGTGTCGCGGTTGCGGATGAAAAAATAGCCCATCCGCGCATCTCTAACAGGGACACGAACGTATTTACGTCGACCGGAAGAAAACATACACACTTCAGCTGCTACTTTTTTGTCATCTCGGTTTGTTGTTACACGTGAGAATGCGTACCGCTGTTCCCCAGTTTGTATGGGCGAGGGAACAGTCCAACTTCTGAATCGGCAGGAGCAGCTCCGTTTCAGGTTGAGCTGGACTGGGAGTGGTGTTAGGTGCCTCGGCCTGAGAAGCGCTTTACCCGGGGAAGAACTAAGATCACGGAGGACGGACCGCTCAGAACAAGATATAATGAACCAAACGCCTCTGTCTGGATGTTTTGCACCACCTCGGAAGTAGCAGCAGCCCTGGAGCATGGAGGACAGGAGCAGCTCGGCCAGACCTGTAGTCCACTGCGCATTCTAACTTTCGCCGCATGGATCCCGTGCTTGGTCTTGCTCGCCCCCGTCTGGACCCAGCACATGGAGGACGGAGCCTATGGACCTGTCTGACCAACCCGCTCTGAAAACGGCAAAAGACCAAGGAGGGGCTGCGCGCTATGGTGAGTACTGCCGTCTATTTACCGCTGTTACGCGGACTCAGAGCTTCTGTGTGTAAAGTTCTAGGCCACATGCTGCTGTTTTATGAGTCCATGATGATAACTTGGGATGAGGACGGCTCGTGGTGTTAACGGGAACCTCGGTAACTTTCGCAATTACATAGGCAACGGGAAACAGAGATTCGGGGAAACAAACTTGATACTCACCATATTGCAGTGTGTCTGTATTTGTGCTAGATCTGGAAATAAATAATAATAAATAAACATGTTGTCCTCATGTTCATAAACTGCAATATTCAATTCGGTTTTAATGTGTCTTATTAAAAAAAAAAAAAAAAAACACATTATGTCTTTCAATTGATACTTTACAACTGATATCATCAACATTCCCTGATGGTGTGATGCTAACTGTAAGAACTGCTCTATCTGAGGCTTGTTGAAACTTTAATCTGAGATTTATTTCAACACAATCTGACCAGACAGAGTGGGCTTAGCCAGAAGTACAGCAGGTGAGCTGATTTGTGCTGGTAAACAAGTTCCTCAAACAACCAACATCAAACTCATATTGATCAAAGACTCCTGAAAATCCTGAAAATGTGCTGTTTCAGTCCATTTTGAAATTTTTCTTGAGTTTTCATTCTCCTACTGCCCCTTTAATACTCAGCGTCCAGGTGAATGGCACCCACTGGAATATGAAATTACTATTTATCAGTCTTTGTGTCTTCTGTATCACTACTTCAGTGTATCACTACTTCATTGCGGAAATTAAATGTAAACTTGTAGACTTGTATAACCACAATTCTAAGAAAGTAAGTAAGTTTTTGTTTTTTTTTAAATAGAGCTTTTCACAGACATATGTCACAAAGACGCTTTACAGAGAAATATTCATTCACCCTATACCCGGTTGTGTAAGCTACTATTGTAGACACAGCTGCCCTGGGGCAAACTGACTGAAGCGGGGCTGCCATGCCAATCAGTGCCATCGGTCCCTCTGACCACCACCATCACTCAAGCACACACTATTTTCATATTAGGCAATGTGGGTGAAGTGCCTTGCCTAAGGACAAAACAACAGTTTTTGTGACTGGAGCCCCACCCAGTGGTCTCCCATCCAAGTACTAAACAGGCCTGGCCTTGCTTAACTTCTGAGATCTGACGGGATCAGACTTTGACAAGCCGGTATGGCCATTGTATCAATAACTCTTTAAAAAGACATATTCTGCTTGTATCTGCTATATAGGTCTAGTTATAGTCTATGACACCCATGGATTATTATGTTATAATCTGGACATTTTAATTTGCTATATTGATCTAAAACAACTTAATAAATGAAACATCTCCACTGACTTCCGCATTACAAAACTGCAGTGTTCAGTGGGAGCAGATGTCAAGGTAAACGGCATCACAGCAAAGATCCGTGAAGTTGTCAACACTTCCGATGAATAGCTGCAGATCATGTTAGTGTGATGTCATGTGGTAATACAGGAAGTGCTTCACTATGTTTTTAAACCCCATACACCATAATGCTCTAGCCACAAAGACTATAACCAAGGCTGATTGATGTAGTTTCTCTTTACCCTCTATATTACATACATAGTCAAAAACAGAAGATTAAAAAGATGCTTTTGAGTGTGTAAGAACAACACCCACCAGGGGCTCATTAAGTGAACATTACACACTGTGATACTGATGCCCTCCCAGTGCTGCTGCCCATTTATTAAACAATGTACATGGAAATCTCTCATATATTCTCTAAAGTGTCTCTCTCTCTAATCTCATTTTGTGTATACTTCTGTGTGCACTTTACTCTCCCTGGAGAACGGCTGGTATTGGTACATCTCTTGAGAATTTACTGCAAATAAAATGTGGCAGCGCACCAGTCTACTTAAATAACACAGACAAACGGAGACGTGGACATCTGTCTTTTTGACATTTAACTCTTCGTGATCTGGCTTAAAGCTGCACTGCGTAACATTTATAGTGGGAGGTCAGTCACTTGTAGCCTGATTCATCAGCCGGTTTCACTTTGCAGAAACCGTCTGACCTCGCAGCATTAGAATCCATTCGCTCAACGGTAGGCGGGTACTTTTTTAATTTAACCAATCGCTGCTATTTGGTCATGACAAATGTAATGCGCCGCTAACAGGGCTAACTATATATGGTGTATTAAGCTTTTCCCAAATCCTGTAGAAAGAAAAGCAATAAAGTCTTCCTCCTTGATAAAATTCAGTGAACATTTTCTTTGTTCCACCTTTAAATCCTCAATCTTGGGAATCGTTGCCAACATAGAATGTATGACTCTTCGCTGATTGGCTGGTGCCCAAACTCGCAATTCTGGGGTTTTTGCAAACTGTCTAGTGTATTCTGATTCCTGACCTAGTCGCTGGAGAGAAATGAAATTAAGCGGAGGCATTAGGTGGCGCCAGCCTGGCTACCATTGTCGAGGCAAAGTAAGAAAATCAGTTGTAAATGTTATTGCCTTGTCTAGAATGTTCCACAGCATAGATTAAACCTATTCACAGAAAGAATTGTTCTATTTTTCAGCAATAGAAACACCCATAATGATTAAATGTATATCTTTAAAGTCATACCATGGAACATTCCAGGTAAAGCAAGAACATCTCCAGGGAGACAAGTAGCAGACTCTCCATCAGAAAAGTTGCACAGTGCACTTTTAAAGCTGCTTACTGTACCTTTAATGGACTGCTATTGTTTTAGCCATGCCATTTCCCAGCTCCTTCAACACACAGTCATAAATGCTTTTCACAATGGCCTCTTATGGGTAGAAGTACAGTGTGCACCTGCTCAAAGAGAAAATAAAAACGCCTTGCTTTCTTCCATATGCTTTGTCTGCCCTCATTAAAAGTGATGGGCGCACATCACATATACACACCTAGACATCAAATCGCATCATATCCAGCTGTCATATTAGTAAAATATTAATGGTGCCTCTATCCCCCTTCTGTGTGCCAGACAGGAGCTGTGTGTATTACGAAAGACATAGACAAAGATCTAAAACTGTGTGGCCATCTTACATGAAGAATACTGAAGTAATTGGGTCGAGAGAATGGTAGTGAGAGAGGGAGAGAGAGAGGGAGGGGTAGGGAGAGAGAAAGAGGAAGAGAAAGGGAGAGAGAGGGATGCATGGGAAGACAATATAAATGTAATAATGTGCAGGAGATAATAGAGGAACATGAAAACAGAGGAAGACAGCGGCAGCCAGAGAGACAAAAATGGAAATGAGAGGTGGTTTTCTAGATGAGACAGTTCCCTCTGTAGAAGTAAAATTAGAATTAGCATTAACAGTGGAGATAAAACTTTCTAAAAGCCATAATGGATAGTGACACTGGCGGTAGTGCTGTGCCTTTCTGTTGTTTGTCTGAGGCGGGCAGATGGTTTCATTCAGTTGTGCACTATAGGGATAATATACAGGCTTAAAAATTATTAAACTGTATAACTAAATTATAGAAAATCAGGCTTCGCAGATTGTTTTGAGCACTTAAACTTGGAAATCGCTTTGTACAAAAATCTGTCAAAATGCTGGTATAGTGAGTTTAAATACTACTGAACCCAAAAGTATCAGATGGACATTCATGGTAGCTTGATTCATCAGTCGGTTTCACTTTGTAGAAACCGTCTGACCTCACAGCATTAGAATTTGTTCACTCAACGGTAGGTGGGTACTTTTTTAATTTAATCAATCGCGGCTGTTTCATCGTGACATATGTAATGCGCCGCTAACAGGGCTAACTGGTATATTAAGCTTTTCCTAAATCCCGTAGGAAGAAGGACAATAGCGTCTTTCCCCTTGATAAAATTCATCAAACATTCTCTTTGTTTCAGCTTTAAATCCTCGATCTCATGAATCGTTGCCAACACAGAATATATGGCTCTTCCCTGATTGGCTTGTGCCTGAACTCGCACTTCTCAGGTTTTTGCGAACTGTCTAGTGTATTCCGATTCTTGACCTAGTTTCTGAAGAGAAATGAAATTGAGCAGAGGCACTAGGTGGCATCAGCATGGCTACATCCATATCAAAACATACATTGGTGATTACAAAGAAAAAAGAAAGGAATATCTCAGTGGACTGAAAAAACAATGGGGATTTCTGCAAAATTAAGGAGTGAAACACTGAACTTCAAAATGATGAGTGACCAATAAGCTCTTTCGTTTCACAAGTGTCACTGAGATAAACACATCTGATTGCACCGCTGTGTCTTAGTCTGGCTCAAGATGCAGTGAACAAGAATACACCTGTCTTGTACGTTTTGTGCAATATGTATGGACAAATTAGTTGGACAAGAGGTTAATTTAGTGGAACAAGCACCATCAAAATTACAGGTCAGATCTATGGAAAGGTGACCACGAAGCCTACATGTTTTTCAGTGCCGTTTGAGCATATGAAAAAAACTGTAATTGAATAAGTGCAAGATATATAGGTTTAATGCTGTACTGACCTTTCAGGCAAAACAACATCTCCATGGAGACGGTTCGTATATTCATATTCTGAGTTCATCTCTTCTAATGTTGGAGAATGAAACCAAAATACGATATTTTACATCTAACCTATGTTGACTCAAGCTGCGACGTGGGGACCAATATTCCTGTGTAAAAAAATCCAGAGAAACAAAGAGAACAGTGATTTAGCTATTGTAGATCTTGTGCGTTTTCAGAATTATTCATGCCAGTTAGCAGCGATATGGGCATATGATTGAGATGTAACCCAACAGAAAGAGATCATAGTACAACTAAACCTCCTACATTACCTCACTAACCCACTAATCCATCTTCAGTTGACACCCAAACCGCCTTTTATCAGACCATGGCCTTAGAGCAGCTGCAGAAAATGTCAGGGTTTCTAACAAATAGACTGAGTTCATCTGTAGACAAGGCTGAATGGGGCTGAAAGCATGACTGCCCTCCTCCAGGTTCTAGGAGTTATGTTCGGCTATTCATTCTCAGAAAATAAATACATACATTAAAAAAGAAAAGGGAAATCGAGTTTATGTTACTTTTCAAATTAATAAAATAAATAAAACGATTGACTATTAGTTTGAAAAGTATAGCTGATGGGTCTTTCATTATTGATATTTTCTGAGAATTTTTTTTTACTTATACCAGTATAGCATATATATTTTCACTGAACTTTAAAAAAAAAAAGATTTTAAGACATGCTCATAGTGAAATAAATAAATAAATGCAGACACTGACCTGGAAGTAAATGAGTAAAGATAGACAGATGCATTATGTGTACATATATACATAATCTATAGCTGTAAATTTATACTCACATGACAAAATTTTATGCTTTCTTTGTTACTGTCTATCCAAGATGAAGAATAAAATGTGGAATATAATGTGGAATATTCCAACATTATCTTTTTACTTACAGAGTATTACATTATATACTGTATATTCTCACATATATGCAGTAGTGTTATGTGCATTTACATACTGTACCATTGTAAAAATTGACATATACCTAAAAGTGCTGCGTTTGTACTTGTACTTGTTACTTTCCACAACTGTCCAGGAGGTGGTGTTCAGGGGAGGAGTGTGGTCGTGTGACGGCGGATAGCACAGTTAAATAAGACAAAGTGTTATTGCTGTGAGCTACACTTGTATGTACAGGCACTTCCTCTCCTCTCTAATCCACACAAACACTCACCAGAGGCACGAGGATGGGACGCCCCCGTGAGCACCAAGGTCCTTCCTCTCGCTAAATTAAAACCATTAATAACCAACTGGGAGAACAGGGGGAACAAAGGGAGATGAGAGAGACAGATGAAAGAAAGTCTGCGTTGTGCTCAGTGATTTAAGAAGATTTACAGAGTCTGCTGCTGGCAAACTGGTCAAAAACACTGAAACGAGAATTAGAAAAAAAAAAAAGTTAGCACAAGTTGTCTAAACTTAGAATACACCTGAAGCCCTGTCTTGTGCATTAGATATCGATTGATATTTTTGAGTTTAAAGGTGCATTGCGCAATTTTTTTTCTGGTGGAGGCTCCTTCACCTGCTTGTCTCCATGGAGATATTATTGGTTTGTGTGGAATGTTCCATAATAAATCATCGAGCATTCATCTAACATTTATTAATTATGGGTTCTCTATTCTGTGAATAGGGTTGCATCTCCACAGATCTGGTCTGTAATGTAGTCTATAGTTGTCTCCCTTCAGACAGGTTTAAGTTCTATTGTGGAACATTCTAGACAAAGCAATAATATTTCCATGGAGGCAAGGAGATAAAGGCTACGTCCACACGACCAGGCTACTGTATTTTTTTTATTTTTTTATTTTTTTGAAAAAAATTTGTATCCACACACCTGTTGGATCAATAAATATTCATGTCCAAATCGACAATGGAGCACTGAATGAAAACGATGTAATACATCTGCCACACCTATGTGTGGTGCTGTTAACAATGATAATAATATTTAATAATTCATATCCCATCACAGCTTTTTAAAGTTTAAGGTAGTTTAGCATCTTTTAGATATATCCCAGAAATATAATTTGTTTTGCAAAAGTTAAACATAAGTTTTAATTTTTAGCCATAAGATTTGGATGAGAATTATTAACTTGGCCTGAAAATCCAACAGTTTAATTACTTGTGCGTAATCTTTGTTATTGATCCGTGTGCGTAAACTGCGTGGTGCGTGTTGTTAGCATTAGCGTTAGCAGTGTATCTCGGATGCTGGGCGAGGGGAGTCTACACCTGTCACATTTCAGCAACAGTATTGCGGCTAGTTTCAGGGCTGCAATGGGGCCGCTACGTCCACACGACAAAGCATCGCCCGCATTCCCAGATTTCTCCACTCTAGAACCCTTTCTCAAAAAACACAGTTTTTGCCCACCCAAAATTTGGACAAAAGGCCAAAACAAATTAAAACTTCACCGACGTCGTGTGGGCATGCCCAAAATTACAAGACAGATCTGTGGAGAGTTTTTCAATGTTGTTTGAGCATATGAAAAAAAAATATAAGTGAATAAATTCAAGATATATAGGTTTAATGCTGTAATGCTTCCAGGCAAAACAACATCTCCAGTTCGTTTATGTTCATATTCTGAGTTCATCTCTTCTAATGTTGTGGAGAGTGATACCAAATTATAGTATTCTATGTCTAACCCATGTTTTGCTTAGTTTTCTGACATGACAGCTACACGGAAGTTTGAGGACGACCTTCAACAAAAAACTTCTCACCTATCTATAATACTTAAAAAAAGAATTATTTACTTATTTTGCATATTTCCTTCAACCTGTTATGGATGTTACATTGCTGCCTTCTGAACTGCAAACATGTTCAGTTCTTTGTAAGCTATGTGAACCTACCAAGGTTACTGAAATCACCTAGCAACCGTTATTCCTCTCCATCAATTCTGCTTTTTTTCTCGCTGTTGTTCACATGTTCATTTATGTTCATTGAAATCTGCCAGATAGTTCACCGGTTTTTATAAGCAGCTTCAGCCTTGAGTCGGCTCACTGAGTTTTCATCAAAACACACACACACATACACACATGCCGAGCTGAATGAGTTTGCAGCTAACAAAGAGGTGTTACCGAGTGTCAAACTAATATGTGTCTCTCTTCACTGCTGCCCAGCACTGCATTCTCCGCTCAAGGACGGAGAGAAAAGAGAAAGGCAGGCTGGAAAGAAAATGAAAACTGCTTATGAAGAGCGGCGGACGAGGACGGAGGAGCGCGCCGTAATGGCAGGACGCTTTGATTTGAATACATGGCGACATTTCAATACATGTTTGGGAACATCTCATTTCTGAAATGTGGAAGAACAATGCCAAGAACGGACCGCATGGGTTTGAAGTGGGGAGGTCCATACAGCAGATGTGACACTGGCATGAGACAATGTTTTTTAGCTATCGCTTCTTTTATGATTAAAAAACACAATTTCACTTCATTCTTAAGCTCTTCTGTGGGTGAGAAGTACACATGGCATCATTATTATTAAAGGGCTTTTTGATAATCTTATGTGTAGATGTAGGCACTGCACGGACACTCTTTAGATTTAATCATCTCATTATCAAAGTTTAGATAATTGACCAGGCAAACTAACGGTAAAGTTGTGTGTGTATACAGAAAATCCAAGTATGTAAGGTCAATTTATTTAAAGGACACATATTATGGAAAATAGACTTTTTGAGATGTAAGATTTGAGAGTTCAAATACAACATTGTTCCTTGTCAAAAACGCACCTGGAGACGTATTTTTCTTCATTGATGCTTGTTTGTATTTTTTAATTAGAATTTCGAATTTTCAGGATTGTTACATCACAGGTAAAAGTCCAGAGATCTCCTGCGTTATTTTGTCATTTTTAAAAGCCCCAATTGAATGTAAAAATAAACTGATAATTCAATATTTCTAAATTAACATAAAGCTATTTTCAACAAATATTTAATTGTGATCATTGTTTTTGCATTTCTCATTCGCACAAGATTGTAATTGGTGATATGAGTAATTCTTGGGCACACTTGAACACTTGAGCAGTGAAGCACGCTCCTTTATCTCCTGCTTATACTTCTCATGATCAGCTTAATTACAGCGCGCCAAATAAACGGCAGGATGAAAGGCAAAGCAATCAGAGGGAACTGCCGTGTGAAATGGCTATTAGCATTCTGCCAGCATTGTTTAGCTGTGACAAGACAAGCTGTTGTGTGCGTAATTATGTTATTAGCTTTTTAATACACGTATAGTCATTTCATTCTGCTAGCATTTCCCTTCGCTGTGACGGGTCGGCGCTTGCTGCACTCAGTCGTTTTATTAGGACTAATTAAATTAAGCGTATTTTGGTCCTGCCGTCAGCCACACTCACAGGCCATGTCCCTCGGCTCAGGGAGGAGGGAGGGGGCTGTCTCATTATGAACACTGTTTGTTGATGTGGTACAGCTACATTAGTCTCATCGCAATTTTTGGGTCAGGGCCCAGAAACGAATGAAGTAAGGCTGGTAGTTATTATCAGAGGTGATGCCACTTATTAAATAACAGGTAGTTTTATAGCTAAAAAATACTTAGAAAAACAGGCATTCTGACTGTGAGTGGGGTCTCCTCTCCACAGATCTGACCTGTAACTTGGTCTAGTTTGATTTCCATGAAAATATAAAGGTTTAATAACATACTGGGAAACATTCCTTCATTTCTGAGACCTGCTGAAAAGACTGAGTCTTTATTTTTAACATGTTTATAGGCTGAGCAAATATACAAATAAAAACAGCTAGGAGAATTATTATTAATTCTGTTGTTTCTGTTGAACAAAATTCTGTATAAATCTTCATCTAAATCACTACATATGAATCTTTATAAGACCTCAAAATCTGCAAGAAATACTTTTTACTCTTTACTCTTTTACTTTAACTTGAGTTTTTTGTTTTGTGCTCTAGTATCTGTACTTTTACTTAAGTAACAAAGTTCATTACTTCTCTGTATTTGTACATGGTTATACAAAGAAATAAGAATCTTTATTAATGGCGATTCAGAAATCAATCCTGGCTCTGTTATATGTGTAGTTTGCAATTACATGACATTTCTTTGAGCTGATCTGACAGGAAAGGATAGATAAACATTTCTAACATGACACCTACAAACCCTAATAATCAGATTTATTAATATGCAGTAGTTAAGTTACAAGCATCATTATCATCGACCACTTTCCTTCCTTCTGTATTCCTCTCCTTTTCAGACCTCCCAGCTCTGATCTATTAAGATGTTATGAAACGGCGGTGCCCACTTGTGTGTTCCTGTGCTTGGGTAGTCCCCTCACGTAGCGGGCCCACACCCCTGACCCAGTGTATGCCAGTGCAGCCTAGACTCGAGGTAATTAAACAGGGATCAGGCTGCTCTTTATCAAGGCCTCTTCACTGCTGGGCTAAATTAACCTCTGCCCACACACACTCCAACACAGACCACCATGCACTCTTTTAGGCGCAGACACATTATTAAGCACGCCTTCCAGTACACATGCTCATAATGCCCAGTGATTAGGATTTCTCAAATGCCTCCACTGAAGTTTGGGGACTGCATACACTTATTTTTTTATTATGATAAACCTGTACACAAAATCCAGGTAACACTTTATAAGAGAGATAAGATCATCTTGATTTGTTCCACAAAGGTGAAATAACAAACACTGAATAATTATACTTACCCATAATAACAAATACTGAATTCATTTGTTAATTCATAATGAAGAAATAGTTTATTAAAAGAATAACATTTCCATGGAAAGAAGCAGGAGGAGGCCATCCTCCAGGCAAAATAACTGGAGATGCAATCCCACTTACAGTAAGGACATGTTTTTCAATGTTTTTTAATGTGATATACAACCTTTTTTAAAATATTCAGCCATTTATTAACCACCAAATTTATATAGCATCAAGATTCTCAAAATGCTTTACAGTGCATCACTGAACACTCAGTGGAAAGATACTATTGTAGCCATGGGGCAGACGGACAGAAGACAGGCTGCCAATCAGTGCCATCGACCCCTCCAACCACCACCAATACTCACACACACACACACACACACACACACACACACTAACTACAATTTTCACTTAACCAAAATACTTACTGATTATTAGGCATAGATGTGAAATCTGCAATATTAAATCACATAATTGAAAAAATAAATAACTCTTCTTAAAAGTGACTCTGAGTCAATCCCAGGTCTGTTATGTGTGTGGTTTGCATGATAATGGATAATAGTTTTAGTAATCTCCAGTAAATACTCCTGCACAAGATGGAGTCATCTTTGTTCTTTGTCATCCCTCTAGGAATGATCACCACTGATATGAAAATAAACTCTTTCTTTATAGCTGAAATATGCTCTGACTGAATGCTAGTTTATCCTAATTTACCAAATGAGGCTGTGAGCTGTGAGTAGCACACATAAGTGTGTGTCCTCTGAGTGAGTGTGTGGAGAGGGCGTCCTGGTGTGTGCAGTCTGCTGCAGAGAGAGCAACAGCTGTGGCTCCAGTGAGGAGGAAGTGCACATGAGCAGGTGCTACACACATGCCTCTTAATCAACACTAAATAATGACCACACACCTCACTTACTGTACAGTGGTTAGAAGCTACAAAAGCAGTATTTTCTAACAGACAGAGTAACAGTTGTGTACCTCCCCACTCTGCTTTGTTCTTCTGTTTGTTGTCTTTTGTCCAGGTATAGTCTGGATCACAGTGCAGTGTTTTGCAGCAGCTGTCGGGCCACCTGTGGAGGTGAGACCAGCCGTGCTACAGCGGCAACAAGATAAGTCCGGCTGGGGAATAAAAACAGGCTCGTGTAAAGGGACAAGTGGCCATAGATGGAGCCCTAACCAACGGCTCTTGTACCTTTTTATCCAGGCAGGAGGCAGGTGCAGAGCTGTCCGCGCCCTGTGTGTCTCCTGGCCTCAAGCCTTTGTCTGTGAGCAGCAGATGCTCTCACTCGACAGGTGCACAGAGAACAAACAAACCACAGCCCTGCAGAGCTACAAGGTGTTAGTTTTAACAAGTGCCTCTGAAAAATACAATAAGGCTGACGTGGCCATGATACCAATGTATGTTTTCATTCTGTCTCAGTTAAAGGTGCACTGTGTTATTTTTTGGTGTGGGGCAATCAGGGACTGTAGAAATGTAGAAAGAAGTGGACTGAGTGTGACGTCACCCATAGTGTTTGGCTCCAGTCAAATGAAGTACACAGAGAACGCTGCATATTTAGGTTGTGTTCTTCTCTCAAACAGAAAACACTCTGTTCCACCTTGCAATGTCACATGGTAATCCACCTTCACTAAAATCATTTAGATGATTTCAGTCCTAGAATTGCTAGAGAACTAAAGGTAAAAGGTAGCTGTTAACTTGAAAACTACAACTATATTGCATCACAAGGTGGAACAGAACATTTTGAGTTTTGGAGATATAGACAGGATAATATTCAAGGATTACTCAAACATGTGTCAAACAAAAAACAACTGCAGGTATGTTTTTGATGAGGTAACAACATTATAACATGGTTTAAAACTCAGAAGAATAAATGTTATGTAATGTGCGACTTTTAGTTTATGTAAAAAGTAAAAAAGTGTAAAAAAGCAAACTAAAATGCATTTCAGTTGGTCCTATCTTTGACAGCGACGAGAGCTACATTTATAAAAGTTTGAAGAAAGTCGTCATGAAGAGTGTTTTCTGAAACAGTTTTGGAAATGTCACCACCTCCTTTACATTCCCCGGTGTCGTCTCGGTTCTCTGAGTTCTTGTTTGACTTCTTCACCTGACAAGTATGTGTGAGAAACATACACTATTGAGACAGGAGCCAAAATGTTCTGTGGCAAAATTCACAAATATGTCAAAACTTTCAAGACACATGCCCATTTTAATTTGTTTAGTGCATTCATGATTAATATATGGTGCAAATGCAATTGTTTTGAGAGGAATAGTTCCTCATTGTTGGTGTCTTTTTGTATTTAAATAGCATGGGAACACCATTTTCTGTGTGTGTTTGTGTGTGTTTGTATTACTTCTTTATTTGTATTACTATTACTGTCATAGTCTGTTGCTTTTAAATATGCAGAGAGCCCTGGTGCACTGTGGTGTGACAGCTTTTATAGCCACCACACTTTCTCACTTACGATGGCAGAATTGTTGTTTCTTGTAACTAGATGCTGTATGACATCTGCAACTAAAAGAATGACCTTAAAAATACTGTGCCACATTTTCCAAAATATTTTGTTATTCCAAAGCAAATTCAAATCCAAATTGACTTTTGTGAGGTTTAAGTCAGGTTAGAATGTTATTTTCTCACCCAAAACAGACCTGGAGTTGTTTTGTTTCATTCACAGATGTCTGAGTTACCCTTTATTGTTGTCTGACTACATCCCCAAAGCTCAAAATGCTCTGTTCCACCTTATGATGTCACGTAGTGGTAGTTTTCAAGTCAACTACTAGCTACTTTTTTGCATTTCGTTCAGAAGAGATTGGCAATTCCAGGGATGAAATTATATCCAAATAATTCTAGTGAAGGTGTATGGAGTTTAAAAACACAGTGGAGCAATTTCTATATTGCCACATGATTAAAAAAAAAGTGTTTTCTGTTTGAGAGAAGAACTCAAAAACTAAATATGCAAGGATTGTGTTTTAAGCATCTGTGAATGGAACAAACTAAAACTCCAGGTATGTTGAAAAAACATTATAACATAGATCAGAAAAATAACATTATATGGGCCCTTTAACCTTTTCAAACTCAAAATATATTTAACTAGCATTTATTTATTTATTGTTTTGTAATTGTGTGTAAAAGCGTATATACACACACACAAGATATTTGATAAAGAGTGTATACTTGTTCTTTTCTGATCATGTTATTACGCTGAGGTCTTTGATGTGCGTCTGTGGTCCCTGATGGTTCTGTAAATGGGACAAATGTGATTATTTCCACATTAATGAGGAAACATTTTCATTTCAGCGATAGAATGTGAAGTGGCTTTAATAAGACAGTTATAGTGCGTCTGTAGTCAGAGTGAACATGACATGTCTGACACCAGCAGCTGGAGACAACAGCAGGAGCACGCGAGCACAAGCAAAAATACTACAGCGCAAAAGAATAAAAAAGATACTTAATGTTCGGGCAAGGGCAGTTAGCTCTTTATTTTGGGACATTTTGTTATTAAAATATGCTGTCCTTTGTATAACTTTGTTTTCAGACAAATTGATTGTGTTCTTATTTTATGCAAATACACCGGCCAGATTTTTTCAGGCAAAAAAGTTAAGCTTAAAGGTGCACTGTGTAACTTTTCTGGTGGAGGGTCCGCCATTTGTTTGGCTCCATGGAGATGTAATTGCTTTGCCTTGCATGTTATACAGTACAGAAATAAACTTGGTTATCACAAGGGAGACAAGTTACTGGTCAGATCCATGGAGGAGTCTGAGCATAGTAAGAATTCATGTTTTTCAAGGTATTTTTGAGCTATTAAAAATAATAATAATAATAATGTAATTGAATACATGCAAAGTAGATGTTGGCCTGGAGACAACAATGCCACCAATCCAAGTTATGGGTCAGATTTGTGAAGAGGAAAGCCGGCCCTTTTTCAGTGTGTTTTGAGCAATAAAAACACATGTAATCGAATAAATACTTGATAGATAAGTTCAATGCCATAGCATGCAACTCTAACTGGGCACAGTAATAACATGCTGTAGTGCATTGTTTCCCAAAGACTGGGTCGTGATACTCAGGTGAGTCACAAGAGATTTTGTTTAGGTCGCCTTGTCACGATCTGCATGTAGGTCTGCAATATACATATACATACATCTCTGCACACCCCTTGCTCCTCATTTCTTCTTTATGCACGGAATCTCCGCACTCTGCCCGTTCCTCACTTTTTCTCCGTGTACGCAGTCTCCACACACCCCTCCCCTCTTCACGTCTTCTCCGTGCACAGAATCTTCACGTGCTGCCCTCTCTTCATTTTTCACTTTTTCTCCATGCACAGAATCTCCGAGCACTGCTCACTCCTCACTTCTTCTCTGCGCACCCCTCCCCTCCGCTCCTCACTTTTTCTGCAGCACCGTCTTTCCTATTCAGTTTTCTGTGGGGAACATTGATTACTGTTTCTCATTGTTTAAAACTTGAGTAATTGTTCAGAGAGACACGATCACTCAGTCAACAATAACATATCCTCATTAATGTTCAATAATGGTCACAAATTTATTTTGGGATTTACAAATAATGTCTATTGACTTGAGTTGTGAAGATTTGTGACTTTTAAAATATGAGTTCCCAGAAAAAAAATTTGGGAAACACTGCAGTAGAGTAACCTCATCTAGAAAAGTTAAGCAGTGCACCTTTAAAAATGCTAACACTTGGGTTTAGCAGAGAAGAATAGACAGACACATGAATACCATTTTGTGATATCAGTCTTGTTGACAAGCTCTAAACACCTTTGTAAATGTAATTGCTTAGTGTTGTCTGATCTGCCACTTGTCTGTGTTGTATTAATCTCTTCTGTGTGTACTTTCTGTTACATGGTTTGCGTTAATACATATTTAAACAATCTCATAACGCTCTTTGGAGTAAACAAACCTTGGCCCGAGGATGAGAGCCCAGTGCACAGTGTGTTCCCTGCAGGAGGCACATACTCGCCTCATACATTGCTATTACAATGTGGAGAGTGTGGTGTAGTGGTGCGTGTAGTGTGGCGGTGTGGAGAGCAGTGGAGTGGGTGCTTTGTGTCTGTGTGTGTGTGTCTATGATGGTCACTGTGAGAGTTGAGCCCACGCCAGAGTTTGTGCTGATTCAGAGCCCGGTCACCTCTCTGCGGAGGTAAACAACACATCAGCACAGGGGGAGACACCAGCACATTTTACACTTGTGTACACAGACTAAAGAGGCAGCACACACCAACACAGAGGAAGGGCATGTGCCTCAGACTCTAGTTAAGTATTTAGGAAAAAGCATTCAGCGTTTAAAGGTGCGTTATGTAACTTTTCTCATGGAGGTTCTGCCACCTGTTTGTCTCCAGAGAGATAATATTGATTTGCCTGTTATTTCACATTAAACTTATCCTACTCAGGGGAGACAATCAGGTCTCATCACCGGGTCACTCACATTTAGAGTGCCTGTTTTTCAAGGTGTTTTTCAACACAAAAACACCAGTAAATGAAAAGCATAGAAAATGAAAGCACGGCCAGTTTAATGTCATATTATTCAGCACTATTCAGCACGTTCTCCATGTGAGATAACAAAAGTACACACTGCACCTTTAAGTGATAGTAGAGATTCAAGTAAGCATGATGGTCGGCAGGAAAAGGTAAGGTGTATGAAGTGTCTTGCTCCATGACACAAAAACAATTTGAGTGTTCTACTGTGGTATCCGCAAACATTTTAACAATCACAAACTGAACTCGAAATAATTATTTAAAGTTGTACTATGTAACATTTCCAATTGGAGTGGGTCAACTTTAAGGTGTCATTGTTTTGCCTGAAATGTTCTAGCCTGATTCATCATGTAATGCACTAATGGGACTAACTGGTATATTAAGCTTTTCCCAAATCTTGTAAGAAGAAGGGCAATAACATCTTTCCCCTTGATAAAATTCATCAAACATTCTCTTTGGTCCGGCTTTAAATCCTCGATCTCGGGAATAGAAATAGAGAATAGGTGGAGTGTGTGTTTTCTGTTTGAGAGAAGAACTCAGCCTATGTGTGAGGGCTTGGTTGTTAACCATGTGAATGAAACAAAATACAACTCCAGGTGTCTTTTTGATGAGGAAAGAACAATATAACAACTCAGAAAATTAAATTTTATAAGCCCTTTAATGAAACCACTCCAAGACCTTAATTTCAGGTGGACTGTCTGTTTGTGAGAACCTGAGTGCAGAGCTCACATGTACAAAACATCTCACTCCCCCATTTTCACCATCAGATTTTTATTTTATTTTTTTAATGAACATGAAGTTGAACAAAATCTCTGATACCTTTGCCCTATTTCGTTTTGGAGGGGCACATGACGGGACAGTCCCATGTGGAGGGATCACAGAGAAGACCTGCTTATATTCAATATTTATCCAGCTCAGCGTGCCTCCTCCCTGTTCCCTGGGCCTGTCTCTATCCCGTCTGTTGTTTACTGAAGAATATAGAAGGTAAATGTCAGCTATGTCAGTTCTGAGCTACAGCCCTCCACATCTGTCTGTCTAGCTACAGTTTTATGCTTTCAATCCTTCTCCATGTCACATTTTATATCTCCCAATATTGTCTATTTCCACTAAACAATTTTATAAGATACATCTGATTAATCTCTTTATGAGCAGATAAAAACACCACAAGGTAGGTGGGGATATTTTGAAAGTGATAATATTGTGTGGTGCTTCATAGAATTGCAAGATTAGAATATTGAGTATATCTTCTATAATCAAAACATCAAAAAATGTAAATTCTTATAAGAGCCAGAAGTGTGTATTCTATCAAACAAAAGTAAAACGTGATATTTCTCATTTTTTGACATACTTGAACCAAAACCAAGATCCTTTAGGTACATTTAAGCACATTCCTGATGTTGTTACCTTCTCAAAATCATACCTGGAGTTGTGTTTTGTTTTATTTACACTTCAAAATGTCCTGTTCTTCCTTGCTATGTCATTAAGCACTAGGTTTCAATTCAATAGATACCTCTTATGCATATGCAGGGTTTTTTGTGAATGAAACGCAACTCCAGCTATGTTTTTGATGAATAATATTATGACATAGATCAGAATAGCAAAATAGCTTAATATATGCCATTTAAAGCCAAAAAAAACAAACTTTACTATGTTATGCTTGTTATGTTTTGCAGTTGGAATTTCATTTGTAAAACCATCTCATTTAAGGTCACTCTTTGCTCAATGTTTAATTTCCACAAACATCTCCAGTCCCATTGCGCTGCGCTTGTGCTCTTTTGGTGATTTGCGCAATTAGCCCCAGCTCCTCTCTGTCCACTGCATGAGTCACAGAGAGAGGGGACGAGTCAGATGTACTGTGCGCTTCTCTAATTGGGAGCCAGTGACCTGATGTTGCAGCTGATAAATGCCACATTATGGATGCTAATGTGATCTGACAGAAACCAGTGCTAATCATTTTGACCATCACACGGGCACACCAACGGCCATATAGACCAATTACACACGTGTTTTCAAAGACTATTTTTAAATAGCTTTTTCTTTTTTTTTTTAATAACAGCCGTTGTGGTTTTGATTAAAAAATAAAAAATAAAACTTGAAATCAGTTGAAGTTGTGATTGTGTTTAGCCATGTTGTCAGTAAGGTTAAAGGTTAAATATTATACATTATTTATGAGGTTTTAACCATGTTACAACATTGTTCCCTTGTCATAAACTTCCCTTAAGTTGTGTTCAGCTTTAGTCACGATTGTTTGATGAATCCTGCAGAGTAAATCTGTTCCCTCTGAGCACTTAAAAAAACACACGATTCTGAACTTCCCAGGATTTTTGTATCACAGCTAAAAGTCTCATGCACTGTTTTTAAGTTTTTAAATAAAATTCTGAACAGTTTAAAGCAGCAAAAATCTGGAAAACTCTTCCTGAAGATATGAAACACTCTTCTTCTCTGACAATCTTCAAATTCAGGCTCAAGACAGTTCTGTTAAGCTGTGCATATGACTGAAAGTTTTTTTTTTAATCTGCACTCTTCTTTATTGTGATTTTAATGTCTTTCATATTTTGTAAAACACTTGCCTTGTTTGCTTATTATTATTATAAATGTTTTCTACTCAAAGTATGTTTATAATGATCAACCTACATAGACTATGGTTAGAAATAAAGCCAGTTCATCAGAATATGCCAAGCCCTAATTATTAAATATAACACATTACACAAAACGTTTTCATTTGTTTTGGTTTTTTTTATTATTATTTATTTTTTATGTATACTGAAGATGAGGCAGAGGACCAATAAAGAAAGAAGTTTTCCTCTAGAAGCTCGTTCAAATAAATAAAAACTGTACACGAAAAACCACAAACTGGAGCAATCAATCAATAAATCAATAAAGTGGATGAAAAACAGTCAAGTGTTTTTCAAAATCAAATTTGGAGGCAGGAGGTAGGATTTAGGATGTAGGGTCTAAGGGTTTGGTGTTGAGGACAATTCTGGTCTGTGTGATGAAGTACTGCTCTAATGGTTCTGGTCCTTAGACTTTGACCTTCTCCCTTTTCTCTTTCTTCTGCTCCTTGGAGGTCTGTGGCTAGTGAGGACGTTCTCCAGCCTTTTGGTCTGGTTTTCAGGAGCCTGGTTATTAGCCTGCTGTCTGTGGACCTCCCTTTTCTGCTTCTTAGGTTCTGGCTCTCTGTCCTTGATCTCAGTGAGGATCTCTGTGGAGTTGTTTGGCTTCTTCTCCTCACAGATAACCTCCTCCATAACCTTCTTCAGGGTATGGATTTCTTTCTGGTTCTTGGACAGTTCCATCTCCAGTCGAGCACGTTTCTGGTTCATTTGACTACTTATGTCCTCTACATCTTTTTCAGACCTCATTCTAGCCTTTTGCACAGACCTTTTGAAGTCGTCTCTCACATGTTCGACCTCTTCCTGGTGCATTGTACTTTGTTAGGCTAATATATTCTTTGCTGCAGACAGTTCTTTCTCCAGTTTTCTGTTTTTCTCTTCTTTCAGGTCCAGCTCACATTGAAACTGGCGCCTCTGCTCCTCCATGCTCTGTTCTAGAGTCACTACTGCCTCTTTCACAGACTGGAAATTTTCCGCCATGGCAGGTTTTGTGATCTGCTCATTTTCAATCATGTCCTGCAGGTGGCGTATGATGTTGTCCTTTTTTCTCAGAGCCTTTTCAATTTCTGCACTTCTCTCTCTCCTCTTCAAGCGCCCGCTGACCCATCTCTACACTACACCCCAGAATCATCTTTGTCAGGTGCAGTTCATCTTCTAAACTGGCAATCTTCTCTTGCAGGCGCTTGTTTCTAGCTTCAGTTTCCTTCAAGTGCCTTTTGCTCTCTTCACACTCTCCAATCTGACGTTTGTTGATCTGGATTTGGACCTGAAGTTTGTTCTCGAAATCCTCTAGGGACTTCTCCAGTGCCATTTCTATGGCTTCCCTTATCCCTCTCCAAATCCTTTCGTTTTCATCGTTCTCATTTTGAATTCTGGAGACCTCCTCTTCCAGGTTGTCTATTTTTTTTACCGTCCTCCACCATAATCTTATTAGCCTCAATCAACAGTAATTCCAGCCGCCCTGAAGACCTCATCCCCTCCTCCAATGCCATACACTTCACATTCAACTTCCGATTCTCTTTTTCAAGTCTGGAGACCTCCTTTTGCAGTTGTTGGCTTCTCTGACTCTCCACCCTCAACTTATCCTGCAGCACATTGGTAATTTGTTTGTGCTCCTGGATTTGTTTCTTTTTTTTCAACCAAAGCATTTTGTTGAGCTTGGTTGATTTTCTCTAGTTCTGCCTCTCGCCGAACAGTTCGCTGATCTATCTCCTCCTGGATGTTTTTGGAGGTGATGTTGGACTCACGCAGAGCCCTTTTACACAGTGGCTCACTCCGCTTTCTTCTTCTCGATCTCATTTTGGAGAGCGTGGATGGTCACCTCAGCTGTACTGAGCCAACCTTTCAGGTCTTTCACCAGGCTGCTGTTTGTCCTGAAAAATGTGAACATCTTGGGAGCTTTGCTAAAATGCTGCTTCTCTCGACAAGTTCAAGTCATCATAGAAACCATAGAAACTCAGAATTATCAAGTGATGACATCATAGCTTCAGGATTCAGACACAAAAATAAACAACCCCTGACAATAAACAATAAATAAATGCTTTTGGAAAGAAAATCCTACTGAAATTGTATACATTTATTTATGTATTTAATCGGGACAACTTTATAATAACTGTACTTAGACCTATAAGAAAAAAAAATCATAATGAAAAATAAGATCATGATTCAAGTTTAGTAAAGACCCTACCTAAAATTATGTCTATATTTTTATTATTATTAAATGTTCTTATTTTATTATTATTGTAATATTATTATTGTACAAGTAGCTCTTGAGTTCAAAATGAGTCAGCTGAGTGCTGTCTGCAACTAATTTAAATGGTAAATGGTCACATTTCATACAACGCTCTTCTACCTTTAAGGCCCTCAAAGCACTTTACATCAAGGAACCACTCACCCATTCACACACACATTCAAATACAAGGGCAGGCCAACACTGGGGGCAAGAGGGGTTTAGTGCCTTGTCCAAGGACACAACAACAGCATTCGTTTGTGGGAGCCTGAATCACACCATCAACCTGTGAGTTAGTGGATCTGACTGCTCAACCAATGGTGTTAATATCGAGAGTTGGTTTTGAACTGCCAACTTTTAGATCAGTGGACTCTACCAACTGAGCTATTGTCCCTAATAAAGTGTTTCATTGTCTGATAATCAGGAAGAGTGCATTAGCTTGCTAGTTTTTGGTACCTTTACTGTCATGGCAACACTCTTCACTGCTTTTGTTGAAGGGAACTCAAACAACAATAGTGCTGTACTTCAAACTGTCTACGTTATGTGATTTTCAATAGACTCCCATATTCAGCCTGTGAATGTCACTGCCTCACACAAGCGTGGCTATTTGCTCAGTGGTCAACGAAATGTTCTATGCATGAGAAGAGAAGCTTTGTGTGTCCTCTGAACATGTGGAGCTGCTGTGTGCCTTATGTCTTACCTGCATTAAGCCGCCGGTGTTTTCTGTTTGGGCAGATGAAAGAAAATGGGAGACTCATACCAAAAAGGTCTAAATGTGGAGAATCATGGTCATTGTAAAAGACGGGCTTTACCAGATGGTCACTCAGCACACCTCTTTCTCCTCATGCCAATCTCTGTACGGCTTCATCAACGCCCCCTACGGAACAATTTAATTTATAGCCTTGACATTGTTGTCCCTTAACTGCATGTGTCTAGGTGAATAATTATGTTTTATGGAGTTGGTACAGTTTCCCAACTTTTGATACAAAATCATTTAAAGGTGCACCATGTATTTGTTCTAGAGGAGGATCTGTCACCTGCGGAGTTGTTTATTTGTCTTGAATATTTCACTGTATGACTTTAAAAACTAGCTTGCTATTATTTCCTTACAGTTGCTTTATTGTCCCAACAATACCTTGAAAACCAAGCTTTCTTACTGTCTCCACAGATCTGACATGTTACCCATGGCCTGCTTGTCTCTATGAAGATGCCCTACTGTGGAACATAAAGACAAAGCAACAACATCTCCACGGGTGAAGGACCCTCCACCAGAAAAAGTGACATAAACTGTAGTAGACCTTTAATAACATTTGGATTCTTATAACATTGAGTCAATAAGCAAAAGCAGTTGGAAATTTGTTCAGAATGGATTGCAGTACCTTTATTATTCAATTTAGTTTAGTTTATTTTAGCCAAATCAATTCCTTTTCATTTCATTTTCATATTCCTTTTAGTCATCTTTACAACTTTTTTGACCTATGCCACAGTCCATCAATTAAGAAAAGCCTTTTGAACCAGAGTCATATAACAGATAAGTCGAGTCTTGTCCACTCTGCTGCACTGCGGATGTGCCTGATCTGCCATTGTCTGCATGCTTTCACTCAGGTACACTGTTTGCACCACCCACTCAATAGACCAACACAATGACAAGGACACAGCATGATGGAATACTGAGAAAGATGTTTCAAATTACTGTTGAAATAAATTTGTGAGATATTTAGATTAGGTATGATGTGTATGAATGGGGCTTTGGACCAAAGAGAAATCAAATAAATCTTCAACCTTCAGTTTAAAAATATAAATATTCACCTTATATTCACAGTTACACCCAGCATTTTTCACAATTCTAAAGATTGTTTTCTTGCGTTAGAGCCAAGGTCTCTGCTCAATACATCTACCACCACTGGTTGAGAAAGAATGTCTCTGTCAGAGTCTTGCTCTGACCAACAGGAAGGACCATAGGAGTGGAGTGACCTATAGCTCCTATACAGGTCTACAAATGTCTGTTTGTCTCAATGTAGTGCAGATCTATAGTGGAATTTCTGTATTTCCAAGCTGCAAATGAAATTCATGATGTATGTTTTTGGTTACCAAGGAGGTCAAGGTTCACTGGCACTTTGCAAGAGGTCAGTCTCCATTGGTTGTGGCAGATTGTAGAAAGAAGGAGCTGGAACAGATTCATGGTCATATTCATAAAGCAGATGCACTCAGGTCAAAAAGTGGAACCCAAGTCTTATGAGATTTGACCTGTGGACTGTGGCCTGAACTGATTCAAAGACCGATCAAGGTTTTAAGGTTCATTCTGTAACTTTTCTGGTGAAGGGTCCATCAAATGCTTTTTTCCGTGGAGATGTTATTGGTTCATCTGAAATGTGTCACAGTATGATATTAAACCTTTCTATTTTGATGGAGACCCAGACAGGTGAAGGTACAGGTCAGATCTGTGGAGAGGCAACCCCATTCCCAGAATCTAGGTATTTCAGGTATTTCTGAGCTAGAAAAGCACCTGTAATTTAATAAATATAAGGTACAGCTGTTTAATGTCGTACAATGGAACATACCAAGCAGAGGAATGAAATAGTGACAGACCCCCAACCAAAAAATTACATAGTGAACCTTTAAAATTCATAATAAGACATTTTGAGAAACATTTCATTTATGAGATACATTGTTCCTACATCACTGTACAACAGGCTTTGTTCCGATCACTGGCAGTGTTTTCTCCCCTTCCACCCCCATTATTTCTCTATGGGGTTTTCAAAGAGCTGTGCTAAAATAAATAAATACACTACGGACAGTGAGGTGAGGGTTGTTGGATTATTAACAACATGTAAACAACAATAGTGAATACTTCATCAGAGGCCTACTGTACACACAAATGTAGCATATTCCGTCTCACGTAAAAACCTATGATAACAAACATCTGCTGTACCGAGGCTATAGCAATAAAGCTAACACATGGTTCATTTGCATAAACCAACATTGGGACAGTCTTTCATATCATTAAGATTTGTTTACTTCCACACTCGCACTATGTCATATGTCAGTGGCTTTTCAAAATGCCACACAGACCCTCAGCACCGCAGGCACTGTCTCAACCATCTGTCCTGTTACTACCTCTGTATCACTGGAGCCCGATTGTTCTTTGGGCACTCGAAGACAAGTTACAATAACAACAAAGCTCAAACGCAAATATATAAAGGTTTATTAAAATGATTTGTAGCTAATACAATTACTGATGGGCTTCCGTTCATTTTTAAAGATGCACTATATTTAACTTTTCTGTTGGGGACACTTGCTTGTTGCCATGTTATTGCTTCGTCCGGAATGTTCCACAGCATAGCATTAATGATAAATTCCTAAATGTTCTGGGAACATTTTCAGAATAGCACTCTAGAAACATAAATGTTAATCAAAAGTTGTGAGAACCACAAATTGACATTCTGAGAACAGGTTATAATGTAATATTTGAAGATTGGTTAGCAAATATTAGTCTTGGGGTATTTGCAAACTAATCACAGGGTAACAAGCGAGGCTGCCCGTCAGTGCCATCATCCTCACACACACACACACACACACACACACACACACACACAAACACACACACCACTTTCATACTCGGCAACGTGGGTGAAGTGTCTGGCCTAAGGACATAAAATGACAGGTTTTGCCACTGGCGCCCCGTTGTGGCTCCTCGTATTCCCAGCAGTCTCCCATCCAAGTACTAAGCAGGCCCAGCCTTAGCTTCTGTGATCTGATGAGATCAGGCTTTGACGAGCGGGTATGGCCACAGTTTGACCCTTTGAATTTGAAAGTTCCCCGTTGGTTGGGTGGTGTCATTATTGTTTTGTTTGTATTGGTTTCTCTTACCAGTTCGGCTTTGCTGAGACAACTTTTATACGAGCACAGTAACACAGACGGGAAGGTTCACAACCCATGCATTGATGTTGGATCAAAACTTTGAATGATTTCATTGCCGGCAGGACTGCACCTGTCTACCTGTTAGCACCTGCCATGCTGTGTTTTTGCATAACCCAATCTGATTCTCTTCCTTCAGTGTACACTTACAGTTGCACCAATTCAGACTATTTTAAGTAAAGTAAGTTTCATCTACTGTGAAACAAATTATTCAGCATTCACACTGACTCTTCTTTATAAGTTGTATTTTCACCTTCACAGGATTTCTTTGTTTCTATGCCGTTTACGTGCTGCTGGAGGCACAGACTTGAGGGCAGGTGTTAATCCCTGGGTTTGATTCCTGGATGTTTTTGTCACAGAGCTGCCATTTATCAAAGCGCTGATAACAGATGGCATTATGGGTATCAGAGAGAGAGACTGACAGCAGAGTTCAGGCCCGCTGCATTGGGTTTTTACATTTGAGTCATAGAAGCACAGTCTACAATAGGGTTGTAAGATTTCAAATAAAAAGTATAGTATGTGATATATGTATGAAAAGAATTCAGTTCAGAGCGCATGTTTTGGCCACACTCCATTTCAGTTCCTGGAAAAAAATGGTTTCTGGAAGTGCCTGGAACCATCTAGAAGAGACTTTAAGACTCAGTTCATGTATACCTCTGTTGGCTGTCAAAAACTAGTGTTTTACAGGATCAGTGCACATGCTTTTATCACTTTAAAGACTAGCCACTTTTTACCTTTTGTTTAATAGACAATATGATCCAAATTATTCTAGTGGGGGTGTATGGGGTTTAAAAACACAGTGGAGCACTTTCTGTATCACCACATCGCTTCACAAGGTAGAAAAGAGTGTTTTCTGTTTGGGAGAAGAACCTAAATATGCAGGGTTTGTGTGTTAAACATGTGTGAATGAAACAAAACACAATCCCAGGTAGGTTTGCGATCAGGAAATAGCATTATAACATAGATCAGAAAACTGTGTACTGTTTCATGATATGATTGATGTGTGTATTCTTCTTGTGCTGTATTAAGCTGCATCGTGGCCAAGTCGTCACTGCAATTAACCTAGCTGGTAAAATATTGAATAAATAAACATTGTGAATGACTCCAGGGACATATTACACAAAATTGGCTCTTGTGAGTTTTAAGCCATGTTATAATGTTACCTCATTAAAACATACCTGAAGTTCTGTTTAGTTTGAATAGCCCTGTATTATTAGTCTGTCTTCATCTCCAAAGCTCAAAATAACAGCTACCTTTTAACTTTAGCTGAGCAGAGATTAGCAGTTCAGGGTTAAAATTATTCAAATAATACAGTGGATCACTTTCTTTATTACCTCATGGCATCACAAGGTGGAAAGTGTTTTCAGTTTGAGAGATGACATAAAAAAAAAAAAAATGAGGGATGAATTGAAAATAGTGTAATATGGGCCATTTAAAAGGACAAAACATTTAGCTCTTATGCATCTTTGTCATTTGCGATTTGGTCATTGCAGCAACTCAAACTGCGATGATTGATTTGATTGCAGTATATTCTGCTGCCATATTCTACAACACTCTCCTTTCTCACCCATCTTCTTCTTCTGATCTAATTACAAAACAATATGGCTTCGTCCTTGGCCCTTTTGAGGCAGCATTTTGTTTCATCTCAAATTCTTTTTCACAAACTTTTCTCCCCACCCTTTCTCTCCGCCCTGTCCTGCCGTCTGCTCAGTTCTCCTGCTGTTCACTGAGCTGTGTGTTTATTTGACATATTGAACTGTTTTGAAGACAATAACCTTTTGGCGTGAGATCCGCCTGAGCCTCTATAGACACACGCTCTCACACATCAAATAGCAAACACTTTTAAAATATGTACATGCATGCACACACAACACACATGTGACCTCTGGTTCCAACCACAGTGGCATCTGATCTGACTATTCCAGATGAAGTTTTTGCTGTAGCGTCATTTATTATGTTGTTTCCTCATCAAAAACATGCTTGGAGTTGTTTTTCGTTTCATTCACACATGTTTAACACAAACCCTGCATATTTAGGCTAGTTTTTCTCTCAAACAGAAAACACCCCACCTTGTGATGTCATGTGGTAATACAGGAAGTGCTCCACTGTGTTTTTAAACTCCTTTGTCCTTCATTAGAATCATTTGGATACTTTTAGCCCCACGATTGCTAAAACTACATGACATCACAAAGTGGAACAGAGCATTTTGAGGTTGGGAGATGCTTCCAAAGCTCTGAAAACATTTTAAGTGGGAAATGGGAAAAGAATTGTGACTTAAAACAAAACAAAACAAAACAAAAACTACAACTTCGGTGTCAGCAGCTGTTGTTTTTAGTCTCATTTTTTCTGCTTCCCTCCTCACTGCACCAGAGTAGAACAAGTTAATACGCCCCCTGCTGGCAGATGTCTCATTTTGAATCCTCAGACAGAAATTAATTACTTAACAACATAAAATACCAATAAGGCAATAAGGTCAATGCATTTACAATACTAATTATGTCATAGTTATTATTCTATAAATCTTTAATCATTTTTTTTTTACTTTTTCACTTACAATGACAATGACTTCTGATACTGTTTCTGGGTGTATTTTCTTTGTCGCTGATCTCCCTCTAGGTCATATCCACACACAGTAACATGGAGGTTGTAGTGTTTTGAACTGTCCTGTTTGAATGTCTTTCCTGACACTGGTGAGGGTTCGCTGCTGTATATCATTACTGTTAACATCTGCATAAATCTAAATAAAGCTCTCATTTGATTTTTCCCAAACGAACAGGTCCGGCTCTGGCTCTGACCCCTCTCTCCCTCGGGCCTATTGTCTGCCGCACATCTGCATAAATGAATGATGGAGCTGAATATGTGGTGAATATGTAGATGAGCCAATTATGATTGATCATGTGATTGATTGTTGTTGTCTTTGCTTTTGGGCGCTCCTCAGTGCAGCAGTCTTTGTGTTTGCAGATGGTCCTTCATTTACACAGCAGGGGCCCGTCGTGCTGAGAGAGTCCATAGATGTGTGGATGTGTGGATGAAGAGCACAACAAAGCTCTACCTGTGTCTGTGTTTACTGATTTATTTGAAGTTGTCTGTGCAGGAAGTTAGTGTCAGAGTCCAGTCAGAATGAGTATGTATGACCACATTGGAAAGGTTAGGCATTTCATTTTGTATTCCAGCATTCGTACTTGTACTTACATTTGATCAGATTGATTTTAACAGACCCGTTAAACCTGTTATGTTATTGTAGCCTGATTCAGCAGCTGGTTTCACTTAGTGGAAACTGCCTGACCTTGCAACATTAGGATTCATTCGCTCGATGGTAGATGTGTACTTTTTTTATATAACCAATCGCTGCTATTTGGTCGTGATGTATGATCAGTGGTGTCCAAGTATTTGCTGGCACAACAGCAAACAAAGCAGAGAGTGAAAATCCTTGATCTCAGGAATCGTTGCCAGCACAGAATGTATGGCTTCATATACATCCATCTCGACTGCTTTGTTTACTGTTGTGCTGTACCACCAACGGGACCCAGACAGGCACTTGTGTCTGACATCATGGCTTCACAACTCGTCGCTGATTGGCCGGTACACTGTCTACAACTTCCAGAGTTTTTGCAAACTGTCTAGTATATTCTGATTCCTGACCTGGTTGTTGGAGAGAAATGAAATTGAGCTGAGGCACTAGGTGGCGCCAGACAAAAAAGGTATGGGAGAAAAAAGAGCAAATGTTTAACATGTTTGATTACCTATTCTGTTTGTATCTGCCATACAGCTTTAATATATGACACCCGTGGATGTTATAATTTGTATTTGCTCAATATTCATCTAAAAGAACTAAATGGAACAAGTCCGCTGACTTATCCAGCAGAAAACTGCAGTACCCAATCAGAGTAGATGTCACAACAAAGAGCTCTGAAGTTGTTGGCCCCTCCTATGGATAGCTGATACACTGTATATAAAAATGGACATAGCTGACGCACTAGGCAGGTGCTTCCAGCTCCTTCTGACCCTGACTCCCACTGACTTACATTGCAATATTGTGGCCCATCTCCCTGTAACTACTGCAGTGAGCTTTTGTCATTTTGGTCTGGTGGGTTTTATCGTCCTTTAAAAAAAGACATCATCATAAGTGGGTGACATCACACTGGCATAGTCCACGTCTTTTACACAGTCTATGATAGCTGCAGATCACGATAGCAAATAGCAGATTTTATTTTATATTTTTTCATATGTACCAAAATGACTAAGAGACTCTGCTGAATCCTACACATATCACCGACTAAGACAATACAATTGGAGAACAAATTAAGTACAGAGCAGTGGGTGTATGCCGGTGGTGGTGAAAACGGGGGTTGATTGGCAAAATAACATCTTTTAAAAAAGCGATTAAAGATTGCTCAAACATGCATGAATCACTCCAAACACAACTTCAAGTGAGTAAATGGTGAGAGGAAACAACTATAGCATGGTTAAAAGCTCTGATAAGTTGATTTTGCAGACTAGATTTGAATACAGCTAAGTTGATAATTAAGTACTATGTTTTATTAGTCACAATTCGAGCTTTTAGAATTGACCACTTGCTTGTCTCCATAGACTTCTTATTGCTTTGCAGGGAAAATTCCACAGTATGGCTGTCGATCTCCATGGAGAGAAGCAAGTGGTGCTACAGGCCAAGTCAAAACAGATCTGTGGAGCTTAATGCCATATGGTGGAACTTTCTGACAAAGCAAGCAAGCAATCCTTCATAAGAAAAGATTAATTGTGTAACCTTTAGTTCAGGAGCATGACCACAGCTCACCCAGGCTGCTTCCTGTGCCTATCCTGTACCACCCCCTCACCTTGTCTTCGTCTTATTTTCTACTCCATCTTTCAGGTATGAGGGGGATACAAAGTGGGAGAGCTGTATAAATTCATAAGAGCTGTAACCACTCTCACAAAATTAACATACTCTGGAATAGTTTAGTCTAATGGCAAAAAAGCACAAAAGTAACACATATACTTTTCTGTGGTATAATCTTTAATATTAGTCCATTTGGAACTGACAGCACACCGATGTAGGCACGTGCACAACCGCCACACGTGTAGCCTTCATCTCTTCCTCTCTTTATTCAGTCTGCCGCACCTTTTGATTGGACCAAGGGCACACCTGAACATTTCTCCTATTCACTGTCAGTTCTCCCTCCTTCCCTCACTCACCCTCTCTCCCTCTTTTTCTCTCTCTTCCCCTCTCCCTCCTTCTCCCTCTATCTGTCCCTGTCGCTGTCTCCCTCCCACCCTCTCCCCTCTCTCTCTCCCTCATGAACTGCCTATTCCACATATTTTTTGCACATATGTAAGTCAGACTGCGGGCTTGTAGGTCGGGGTGTCTGGTCGTGGCCTGAGATGGAGATGGAGGTGTCTCGGGGAGAGGGAAGGCGGGAGGTGAGAAGTGAGTAGGAGATGATTGAGTTTGCTCAGCTGCAGCTCAGGGGACTGCACACAATATTACAGCAGCGACTCTGAAACAGGCGGACACACATCTGATGACTACACACTCAATTTAATCAGGGCTTATGTCTATGGACGAGCATATGTGACCTCATCTGTTCCTGTCCAACGTCTCTGTCTGTGGAAAATATCACTCTTTACGTTTTAGTTTGTATTTTTGTTATTGATTAATGTTGGTAAAGAGATGGCACTATCTCACTCACCATGCCATTGTGAACTGCCACAAATCCACTGCGATATACTGTATATGTAACTTTTACTCTACTGCTTGTCTCCATGGAGACATGGAGACTGTCTGCAATATACATACATTAACTTTATCTGTCTGTTTATTTGATTACAGATATTTTTAATTTTAAGAATATATTTTGAAGTACTAGTTTTATGTGATTAAGGTCACCTCTCCACAGATCTGGTTTGTACTTTGGCTGAGTGACATTATTTCCTTGTCTCCATGGAGATAGATACATTTAATGCCATACAGTGAAAGATTCTAGGCAAAAAAATAAATAATGGCATTTCCATGAGGGAAAACAGTGAGTCAGTGGTTACAGCACTCCACCTACCTGAAGGTAGGAGGCTCGATTCCCGTTAGTTGTTGTGTCCTCGGGCAAGGCACAGTATGAACATGATCTGTGTGAGAGTGATTGTTGGTGGTTGGAGGGTCTGATGGCACAGATTGAAATCTCCTCATTTCCTTCAGTCTGCCCAGGGCAGCTGTGGCTATGATAGTGGCTTACCTTCATAAGTGTGGAGCGTTGACAGACTTCCATAAGTCTGTAAAGAGCATCATAAATGTAAGCAGGAGGCCCTCGCCAGAAAAAATACACAGAGCTACTTCAAAGTTTATTGAAATGATCAGAAACAGTCACTCGCCCCCAGAATGATTAACACTGGCTTAACAACAATGTTCTAACATTACCCAATGAAATGAATATACAGTAACATCTTTTACAGAGCTTGACCCATGCATGTACTGCCTTAATCAAACATTTTATATGTTAAACATGCATAATAATGTGAGCACATAAGTCCCACTTGTGTCCAATTATGAGAATCTCAGCCATGACCTGTTCTCTCTGTTCACCTCTTCATGTGTCTTCCTCTTGTTTTATTCAGGATTGTAACATCTGTGACATATTTCCTCTGAAGTGTCTAATATATGACTCCTTTATTCTTTGACATTCAGTTGGAGATCACTTTTAATGATCCAGTTTGAAGCTGAGGGAATTTTTGATCATGGCACAATAAATCAGAAGTCTGTTTGTGTGAATACCTGTGTGTATCAATCACCTTTAAAAGAAACAGCACACTGTCAGGGGAAATTGGTCTCAGAAATTGTGTGCAAACAATACATAGAATTGGATTTGGATTTGACCTGATAAGGCATTTTGGTCATGTTTTTTTTGTTTTTTTTTTTTTTTTTTTTTTTAATTGAGAGTAATTGCTGTCCAAAATGTTTTATTTATTCTATTTAACTGAAGATCTCTACCTGACTTTTACTGTTTTGAAAAACATGAAAAGCAGAACTTAGTTAACCTGTTCCTCCTTTTCTTAATGTATTTCTAGCATCTTAAATATTTACCGCAATGAGTTTATCAGCATGTTTCAGAACTTTCAGAGGCCAAAGCGGAGCTCTGCCTTCACGGTAATGCTAACAAACATTAGCATAACAGCGCACTTCCTGGTCCTCAGAGGATAAAATCACTTTATAATTAGATGCAGAAAGTACACAGCAGTCTAATTTCTATATACTAAGAGCTGCTTTTACAATATAGCTATTTTGGGAATAACTAATTTTGCTAAACATGGACAAAGTCAGGTACAGCCTCTTTAAGGAAGTATAGTTTCTTGAAAACATCTGAAAAAGGGAAAGAAACAGAGAAACTATTTCTTCATTAAGAATTATGTCTTCACTCCATATTTTACTTCTTCTTTAGATGTTATGCAGTATTGTCCTCCTCTCTCCTCTCGCTTTGTCTCTCTTCTCTCCTCTTCTTTCCTTTTTTCGCTTCTCTGTCTTTCTCTTTCACTCTCTCTCTCTCTTTTGTCTTCTTCCCTCTCTCTCTCCTCTTCTTTCTTCCCCCCCTCTCTCTCTCATCTTTTTTCTTCACCCCTCCTTCTCTCTCTCATCTTCTTTCTTCTCTCCCCTCTCCTTTTCTTTTTTTTGCTCTCTCTCTCTCTCTCTCTCCTCTTCTTTCCTCCCCCTCTTCTTTCTTCTTCCCCCCCTTTCTCTCCTCGTCTTTCTTCTTCCCCCTCTCTCTATTCTTATTTCTTCTTCCCACTCTTTCCTCTTTTGTCTTCTTGCCTCTCTCTCTCTCTCCTCTTCTTTCTTCTTCTCCCTCTCGCTCCTTTTCTTTCTTCATGCCTCTCTCTCCCTCTTCTTTCTTCTCCCCCCCTCCACTTCTTTCTTCTTGCCTCTCTGTCTCCTCTTCTTTTCTCTTTCCCATCTCTCTCTCTTCTCTTCTTTCATCCCCCCCCTCCTCCTCTTCTTTCTTCTTGCCTCTCTCTCCTCTTCTTTCCTCTTCTCCTCTCTCCTCTTAGTTCTTCTTGCCTCTCTCTCCTCTGCTTTCCTCTCCTCTTCTTTCTTCTTCCCCATGTCTCTCTCTCCTCTTCTTTCCTGTCCCCTCTCTCCCTCTCTCTCGCCTCTTTTTTTTTCTTGTTTGTCTCTCTCCTCTTCTTTCCTCTCCCCCCTCTCTCTCTCCTCTACTTTCTTCCCCCCTCTCTCCACTCCTTTCTTCTTGCCTCTCTCTCTCCTCTTCTTTCCTCTTCTCCGCTCTCTCCTCTTAGTTCTTCTTGATTCTCTCTCCTCTGCTTTCCTCTCCTCCCTTTCCTCTTCTTTCTTCTTCCCCCTGTCTCTCTCTCCTCTTCTTTCCTGTCCCCCCTCTCTCCTCTCACTCTCTCTCTCTCCTCTTTTTTCTTCTTGCTTGTCCCTCTCCTCTTCTTTCTTCTTCCCCCTCGCTCTCTCCTCTTCTGTCTTCTTGTCTCTATCTCTCCTCTTTTTTACTCTCCCCTCTCTCTCTCTCCTCTTCTTTCCTCTTCTCCTCTCTCTCCTCTTAGTTCTTCTTGCCTCTCTCTCCTCTGCTTTCCTCTCCTCTTATTTCTTCTTCCCCATGTCTCTCGCTCCTCTTCTTTCCTGTCCCCTCTCTCTCTCTCTCTCTCCTCTTTTTTCTTCTTGTTTGTCTCTCTCCTCTTCTTTCCTCTCCCCCCTCTCTCTCTCCTCTACTTTCTCCCCCCCTCTCTCCACTTCTCTCTTCATGCCTCTCTCTCTCCTCTTCTTTCCTCTTCTCCTCTCTCTCCTCTTATTTCTTCTTGCCGCTCTCTCCTCTTCTGTCCTCTCCTCATCTTTCTTCTTCCCCCTGTGTGTCTCTCTTCTTCTTTCCTGTCCCCCTCTCGCTCCTTTTTTTTCTTCTTGCTTGTCTCTCTCCTCTTCTTTCTTCTTCCCCCTCACTCTCTCCTTTTCTGTCTTCTTGTCTCTATCTCTTTTCTTTCCTCTCCCCCCTCTCTCTCTCTCTCTCTCTCCATTTCTTTCTTCTTGCCTCTCTCTCTCCTCTGCTTTCCACTTCTCCTCTCTCTCCTCTCCCCTCTCTCCTCTTCTTTCTTCTTCCCTCTTCTCTCTCCCTCTCTCTCTCCCCCTTCTTTCTGTGTGTCTCTCTCTCCTCTTCTTCTTTCCTCCCCTCTCTCCTTCTCTCTTCTCTCTTTCCCCCTCTCTCTGTGTCTCTCTCTGTGTGTCTCTCTCTCCTCTTCTTCTTTCCTCCCCTCTCTCCTCTTCTCTCTCTCTCTCTCTCTCTCTGCTGTCCTCCGTTCGTCGTGGTGTTCTGTGCAGTTGTAAAGGTGAGTGTTAGCGGTCACTGTCGGCAGATCGTCCCTCAAAATTGAATCAGGAGCAGGTTGGGGGCCAGAGAGACAGCGATGCCAGCGCTGCACAGATTAAATTTAGTGTATGTGTGTGTGTGTGTGTGTGTGTGTGTGTGTGTGTGTGTGTGTGGTGTGTGTGTGTGAGTGTGTGTGTGTGTGTGTGTGTGTGCGTGTGGGGTGTGTGTGCGTGCGTGTGTGAGTGTGCGTGGGGGTGTGTGTGCGTGCGTGTGTGCGCTGTAACCTCCCCTGATCCTTCGGGAGGTGTTTGGTGGGGCTTTTGAACCACACTTTCTCTCCAAACACTGCAGCTGTCAAAAAAAAACACAAAAAAAACACTGGTGTTAAATGAGGTGAAAAGTGTTTTTGAATTTCTGCTGCCACAAGTGGGGTAGATTTCAACTGGAGTATGCTTCCACCAACACATTACTTCTGTTTTGCAATGGTACACAACAAATACACAACTAATAAGTATTATTATTGTAACTGCCCTATTAAAAGTATTTGGGATTTAGATTCCAGCAACATTCATGGTTAAAAAAATGATCAAATATAGTAGTGGGAGACTAAAATGTAAACTTATAATTATAAATAGAAGTAAAAAAGACTCTGAAACGTCTTTTGTGAAACATGAATTTGCAGGCTACTGGTTAGTAAATTATTTTGAAGTTCAGATAATAATAAAATCGTAAATTTCTCTTTTTATTTTTGTCCTTATACATTTTACCCATCACTACATGGCCTTGTGAAGCACTCCACCCTGTATCCAAATGAATAAAAAGATTACTTAAACATAAACTGAACATTTAAAAAAATAACATAAACAAGAAGTTGTAAAAAAACAAAAACAAAAAAAAGGGTATTATGCAAAATTAATTTTTTTAGAGTCTTCTACCATGTTATAATCAAATTTTCCTTCACCAAAAAACATGCCTAAAGAGGTTTTAGATGCCATCCATGCATGTTTCAGCAATTTAGTGATCTTTCTCGGGCCCTGTTGGAACTTTCCTTATGGTTAGTTATAAACCATCCATGCTGCACGAGAATTCTTCATAAATATACAAAAACAAGATACAAAATTGTACACAACAATTTGACAAACCTGATGTGATGTGCAGTAGTTTCATTAGCAGGATGCACGTTGATTGTCTTGTGATAGCGCTCTGAAAAGGGAGTGACTTAGCACAGAGAGCAAAAGGACCCCCTCCCTCAGATCGACAAAAATGAAAAACAAACTTATAAAACATGTTAATCTGTTGTTTTCAGTGAGTAAAGCATTTCCAAAACAATAAAAGTTACACTGCAAAAACTATAATCTAGCCAAGTTAAAATTACCAGAATTAAAAACGTTTTACCGTGACGTGAGTAAAAAGATCTACCAATGAAACAAGACTTTTTGTTCTTAAAATATGAAAATGCATCTTGCTACACTTAAAATAAGAAACAAAATCCAGTGTTGCTTGAATTATGAAAAAAAAACAAAAACACTTATTCCATTGATAGATCTGTTTATTTCTCAAGTGAGTTGACTCAAATCAAGTAAAATGTTCTTAATTTAAGTCATTTTAACTTACCTAGATATTCCTTTTTGCTCTGTAACATGGTGAAATTTGTTAGACAGTCAATAAACCACAGAGGAAAAATACCTCCACTTTAAGCGCGTTATCAGCCTCTAGTGTGCCTTCATTCTCTGGGCATATTCAGTAGCCTATATTTGAAAACTCATAGCAAACATAGAGGCAGGTGACAGACAGGTGACAGCCACAGAAGGCTCAGATCTGGACAGGCGTGTGACAGGTGCAGATAAAGACTGTTACTGTTGCCAGGAGCTGCTGCTGTCACTAAAACCAAACGTATCACCACGTCCCCGCGGTAACTGCTTCTAAAGCTCAGACCTGTATCTCTGAATGTGTTTATATAGTTTATAGAACCACATGCTCTGACAAAACTTTACAAAGACGAGTGGATCTGGAGCTGTATCCTGTCTGCCTGATTTCAGAGGGAGTGACTGACAGGTGGATTAACCAATCAGAGAAGCGCATGCTCCATTCACCTCAAAAACAGCCCTGGCTTCTTACACATAAAAAAGGAGGAAAAAACAACATAAATGGCTGAGGCCCCCTTTACACATATGCGGGTATTTTTTAAACACTGAGACATTTCCCTTCTTTTACATGCAAACGGTAAATTCGCCTCTGACAACAAATCTTTCTAAAAACTCCAGCTAGAGTGGAGATTCTGGAAAACTATGGTTTCACATTTGTGTGTAAAGTGAGATAAACAGAGTATTAGGCAGCTGACACGTCAAAAGTGCGGCCAGTGTTTACTTGTTGCTCTGATGATGATCATGGAAGCATTCAGAGTAACATTTTTTCTGGTCTTCTTTGCATTTGCACACACAGCTGATGTACTGTATCATATCCATGATCAGAGATGAATGAATTTGAAGGTCAGTGATTTTACCTTTTCTTTAACATGTGTGGAGAGGTGAGCCTGCTTAGTAATGCGCGTTTTTTTAAGGTATTTGTGAGTAATGAAATAAATGCTACAGGTTTGAATCTAATCCAGGTGTCACTGAGAAGCTTGATGTAGTTATGATGGCGTTAGATGGCGTATTTATGCGAATTGATGTAAACGAAAACTTTTTTTTGAAAACGATGCTATGTGCACAAAGTTATTTTGGAAAATGGAGGGAGGGAAATATCCGTTTCTCAACATACCTGACTGTGTAAACGTTGCCTGAGAAACAACACAGTTTTTGCAGAGTCAACAACTGAAGCTAAACTATCACTTATCTCAGGTAGAAGAAATTATAGTTTGTTCCGCATGTTACAAGAGATGTCTTCTGCACTTGAGCAGTGGTGGAAAAAGTACTCAATTTTGTTCTTTTTGTAGTTGAAATAGGAACTCTTTGTAATCATAATAAGAAACTGAATCATATGTTGTTTGAATTAAGAAAAAAAAGACTTATTCCATTGGTAGATAAATTTACTTGTCAAGACAAATCTACTCAAATTAAGTTACATTTTGTTAATTTGAGTAATTTGAATTTACTCAAATATTATTTTTGCAGTGTAGGACAGAGGTTTTTTCACTCTCTATGGTCCAGTTCCAGTCCCGTCTGTCTTGGTACAGGATGAAGAAGGGACTGTCTGGTTATCGGCAGTTTTTATAGTAGTGTCATCTGTGCATGTATGGCCCTCTTCTTTCATCGACTACACTGCCCTCTTCACCTCTTTCTTCTCATTCATAATTGAAGAGCATTAACTGCTGCTCAGGCCAAGGCGGCGTTTAATTAGCTGACCGGCCCACTGAGGATCTGTCTGCCCAGCGCTGCAAAACAAGAAATCCTTAGTAAAATATTCAAAACACACTATCCTTCAGGGAAAAAATGGAAATAACAGTGGATGCTTGTATTATAGTATGGTTTTAAATGAGAAAACATGCGTTTTTTTGTTTCTGCATCTTCATGGCATCATGTTTTGGACTATCACATTTTTGACATTTATAATTCAGATACAGACAAAAAGAAAGTGACCCAATAACTACTTTTATAGTGTTGTACAAAACCTGATTTTCACTGTGCATTGGTGTTTAAATGAAAGGATACGGTAAACTGGCGAGAAATACATACATGCTTTTTAGGAAGGCTAAACATAAACTTTTTTTTATTAATCTGATAAGTTATGTTCTTAAGTTTGCTTAAAGGGCCCATATTAGGTTATTTTCTGAATATGATGTTGTCCTCATCACAAACATATGTTGTGTTTTGTTTAGGGATGTAACAATAACCGAAATATTGTGATATCGTATTGTCAAAATTCTCAAAATTATATCGTGGACCATCACAATATATTGAATTACAAGTCTCTTTGCTTAAATTAAGAGTTATGGTGCAGCAATAGTTAAATAAAAGACAGAGAGAACAACATAGACCGTGATTCTTTGCTCCATTTCAGTGTAGACTAGAATAGTTAATAGAAATAACAGTTCCAAGCGTTTTTATGTCTTAGGCTGCGTTTAGACTGCAGCCTGAAGTGACCCAAATCCGATTTTTTGGCCCCTATGTGACCTGTATCTGATCTTTTAATGACAGTCTGAACGACACAGATACAATTTTTTCAAATGCGACCCAGGCCATTTGGATATGTGGTCCTGAAACTGAAACATATCCGATCTTTTAACATGCGACTTCAGTCTGAACAGCCAAAGCGCATTCATCCAACCTACACATTATCAACAACCCACAAACGTCACTATTCTGCGCTGAAGTAGGCGAAAATTGTTAATGAACTCCATGTCACTGAAGCAAAGCACATCACCACTCACCACTCTTGGCTACATCTACACATCCACATGTTCTTTTCAACGGACATTGCTGCTGCTGTCCAACAAAAAGCCACGGCCAAAAACCACATCCTTCTCCTTCTCAATCTCCTCCTTAAAACAAGTAAGTTGTTCATGTGGCTCCGGTCATAAAATCGCCAGGTGCTCAATGCTGGCATCTGTGTTTGGACAACTTCTGTAAACACAGAGCACGCTCGCTGCTGTTGACGTCATCGTGTCCTCCAGTGCGTATGTGGGACACTTTCGGGCTGTTTAATGTTCACACTGGAGCTCACATACAAGACGCATTTAATTGGAAATGTGAACGACCTCGCAAAAAACATCGGATTTCACAAAAAGATCTGAATTGAGCATTAAGCCCTGCAGTCTGAACGTAGCCTTAGATTTTTAGATTAAGCCTTTTTAAGAGGAAAAAGTAGCACATACACAGTTTTGTTCACCTCCACAAAATATTGCAACACATATCGTACTATAAGATGCATATCATGAAAATATTGTACCGAGAGATTTGGATATTGTTACATCATGAACCTCCCCACCATATCGAGAGCTTCTCCACGATATCGCAATAAATAGTCAATAAATAATCATACCGTGTGTTTCATACCTTGATGATATCATATCGTGAGACTTTGATATCATTACATCCCTCGTTTTGTTTCATTCACACACGTCTCTAACATACAAGCCCTGCATATGAGTTCTTCTCTCATGCGATGTCATGTGGTAATATAGGAAGTGCTCCGCTGTGTTTTTAAACTCCATACACCCTCACCTTTGGATGATTTCAGACCTGGCATTGCCCATCTCTACTGAAGGTAAAATGTAGCTGTTAACTTGAAATGTAGACAGATAGACAGACTAATAATAAATGATTACTCAAACATGTGTGAATCAAACAAAACACAACTCCAGGTATGTTTCTGAGGAGGTGACAACATTATAACATGACAAAAAGTTCACAAGAGTCAATTTTGTGTACTACTTCTGCGGAGACGCTCCAGCAACGCTTCACTAAACTGTGATCAAATATTAACACACTTTGATAATGAGGCAGTTCTGTGTTTCAGAATATGGTGATTTTTGATCTGTGAAAACAACTGTGTTTGTGAGAGAAAGAGAGTGAGAGTGAAAGAGAGGGAGAGAGACAGGGGAGAGAGAATGAGAGAGCCAGAGTGAGAGAAAGAGAGACAGATTGGGGGGAGGGCAGAAGAGAAAGTGTGTGTGTGAGAGAGAGAGAGAACGAGAGTAGGGCAGAGAGTGAAACACAGAAAAAGGGAGAGAGAGACACAGATGGAGAAACAAGAGACACACAGGGAGTGTGTGAGAGAGGGAGAGAAATAAATAGAGAGAGTGAGAGAGAGACAGAGAGAGAGGGTAAAGGGAGATATGGCAGGAGAGAGAAAGAGAGAAACAAAGAGCAAGAGAGAGGCAGAGTGAGAGAACGAGTGAGGGGGGGCACAGAAAAAAGGAGAGAGACAAAGTGAGAAAAAAGGGAGAGACACAGAGAGTAGGAGAGAGAGTGAAACATAGAGAAAGGGGGAGGGAGAGAGAGACAGGGAGGAAAGAGAGAGAGAGAGGGCGAGAGGAGTAGGAGAGGAGAGGGAAAAAAGAGAGAGGGAGAGAGGGTGAAGCACGGAGAAAGAGGCAAAGAGAATGACAGTGGGAAAAAAGAGAGAAACAGAGAGTAGGAGAGAGAGTGAAACTGAGAAAAAGGGAGTGTGTGAGAGAGGGAGAGAAACAAAGACAGAGAGTGAGATAGAAAGGGGACAGAGAGAGAGGGGGGGACACAGAAAAAAGCGAAAGAGAGGAGTAGGAGAGGAGAGAGAAAAAGAGAAAGGGAGAGAGTAGGAGAGAGAGTGAAACAGAGAAAAAGGGAGTGTGTGAGGGAGGGAGAGAAACAAAGAGAGAGAGTGAGAGACAGTGAGAGAAAGAGCGAGAGAATGAGAGGGGGGAACACAGAGAAACAGGGAGAGAGAGTGAGACGGAAAGAGAAAAAAGAGGAGTAGAGAGAGTGAAACAGAGAAAGAGGGAGTGTGTGAGAGAGGGAGAGAAACAGAGACAGAGAGTGAGATAGAAAGGGGGACAGAGAGAGAGAGAAAGGGAGAAACAAAGTGAGAGAATGAGAGAGAGAAGAGGAGTGAGAAAGAAGAGTGAGGGAGATACAAAGCTGGAGACAGAGAGAGACACACACACAGACAAAGAGAGTGAGAAAGAGGGGTGTAAGTTCGGGATTATCACCTGAACATGACACCTGTGTGTGTGAAGAGGGCTCTGATGTCAGACAGTAACTCCACACAGTCCCACCGGCTCTTTTGTAGTGAGGGTCAGGTTAACACTGATGAATAGAACTGTAACATTTGATAGTATAGAATGTCTCTGAACTACTACAAGGCTTTCACCACACAAATGAACGTATAAAAATGCTTTAACTGCGACGCCTTGACTTATTATACAGTTTTTTGTTTGTTTTTAAACTATAAAAATGTTCGCATCTGAAAACTAAATTTCTTTGCCCAACCACCTTTGACATAAAGCGTGCAGATATTACGTGTGCGGAGGAGATCAAATGAAAGCCAAACTGAATGTGAGATAGGTTTCAGTTGACGTACCACACCACTTTTTTTCTCTCTCTTTCGCCCTTGATAAATATAATACAAAGCTTTTCTTTTTTCTGTTATGTTGAAAACCATGGTAACAAGCAGGCACGACTTCATCACAGTCCCATTTAAAGCTACCACCTGCAAGTTTATTCGATTTTTTTTTTTTTTCTCTTTTTTTTTTTTTCTCCAGTAGATGGCAGATGTGAAACCTGTTCTCACTTCTCATCTGTGATCTCTGGTCTCGCTCTGTCAGATCAAATCTGAAAGATTATCAGACAGCAGTAATGTAGACAGCATCTAGTGGTGACATGTGAGATTACAACAAGGGCGGGTCACCCAATCTAACTGCAAATAGTAGCTTTAAAGTGCAGCTTTTTTTTCTATTTTTTGTTGTCTTTCTTGTACAATAGCATAGCCTAGGGTTTTGTTTTATTTTGTTCATGCATCTTTAAATTGCTTTTTCTCTATGAACTGAATAAATATTGGCTTATCTATTTTTTCATGTCTATAAAAATATATAAATAAAATCAAATAATGTTTTAGAATAGTGATGGGCTTTTTGGCTATTTAATGGGATCCAAATCTTTGATTAGGAAAGTAAAATTTTTATTTATATGACAAAAGCCATTTAACAACAGACACACAAATGAGTGAGGAAATGGTTCAAACTGAGTGGGAGTGTGTTTATTCATTGAAATTATGCATAATCTAAATCAATGTTGCAATACAACAATAATAATGTAAAAGCTCTCAGCCTACTCTGTTTCTGTGTTGATTTTTCTGTTAGTTCAGAAGTTAATCAGGGTAAAAATGCATTAAACTACAAAGAAAAAGGTTTCAGTTCTTTTTTTAAAATTTGATCCGATTCCAAGAATTCATGTTAAGGAACTGTTGAAAAGGACCAGCATGATCAAGAACATCACATCACAGAAAGAATGTTCTTAATATTCTTTTTCTCAGAAGAAAGCTCTTCATGTATTCCCAAAAAACAAGCCAAAAAAACACACTGAAATTTGTATTTGTATTTGCTGTAACAGAATGTGCAGATGTGGTGATGTGGTGAAGTGTGGGGGCCAGGAGGCTGCGTGTGCCTGTGGTGAGTGGTCCGGCTCTGAGAGAGAGAGCGTCTGAACAGGATGAATAGAGCCTGTCCTTCACTGAGGCACAGGGACAACACTGACGCTTTCTGTTCCATGTTTGAATAGAGCAAAACTCATCTCACACAAACAGTGACAAACAAAGGACAGCTTTAATTGAAATCTTCGGCCATGGGAAGGGGAACTAACCTACTCACCCAGGTAGAATTTAAATAGGACTCCAGTACGTAATGTGCTCAAGAATTCCAGAAAAGCAGAAATATTTTTTGACATAGCTGATACAGTATATGGATGGGGTATAGACAAAGGGTTCCCAAACTTTTTGAGGCTGGGGACCCCTTATCAGTCTGAAAATATTCCAAGGACCCCCGGTAGTTCTTCGCAATTGCACCACAATTAAATTTCTAACTGAATTTGGATAAAATGTTGAAATGTCGTAGTTCTGAGTTGTTGCCATTATATTTATAATATTCAGTCATGATCAGTTCTTATCACGATTTTTGGTTACCTGACCTGCCAGAACCGCATGCTTTGAGAAACCTTTACAAAGATGAGTGGACCTGGAGCAGTCTGCTGTCTCCTTGATTACAGAGGGCGTTCACAGACGATTAACCAATCAGAGGAACGCATATGCTCTGTTCGCATCAATATTAAACATGGCGGTTTACACGTGAAAAAGAAGAAACACAACATAAAGAACTGAGAAACAGCACAGATTTTTTTTTTTTTTTACCAGGTCAACAATCAAAGTCACAAACTATTATTTATCTCAGGTAAAAGAAGTTATGTATGTTCTGGATCGTTGGATCATCTCAAGGAAGATTTCACCCTCTGTTCTGTTTGACTCTGGTCCCTTCTGGATTCAAACAGAATGTAGAAGAGACTGGCTGGTTAAACATAATTTGCAGGGGGAGGGTCACTCACCATATAGCCCAGGGACCCCTAGATGTCTCTAAACTGCACTTTGAGAACCGCTGGTATTAAAAAAAAAAAAAAAAAAAACTGTATCCCTCCTGAAACAGCAGTGTGAAGGAGCTTTTGATACCTTTTATATATTTTGTGGCTCAGCATTTCTTATAGTTTTTTATTTCGTTTCATCATCCTTATGTGCATGATCCCCTCATTATTGTGCCAAAAAAGAAAAAAGCCACAAGACCCTCTGTTTATCCATCTCCTCCCTCCCTTTCTTCTTCTTTCTCACTCTCTCTCTCTCCTGCTCTCGCCATCTCTCTCCCTCCCACTCCTATCCTCTTCTTCCATTTTTCCTCTTAGAGATTTTAAAGGGATCATAGCTGTGGCCCTTTGGTTTGCCTGTCCCTTTCTACAGATGCTAACAAGGCATTTTAGGGAAAGTGAAACTTTTCCCCACATAATATGACAAGTGTCTGCCGGAGAAAAATAACCAGGCGAGTTTTCAAATGCCAAGGTGTACCTTTAAGACGACAGGGTGTACCTTTAAGACGACAGGGCTAAATTGGCTATTATTTTCCTTTCCTGTCTGCTGTGTCCTGTTCAGTCTGTCCCTGTGCTGCACGCGGTCACTCTGTGTGTAATGAATGCAAGCAGCTCCTTTCCACACACTACATGAATCCATCTACATTGCTTCTTCATAACTGGTTATACTTTAAGAACACCTATATAATGCAAAATAGACATTTCAGAGCTTTTAACCATGCTGTAGTTGTTCCGTCTCCTCATTTTCCCTCTTGAATTTGTTTGTGGAGTGATTCATGCATGTTTGAGCAATCTTTAATCACTTATTTTTAAGACATCATTACCATTACCATATTGCTGATCAACCTCCATTTTCACTACCACCTAGAGGCCTGTGCAGGACAGAATTTTCAGTCCCGCTCCCGCCTGCACCTGCATTGTGCCGTCCTGCTCCCGCCCGCTCCCACAAAGAACTGTAATTTTCAGTCCCGCTCCCGCCCGCATCTGTGATATTTTGTCCCGCTCCAGCCAGCAAGTCCCGCAAGATGGGGGTGTTCACTTTCTTAAGCTCTATCAAACAGGGAGAAGCAAAAAGGAATTGTCTAAAGCAGTGATCCCCAACCTTTTTTGTGCCACAGACCAGTTTATATCAGACAATATTTCGCGGGACAGAGGGAGCTGGGGTGGGGGGGCACGGTGGGCAGTCTCGCGGCATGGTTAAGTCCTGGCTAAATCCTGGTTTTAGTCCTTGTTTTAGTGTTGGTTTTAGTCCTGTTTTAGACCTGGTTTAGTTCTGGTTTTGTTCTGGTTTAGTTCTGGTTTAGTGGCGCAGCCTGTGTGAAGTACGGGACCGGGGACAGTCTGCGCGGTGTATGTGTTAGTTTGAGGGACTGCAGTTTATCACCCCACCCGCCCGCTCCCGTGTTGTATAGTCCCGCTTCCGCCAGCATCCGCAATGAGTTTTCAAAATGTTTCCCACGCCGCACTGCTTCGTGTCGGGTCCCGCGGGTCCATGCAGGGCTCTACTGCCACTGTCACATGCCCTCTGCGCAGTACTTACTTCGTTCATCTGTGTCATTTTCTTATTCAAATAAAAGTAGGATCGTGTAGTCATTTTGGTCAAATTTTTTTTTTAAATCTTTGGCTCACTTTTGTGATCTGCAGCTATCCATAGGAGGGGCCAACAGCTAAACAGCTTTTTGTTGTTGTGACGTTTCTTCCGACGTCAGCTCCCACTGGGCACAGCAGTTTTCTAATGACTTGTTTCTTTTATTAAGCCGTTTTAGACAATATCACGATTCAAAATGTGCAAATTATAACATAGTGATTCACCGGTGTCATAGATTATAATTATATAGCAGACGCGAGCACAATAGGTCTTCTTTATGGTGTTCTCAGTTATTATGAGCACGCCCACATTCAACCACCCAAAGCAAAAATAATACACTTTTCCACCGGGGGCCATTCTTATACTTCTATTAAATTGTCACTTCTAAACTTCAAAAGATCTAAGTCTCCCTGCTGCTGGTTCAGAGGGTGCAGTAATTAGCCCTTGATGCTGTAATTGATTGCTTGTATTTGCATGACTATAATTGGCTAAACTTTAACAGCAACATAAACAAATAGAAAACAAACGTGGCATTAACAGATCGTCTTACACAGCTGGTGATGCCTCTCTCTTTCTTTCTCTCTCCCTCTTTATCTCTCTGTCTCTCTCTGTCTGTCTCTCTCTCTCTCTCTCTGTCTGTCCATGGGCTGTTACTCCGCATTAGCTGTTTCCTGGGAGGAGGAGATGCTTAGCTCCTAACCAACATCACAAATCATTCTTAATTATTATCCCGCCGATCCACAACAAAGAACGAATATTGTAATGAGGCCCTTCTTGACTTTGCTCTGCACATCGCATCTGAGGTGAACACTCATTTTTCAGCCGTGCATTAGCATAAATTCTCATCTTTTTTTAAACTTAGCGCTGCCAAAAGTGATAAAGTGCATGCGGTGGTGGGGGGAGAGAGGCCTGGAGTGGGAGGGAGCAGTACGAGGCTAATGTAAAAAACACACTAAGTTGGGAATTATTCAAGAGGGAACATTTGTAGATACAAAAATAGGTGCATGTGCATCATATCTTAGCGTATCTTGTTACCTTTGCAGTAATTTACATATTGGTCGGCCAAGTATCAGCCTCTTCTTATGCACAAAGGACTTATTTTAAATTAGTTGGGTTGTTATGGTTTGTTAATATAATATAAACATGCAAATGTCAAAGGGCCCATGTTTTCTGATCTATGTTATGTTTCCTCATCACAAACATACCTGGAGTTTTGTTTTGTTTCATTCACACATGTTTAACACACAAATCCTGGATATATTCACTGAGTTTTCTGTGTCATGCGGTACAAACACGAAGTACTCCACTCTGTTTTTACACCTTCACTAGAATAATGTGGATGATTTTAGCTCTGGAATTGCCAATTTTTGCTGAATTAAAGGTAAAAGGAAACTGTTAAGTTGAAGACCACTAGGGATGTCCTGATCACATTTTTTTGCCCCCGAGTCTGAGTTCGAGTCATTTCATTTTGAGTATCTGCCAATACCGAGCTGGAATGTGTAACTTAATAAACTGGACAAAACAAGAAGCAGACCAGAATCAGATCAGACTCTGCACAATCTATAGTTTGTATATTTGATATTATATGGAAGCCTGTGCATTACATTTAAACATTTAGGCTCATCTATGATATCCACATAATACAAAATCTGACCAAATAAAAATGAGATGACATTTATTTTTCATAACTCTCTTTGTGCACCCCCATAGGTCATTCTGTGTATGTCTGGGGGCACACGTTAATAACTGTGATATTTATAATGTCTAACTGATTGACAGTACTTCTCAGGAACTTTCATTCTTACAGTACAATGTAGTTAAATACTATATTCACCTGCAGTAAGACTATAGTATAAGACTGTAGTTGTTACATCCTTGCCCACCCTCAATATGGACTGCGGACAGAAGCCCCTAGACAGACTAATATTAAAGAGTTACTCAAACATGTGTGAATGAAACAAAACTTTGTGTATGTTTTTGAGGTGGTGTCAACATTATAACATGACTAAAAGCTCATAAGACTAAATTTTGCATAATAAAAAAACTTTTAAATGGAACAACAAGCAGTATTTTATCAGTTATCAAAGGCTCCATACCTGAAAATATGAAAAACAGAACTAGTTTCAAAGTTATTCCACACTTACCTCGTATATTCCGACCTAGATTTATTATTATTCACATAGGTTTATAAGCACTTTTCACAACTCTTGGAGACCAGTGCGGCGTGTAAAACTAACGACAACTAGCATGCTAACACACACTTCCTGATTATCTGACAATAGAACGCTTCCTAATTGGTGTGCAGACAGTACACAGTGGACTCATCTGTATCTTGTATCTGTAGTGGGGCAGGACAAGCTGAGATCCAGGCCCTTTAGCAAAGAGGGCACAGACATAATATGAGTGGGACAGATAACGAACGCAGAGACAGATCCACGGGCGGTAATGGACTTGAGAGTGGAGAGAAGCACGTGTGCATTTACAATGATAGACGGAGGAGAAGAACGGATCGCGTGATGGAGTGCTAAGTGGAAGCGGTAAATTGTGAGGCCGTACAATTTTACAAAGCAGTCGTAAAAACAGAGATTAATTTAACTGTCCACTTCAGCCAGACCCACACATTCTATGCAAATGCCTGGACAGAAGTAGGAAGAGTGTCACATGTAAACTAGTAAATCTGATGGAAATTATCTATAGTAAAAGGACATGCTTTAAATACTTCATACTTTATACCCTGCTCTGCTTTCTATAAAAACAGCCTTGTGCAGACTATGGAAGATAATGGGTTTCATCCAATTTAGAATTTTAAATGCTTTGTGAATTTGAATTTTTTGAACACTGAAAAATAATAATAATTTTTATTCTGGATTTTGGTTGATGGATTTTCCAGTAAACATGTTCACTGTGTTTTTCTTAGTTTGTGTTTTTCTTGGTTTACAAAGAAAAACTCACAACTCAAAATTCACATTTTTAAAATTCAACACATATTTTCACATCATCAAAAGTCAAAATTCAAAGTATAAAATTTGCAGTCAAAACAATCAGAGCAGATTCAAGTTGCCAAGGCATGAGTAATCGATTGTGTTTGACTGAGAAGGACTGATGTATTTGCCTTTCTCTTCTCTTCATCTTAACAAAGTGAAAAACAGAGCTTGTTATTCCTCATTTACCCGCAGCATTAAGAGCATCCTAATTACTCACAATGATGAGTTTACAAGCACTTTCAGAACACTCAGACACCAAAGCGCTCTTCCTGATTATTGGATAATAAAACATTTCATAATTAGATGCAGACAGTACACAGCAGACTTGTTTTGACCTGAAGAGCTACTTGTACAATATATCTGTACTGGGCCAAGACAAAAGTGGGTACAGGATCTTTATGGAATCTTTATGGAAGGAGATGAGGTTTTGTTGAGGCTAATATTGACAAATTTGAGCTCTTCCCTACAACAATACAATACAGGACCATTAAAAAAGACATTTTCCTCTGTCTGTAAAATCTCTTCGCCCTCAGACGGACAAACAAAGAGCACGAGTAGAGACACACGGTTCACTGTCTTCCTGCTGTTTTTCCCACTCACCAAAGTTTCAGGCTTCATCCATTCTCATAATCCCTCACATGTGTCTCAGATCGGCCTTGTCTGGAGCACTCGTGGCTGCCCGCGCGCTAACACAGATATATGGAGGAGCAGAGCACGTGGAGAAAAACATTCATCCAGCACTTCTATCCTTTAGTATGCAAGGACACCTACCGCAACAAAGACCGCCATAGACTACCACTTAAAGGGCTGTTTTCTGATCTATGTTTTAATGTTGTATACGTACCAGGAGCTATGCTTTGTTTCACTGACACACAAGCTCTTTCTCTCAAACAACTCTCTTTCTCTCTGTTTCACCTTGTGATGTCATGTGGTATTACCAGAAGCAATCCAGTGCCTTTTAAACTCATAATAATTTTAGCCCTGGAATTTCTACTAAGCTATAGGTAAAACAAAGTTGTTTTCAGCTTTTCAGCCTTTTCAGCATTGAAGATGTAGATATAATATAAAGGGTTACTCAAACATGGGTGAATGAAACTAAACATAACTACAGGTAATAACATCTTGTCTTAAAGCTCATTAGAGTCAATTTTGTGTAATATAGGACCTTTAATGTGCATATGACAAGTTAGACTACTCATTTTACTAAAACAGGTAATTTATTAGAGTTTATCATTTTACTTCCTGTTTAAACACGGACAGCAGCTATGACGTGATATGTAGGTAATTTTATAACTATTACCTATAGCAATCTTAATGTTAGTGAGGGCTATTTAATCTCTGCACTGTTTCTCCTTATAACCTCTTAGCCTAGATATATTCACTATATTTCTATATTTTTATTTTTCTTGTACATGCCTTATTTGACACCAGTCTCTTGCTATTTTTGCTACTTATTGTAAATGTATTATTACCATTTATATGAATGCTCTTTGTTATTACAATATATTGTAATGTGTGAGCTACTGTGTCCAAATAATTTCCCTTGTGGATCAATAATATTTGTCTAAGTCTAAGTCTAAATGAAAAAAAAAAAAAAAAAAAAATGCCCAAAAATTTGTTGTCCCTGCATTTTGGAATTTTCAATGATGATGATATAGGTCAAGTTATTCTGTTTTAGAACTCACTACTACCTGTATTTTTGTTCTTTTCTTCTCAACTTGTTTTCCACAAACTGACTGAACTGAAAAAACTACCATAAATATTCACAAAATCTCACCCAACCAAGAAGAAAAACATGCAAACCTTTCATATGCACTTTAATCTTATCTCACCTCAACTCACTTCACTTAATTGGCTAAAAAGCACCTCCTCAGAGCTTCTTTGTGATAATTCCTCGAAAGAATCAAAAGTGTTTCAGAGACATTTCCTCTCTAAGTATCACCGCTGGTATGAGTAATTACTGTTTGTCCTATAACAGATTGAGTTTTTTTCAGGAGACAGCTGTGTCGCGATCATTCATATAAAGCTGTACAGAGTAGTATGTTTAATGGGTGCCTGGGCCTACTCATATCTCAGAAGAAGAATTAGTCTAAACGATTCTGTTTGTAAATTTAAAAAAAAAAGTAGTTCACTTTAAGATTATCCAAAAATAAAAAAAATGTGGTAAGATAACAAAAAATGCTGCTCTTGACATAAACATCACTGGTTGAGCGGTCAGATCCATTGATCCACAGGTTGGCGATGCGAATCCAGTTCCCACAGATAAGAATACTGTTTTTGTGTCCTTGGGCAAGACACTTAACCTACCTCACCCCCAGTGTCTGTGTACATTAGTGTATGAATGTGTGTGTGAATGGGTAGCCAAGCTGGTGCTACCCTGTGCCTTCACTCAGTTTCATTTCTCTCCAGCGACTAGGTCAGGAATCAGAATACACTAGATGGTTTGCAAGAACCCTGAAAGTTGTAGCTGTGCACTGGCCAGTCAGCGAAGAGCTGTGAAGCCATGACGTCGAACTCAAGCTCCTGTCTGAGTCCCTTTTGTGGTACAGCACAACAGTAAACAAAGTGGTTGAGATGGATGTAGAAGAAGCTATACATTCTGTGTTAGCAACGATTCCTGAGATTGAGAATTTAAAGCTGGAATAAAGAGAATGTTTGGTGAATTTTATCAAGGGGAAAGACGTTATTGCCCTTCTTCCCGTGGGATTTGGGAAAAGCTTAATATACCAGTTAGCCCCGTTAGCTGCGCATTAGGCTACATACATCATGACTAAATAGCAGCGATTGGTTAAATAAAAAAGGACCCGCCTACCGTAGAGTGAACAAATACTAATGCTGCGAGGTCAGACAGTTTCCATGAAGTGGAACTGGCTGATGAATCAGGCTAGTGATTGGATGCCTTGAAGGTGGAAAAGTGCTATATAAAGATTTGACCATTTATCATTACCAAGGGACTTTTAGTGTTTTAAAGTTTTGGCCAATCACAGAAGCCAATTGCCATGCTTCGATAATAAAACAAAATAATTCTTGACTAAAGTATGGTGGTACACATACCATCTACTCTCTGCACCAAAATTGTGTAGACTCAAACAGATGAGCTCTGAACTGTAAAAGATGGATACCCGTAAGTTTAAAAACCTTGTAACAATCACAAGGTTAGAAATGTGGTGCACAGTTATAAATAAATAAAATGTGGATCTAAAAATGTAATGACCTGCTGGAGATCCAGGCCTCGTCCACCAAATTCAGCCAGTACATGCCAGTGGTACTTAGAATATATCCTCTGCTGTCAGTGGGATAATTTAGCTGTAGCTGGAACAGTATGGCCAACAATGGACCAAGATGGCATTGAGCATTTGAATACTTGTCTTTAAGACCTCTCTAAGACCATCTTGTTACCTGATCACAAAGATATCTGGAGTTTTGTTACTGGGCCTCCGGCTCGTCCTGTAGCCATATATGTTTACGTCTCTGCTGCTGATTCCTGTGTGCAAGCAAACCTCCATCTGCCAGACCCCTGCTGTGATTGGTGGATTCAATTCAAGCTGGCACCTGGGGCCCCTCCAGTTGATTGGTGCATTGCCCTAACACCTGGCCAATCCTGGGCCTTCACCTGAGGCTGCCACACTTTAAAAGAATCCGCCTCCTGTTGCTCATGGCTGCCGTTCTGCCTGTGGACTGTATGTCACATTTGCTGTGTCCCTTGTGTTGCTTTTGTTAACTTTGGTTGAGTCACTAGTAGTCCTTGGTGGCTATCTGTTATTCATTTATATACTATTTTTGTTAGCCTACTTTTAGTTGCACATTTAGCCACTCTGTTTAGCACCTCTGTTTGTTAATCCTTGTAAATATCATTCTTTTATTAGTTTTACCTTATATTTCTTTTAATAAATTACAACTTTAGTTTCACCATTTTGGTTCTTTTGTTACTTTCCCTGTCTCTAGCAGAGCTGAGTTGTAACAAGTTATGTTTTGTTTCATTCGCACATGTTTGAGTAATCCTGGTTTATTAGACTGTCTCCAAAGTTCAAATAACTTTAGTGAAGGTGTATGGGGTTTAAAAACATAGTGGAGCACTTCCTGTATTACCACATGGCGTCACAAGATGGAGCAGAGTGTTTTTCAGAGTGTTTCTCAGAACACAAAAACAGATCAGAAATAGCATAATATGGGACTATTCACAGACCATTTACATTATCACAGTATTTTTGGGTTAATGGTCCCTGTAATATTGTGTGCACATACGCTGCCTTAACCCACTGAAAAAAAGTAAAAGTCTCAAGTCAAATCTTAAATAAGTTCTGTAACAGTCTGTCCATGTGTACTGTGGAGCCATGGTATGACCTGCTAATAAAAAAAAACACTCCAACTCCTCATTTAAGTTCCCTGCTGTTTCTGTCGCACAGGTTCACCCAGTGGAGGGCTGCCCACGTGCCACTGAGCCAGACATTTGGACACTTTCACAGCAGGTGTCTCTCCTCTCATTCTGTTTGTCCACAATGGAGGCAGTGGGGCAGGTGGAGGTGACAGAAGACGAGGGCTGCATGGTGACTGTATCCAAAACAACACAATAATAAAGGCCAAGACAAGCTGCGAGGGGAAGATAGGTATACTATATATATATATATATATATATATATATATATATAATTTGTAGGTGTCATTGTTGTTGTGTTTTGTTTTGTTTAGTTTTTTACGTACATTGAGGAGCCACATCCAACAAGTGTTTCTTTGTGTTTTTAAAGGGCCCATCTCATGTAAAATCAACATTTCAGAGCTTTCTACCTTCTGAGAGAGATGTGTGGGGCTTGTATATGTCGCCGAAGTGGTTTTTAGATTGATTCAGCTTTTTTTTCACAAATTGCTGCGTATTTCTGCCACCCTCCCAGGTGACAACGAATTAAAGCTGCTACAACGATGACACAGCCAGCTACACCTATGATGTGTTTGACATAGCAGAGGCCTCACAACCGCCCCCCCTCCTCCGCTCCACCACCTCCGCTCTGCCTCCACCTCGCATCAGCTGACAATTCCCACATGAACAACAAAAAAGACAGCATAAGCTAATTGTTCTACACTGCAGTGTACACGATATAATACTAGCGTTTATTAATACTTTACCAATCAGTAATGTTCAGCTGATGCCGATGCAGTGCTTGCGCTTCGTGCACCTCCAAGTCCTTGTTCGATTCCGGGTCCAAACCATAAGGTTGAACGCGCTGTATCACCATGATGAATAAAAGTTTATTTCTACCACTATCAGGGTACATGTCTGTTTCCCCCTCCCTCCCTGAGATGGGCGGAGGAAGGGCGGCTCACTCAGAGCCTACGTCATGTTTGGAGGGCGGAGCCTGTGCTTTCTCTGGACGGGCGGGGGGATGAGCAATAGCCGACTTTTCATAGTTGGTCTGTGACTGCCTCCAAGAAATCAGTAAGACTTCATAACTATTGTGTAATGGATGTTCCAAAACCCAAATTGTGCTTGTGTATGTGCAGAAGATACAATGTGAAAAGAGTTATTTTGCATGAGATGGGCCCTTTAAAGCTCCTATATTAAATAAAATGGACCCCTGTGAGCTTTAAGTCATATTGTAACCCAATCAAAAACATATGTGGAGTTTTGTTTTGTTTTTTCTTTCATGCATGTTTGAGTAGCAGTTTATTATTCTGTCTACATCTCCAAAGCTCAGGATGCTCCACCTTGTGTATTACCACATGACATCACAAGGTGCATATTGATACTTTGCAGCTTTCACGCTGGGGGTGTTCGACATGTATCTCTATGGTGAAACTTTCAGCAGTTACCATAGAGACACAGTGCACACATAAGCAAACACTACTAAGTCTAAATCCACTTAATTTTTTACAAACAAAGTAGTTTCCAAAGTGCTGCACAGAGAGGAGAAAATGAAGACATTGAAGAAGTAAATTGCTAAAATTTGGTCATAACAGTCCTAAAACAGTAAAACCAGTAAAAGCAAATAAAATCAAAACTATAAAAATCATAAAATAGCAGTAAATAAGTAAAATAAATAAAACACACAGAGGACACAGATTAATACGAGCATTCATGGTCCTGTTTAGGTGTTTGAGTTTTAACAAAAAGGTGAGAGTGACTAATTGAAAACTGTTGGCTAATGCTTGTGAGTTGTGTAATTGTAAATTTATGTGTAAGAGACTTGAACACTTGTTTCTGGTCCGACTGCAGCAAAATAAAGCTCAGATTGAAGTCTAACAGAGCTTCAGAAAGAGCAGTAACTACAGTTAGCATCACATCCCCTCTGCAAACACACTGCAGTTTTATCAGATCATCTTCCTGAGTGACACAGAAACTTTCCCTTTGTTTGGAAATGCCATTATCAGAAGTGTAATTGAAGAGTCATTTAGAGTTTGTTTTTTTACTCTCAGGGGCTCACACAACGAAACATGTCCATGGATTTGCGTCTGAAATGAAGGAGAGACAACAGTGAAGAGACGCAGTGCTGCAGAATCAAGTCAATACATTTACAGGTACAGGATGTTAAAGAATCACTGGTCGGAGTATTTATTAACAAAAAAGTCGTGGACAGGGGGGATAGATTCCAGGGGAGGTAGGACGGGTCCAGGTTGGCTGAAATGCAATGGTGAAGAGGCTGACCAGAGGCTTGCAGAACAGGTGGTAACGGGATGAGGCTGGCTCCAAAACGGTTGAACTGGGGAACGGACAAAAGTAAACAGATAAGAGTCAAAAACCTTCAAAATGCTCAAAAACACAAAAAGCCTGAGTAGTTCACCACTTGGTTGACGGAACGATCTGACACTGGTCAGCAGGTCTTTTATTGCAGGAGATGATTACTTGACGAGGATCAGGAGTGGAGCTCAGCAGGTGAGATGATTTGGGGACCCGCCCAGGAAAAGCCAAATAAGGTGAGAGAAGGGAAGAGGGAGCAGGGAAAGAAGGGGTAGGAGAGGCAGAAAGAAACCCTCACACAGGACTTGAAATATAAGGTTTCATAGGGTCTGGTCCTAACGTAGACATGGTTTGGTGCTGTTCTAGTCCTGGTCTGGTCCAGGGGTAGACTTGCTTTGGTCTTAATTAGTCCTGGATCTGACCTGGAGTAGACTTGTTTTGGTCCTGTTCTAGTCCTAAATTTGTCCTGGGCTAAACGTAGGTCCTGCTCTAGTCCTGGTTTTGTCCTGGGATATGCTTGGTTTGGTCCTGTTATAGTCCTGGGGTAAACTTTGGTCCTAGGGTAGCCCTGGTTTGGTCCTGGTTAGAAATAGTTTGGTCCTGTTTTAGACCTGGTTTTGTCATAGGGTAGATTTGGTTTGGTCCTGTTCTAGTCCTGGTTTCGTCCTCGGGTAAACTTAGTTCTCTCTAAGTCCTGAGGTAGATTTAGTTCTGTCCTGTTTAGTCCTGGTTTTATACAGGGTAGACTTGGTTTGCTCCTGTTCTAGTCCTGGTTTTGTCTTGGGGTATACTTAGGTTGGTCTTGTTTTGTCTTAGTTTTGTCCTGGGGTAGTCTTAATTTGGTCCTGGGGTAAACTTTGGTCCTGTTTAGTCCTGGTTTGGTCCAGGGTTAGACTTGACTTGATCCTGCTCTAGTCCTGGTTTTGGCCTAGGGTAAAACCGGTCCTGATCTAGTCCTGGTTTGGTTCTGTTTAGTCCTGATTTTGTCCTGGGTTAAACTTTGGTTTTGGGGTAGTCCTGATTTGGTCCTGGGGTAAACTTTGGTCCTGTTATCATCCTGGTTTCATCCTGACATAGACTTGGTTTGGTCCGCTTCTAGTCCTGATTTTGTCCTGGGGTAGGCTAGGTTTGGTCCTGTTTAGTCCTGGTTTTGTCCTTGGGTAATCTTTAGCCCTCTTTTAGTCCTGGTTTGGGCGTGGGGTAAATTTTGGTCCTCTTCTAGACCTGGGGTAGATTTGGTTAGCTCCTGTTTAGTCCTGGTTTTGTCCAGAGGTAGGCTTGGTTTGGCTCTGTTCTAGCCCTGGTTTGGGCCTAGGGTAGCACCGGTCCTGTTCTAGTCCTGGTTTGGTTCTGTTTAGTCCTGGTTTTATCTTGGACACACTTGGATTTGCATTGTCATGTTGTGGTCGTTTTCAAGTTAATAGCATTATACATTATACATTATATAATACATTACATTATATATTTATCATTTTGTCTTCTTATTATATATGTTTAGCTACATTTTACTTTTTAGTTTAGTAGAGATCACCAATTCCAGGGCTGAAATTATCTAAATATTTCTATTGAAGATGTATGAAGTTTAAAAACACAGTAGAGCACTTCCTGTATTACCAGAGTGTTTTCAGTTTGAGAGATGAGCTCAGCCTAAATATGCAGATTCTGTGTGTTAAACATGTGTTAATGAAACAAAACACCACTCCAGATTTAGTTCCAGGATTTACAGTTTAGTCCAAAGCTGTGATATGATTAGTGAACTGAAAGTTTCAAAGTCAAATGAGCAAAGTTTTCAGTTTCAGACATTTTTCCAAGAGCCTTGCTGCAGACAACAACTAAAATTAGCTTAGCATGAAACAAAAAACAAAACAAAAATACCATTGCTAGAATATTATATACACATTTTTTATTTTGTGTGGAAAAAGTAAACACCAAACAGAGACTAAAGGTATAGGCAAAAGTCTGAGAAATGTAATAAGAGACTTTGATGGAGATGTATGCATTTATGTAGTTTTAAATGAAATCACACCAGCTGCTTTAGGCTATATATCAATCATAAACACACTCTTTGTGATTGCATTTTCCGTAAATCTGTGTATTTGTTTTCCCAGAGTGCAGATACTGGGGACGTGAAGTGGTGGCTTTGTGAAAGTTGATAGATGAATAGAAAAAGTGTGTGCAGAAGAAATGAGTGGCGCTGATTACTGGTGCAGGATCTCAGTGGATAAAGGGTTTTTTATTAAAACAGAAGAAAGGAAATTCATGACAACTCCTCAGTGCTGTACAGCTGCAGTCTGCCGCCCACCTCTGGGACTTACATGTCAGCGAGAGGGGTTAGATTCTACCTGAGAAGTTTATGAAAAAACTAAAACAGCTGAAGGACATGAGGCCCATTCAGACTGACCAGTTTTACTTTGTCCAGTTCATAACATTTGCTACGTAAAGATCCCATATTACATCATTTTTGATCTATATAATGTTGTTTCTTCATCAAAAACTGACCTGGAGCTGTGTTTCATTTCATTCACACATGTTTAACTCACAAACTCTGCATATTAGTTCTTCTCTCAAACTAAAAACACTCATAACACTCACTAAAACTACCATAACATGACATCACAAGGTGGAACAGAGCATTTTGAGCTTTGCAGATTAAGAAAGACTCATATTAAATGATTACTCAAACATGTGTGAATGAGATAAATACTCAAAACACAACTCCGATTATATTTTTGATGAGAGCAGGGCTGTGGGCGGAGATAGGGTGTAGTGTATCTCTCTGAATTGCAATAAATCCTCCAATCTGCCGTAAGAGCTAAAAGGAATACAAAATACAGGGTGTAAATACGCATACACAAAACTCAACGCAAGTTTGATTATTATTTACATTCATCTTGACAACATCAATCAACAACGATAAAAAACTACAGAAACAAAGTTATTCAAAAGAAATATTTAAATCTATAACATGCCTTTGTGCCTCTTCAGCTAAACAAAGACATAAAAAATATCTAAAAATATATATGTATACATTTGCTCTGTATAATGTTTTCCATTCTAGTTGTCAAGGGAATTAAAGGAAAATAAACCCTTCAAAATAAAAGTGCATAAAATAAACGTGCAAGTTAATGGTTAACAACAGAAAATATAATGCAAAATAAAAATAATGGTTAAAACCTCTTGTGACATTTTTAATTAAGACAAATTATACTATAGATTATTTACATAGGGGGTTAAGTGAAAATAAACATTTTCTAAGTTTTTAAACCTTGAATGCAGGACCGTGGAGGATTAATTCGAACTCATGAATTACTCAAAGAACAACATGAATGTGCTGGTGAGGGAAAACTACAGTAACATTAAAAGCACATGAAATTCAATTAAAATGTCTCCTTTGCAACTGGAAAGATATTGACTCGTGTTATGTCATATTTTATAAAATCTGTGCATCAAACACCATACAAGAAATTACCTATAATGAAGTATCTCAGACGGGTTATGGAAAGCATCTCCACAAAATGTAAAAATTCAAACATACATACATACAACACGCAACATGCAGTGTGTTGTGCAGTGAGATTCATATGGAGGGATTTCTCATGTTGTTTTATAGGTCACATATGGTTTCCACAGCAATAAGTATAAATAAGTTGGAGTTAGTATGGAATTATTCAAAAACCTTTTATTTAACTTTTACCATCTGTACAAAATGCAGTACAGTAAATAATAATAATCATGATACTTTGTACGACTTTGTCTAATAGAAACATGGAATATAAAGGGGATTGGTTTGGGTTTGGGCTTTCACATTCTTGATGTCACACTCAAAAAGTATCTAATAGCTGATAATTACAGGGTAACACACAGGAGAAATAATATGAGGCATAATCAGACAGATACACAACAACTGAGACATTATAAATACGGACTTTTAAATTCACAGCTTCATTAAAAACTCATTTGTAGTTTTCCCTTCTCTGCTGCTGTGATTAGACATCTCATCAGTGATTTAAACAGTGCTGTGGTGTGATGGCCTCTCCTTCAGCATCAGTACCAGGACCACGGTCTACACTCATGTTAAATGTTCGGACAGGTCTATAGGTCCACAGCAGTGAGGGCGTAGGAAGAGGAACAAGGAAAACAAAGCAGAAGCTGGTGTTACTGTGGGGTTGAGTTAACAAGGATTTCATGATATTGCACTAAATTACTTATCAAATAAACATTAAAAGGTCAGGAGACAACTTATGTCTACGAGGGACCACAAGAAGAATAATTATTTCTATGGTAATAAATGGAGAAACAGAAAAAAAGACTGGACAAAAGAAAATACCAGTGTTCAATAAATAAATCAGTAAAATTCGATTCCATGTATATTACTTGTGGGCTTAACTGAGTTAGTCTTACTTAGTGCAAGTATTGTTTATTTCTAGTGACATCACTCTGGGGGTGTTCTACATGTATGTGTATGGCGGAATGTTCAGAACAATGCACATTTTAGCAAACACTACTGTGGTGGATACGTCTGCCACCACTCCACAGTGTCAGTATTATTTCATTTCATTTACATTAAGTTAATAACATCACACATAATTTAATTCTTTTATTTATTCTAATTTGGGTGCATACATTTTAGTTAATATAAGTTGAAATTAGTTACTTAAACTTATTCTTTTTTGGTTTGTTCAAGTGGCTAGATGGAGGACTAATGGCAGAGACCATCAACGCTGAAGAAGGGGAGGGAGAACTATGTAGATAGTTTTACTGAGTTAGTTTGTCTAGTTTGCTTTAAGATCACTTATTATTTTCTGTATTATACTTATTTGCCTTCTTGTTATGTTGATTAAGTTAGTAGTTTTAGTTAATTATTTAGTGTAATTCTCTTCTCTTGTGTTCAGTTTTAGTTGTTCTTCATGTATTTAAACACTCCTGTTCTTTGTCTGGTTGGGTTAGTTTTGTTCTGTTTGAGTTACTCCAGTTGGGCCCAGCTTTTTTGTTCATGGTTTATCTAATTTGAGCCTTTGTTAAATTATCTCTTTTTTGACTTTATTCAATTTAAACTTATTTTTATACTTTGTCTTTGCCTTTTTGTTTGGTTCACTACAACTACCAAAAAAGTTTTAAGATCATCTGAAAGCTCAAGAAAAAATATAAAATGAATTTAAACAGTATATTTTCAGGAGCATGTGATCAGTACGAGCATCCATGGTCCTGTTAAGGTATTTGATTTTCAACAAAAAGGTGAGAGTGACTATGTGAAAAACTGTTGGATGTTGCTAACCAGCTTGTTACTGTAAATTGTTGTCTGACAGACTTGTTTAACAGCATAAATCAGCTCTTCTGTTGTAGTTCTAGTTAAATTAGCTGCAAAAAATCAGGGTGACTTAGTTAATTTCCTGACTTCTGATCAAACGGCTAAGAGCCCAGCTGCATAGGACATCAGAGCATCTTTGTTTTGCATCATATGGACATCATCTTTACTGTTACTGTCACTGGTTAAATCACTTCCTGAATTATTTCCCTTTTTGCATTCCTTTGCATTGTTGCGTTTGATGTGTTTGGATTCTTTGACAGTCGGATCGGACCTGCTGACAGCGCACGCCACGCCATGCTTTGTATGTGTCATCTGTAATTGGTAAAGTTTGATTTCTCGTGTTTCACAGAATGAACAAAAGCATCTGTCTGCATACAGGCAAAGCATCAGTGTGAAGACTTTTAACATGTAAGACACTGTAAGAACAATATTGTAAGATCTAACCCCAAATCAATTGAGTGACAGGGAGCGCCTTTGTCCATTACTGTCTGCCGTATGCACAGACACACGGGCTAATTAAAGGGGAGAAATCAGATATGCAGCTACACCAATGGGATGAGGCCGACTTTAGACTTCATAAAGGAAAGCAAGGGAAATTGACCTCCTGAATGAGGGAACTGTTTCATTAGAGGCCCCCCGGGGAATGCTGGGTAATAAGGTTAAAGCTTGGGGCACGCGGTGTCGGATTAGAAGAAGCATGAGCCGGATTGTGTGAAGATGAAGATAAAGTCATTGTAGCGGTGTAATGACAGTTATAAAACAGGAGCAAACAAAGCCTGAGTTAGAGCACCACAGAGACAGAGCAGCGAGGGGTGGGGACACGCTTTACACGCTCAATTACACACTGAGGCTTTAGACTAGAGCCTCACTGACGAACCAGAGAATATAAGAGAGACTCACTTATTCTCCATGCGTTTATATGGGAAATTCTGGTTCATATTAACACCTAATTATCCTTAAAGGTCCTATGTTACACAATGTTGACTCTTGTGAGCTTTAAGTCATGTTATAATGTGGTTATCTCCTCAAAAACATGCCTGGAGATGTGTTTTGTTTCATTCACACATGTTTGAGTAACCTTTTATTATTAGTCTGTCTACTTCTCCAAAGCTCAAAATGCTCTGTTCCATGTTGTGATGTCATGTGGTGAGTTTTCAGCAAGTTGACATCTTCTTTTTACCTTTGGTTCAGTAGAGATTGGCTGAAATTATCCAAATGATTCTAGTAAAGGTGTATGGTGTTTAAAAACACAGCGGAGCACTTCCTGTATTACCACACGACATCACAAGGTGGAACAGAGTGTTTTTGGTCTGAAAGAAGAACAAAGCCTAACTAGATGCGTTTTGCCAACATGCAGTCAAAACGGTAGCGAATTTTTGATCCAACATGGCTGACTTCCTGTTCATCATAGAGGCATGCTCCAATTCATTTTTTGGCTTGGCGCATTGTTCTCTATCACTGTTCCAAATATCGTTTTCCTGTGACAAACTTTGCTTGTCCCCACTCCCATAGGGGTCCAATTCTAGGCGGCGCTGTTGAATCAGGCCACTTCGGACATTGTTGCGATGCCCATTTTATAAAATTTTCACTGGGCCTATTGATCTGATACCCAGTTTGAGACTTCAGGCCCACAAAATTGAAATTGTTTGCAAGGAAAAAAATTAAGAAGAAGAAGGAACCGGCGAAGAACAATAGCCCTCTCCATTTACTTCATTACTGGCTCAGGCCAAATATGCAGGATGTATGTGAATGAAACAAAACACAGCTCCAGATACGTTTGTGATAAGAAAACTACTATTATGTAATATGGGCCCTTTAATAAAATACAAAGAAAGAAATTTGAACAAACAGTTTATTAAGAATGAGTTAGGCCTAGTAACTATTATACCCTAACTCCTAACCCCATAGTTATAGTTACTAAGCCTGAATCATTCTTAATAAACACTGATAACTAGAGAAAAATCCTCGCTTGACTAATTCTTTTTCTAGTTTTATTTGTTATATTATAGTGATTTAAAGAGGAGGGATTTTACTTCTATGTGGGATGAGCATTGGGTAGAATCTGCAGTTAACCTTAAGGAGGGTTCAAATAGGGGCCTGGAGAGAAAAGAAAAATACTTGTACACATTTATGGATGACATCTGCAATTTCTCCAGCCATGGTTCTGATCAGGGAACAATATTACAGCATGGTAGAAAGCTAAAAAAAAAAAGAATAATAATACCTCTCTTTAACAATACAAACTATTTTTGACATGCTGTTGCTGTGGATGCAATTGATAAACATTCTAACGTTTTTTGATGGGTGTTTTTTTCTGTGTCTTTTATCTTGTTTGAGAAGCTGGACTGTGATATACCATTAGAAAAGTGTTTTTTTTTCACTTGGACATTTTTGGCTTTAAAGTAGGGGTGACTAAGAGCTATACTGTAACAATGAATCTTTACACCAGTATTTAGTTGTTAAACCATTAAAACTTACACACTCTTTTTGTGATCATCTTTCTTCAGATACAAAACTAAATTCTGCTACAACTTCTTTTTACAATGCAGTACCAGTGTGATTCCTGACATCCTCTATTCTTTTAAATACAGGCCTGGAAGTTAATACCTAAAAAGCAGCCCACAGTGTGCTACCTCTTAAAACTTTGAGTGGTGTTTCATGCTTTATTAAAACCGGACCCAAAAAGTTATATAAACAAAAAATAAATAAAATCAACATGTTTAAAGATTTAAAGCAAATACTTCCCTATTCCTCTAATCTTTTGTAGGTCAAAATACATTATTTACTAAGGAAAACATATTTCATTAAGTAAATTTAAAGGCTTCATTTGCACGGTGCATGTGACCTTACTGTCTGTTTCTTTAACTTTATCTTAATCTCAGACTACAATTTGTCTATCATCCTTTGAATGGACATGGACAAGTTTTTAGAATATCTTGACAGGATTGGACTTAACTATGTTTTTTTGTTTTGTTTTGTTTTTGTGTGGAGGGTCAGTCAAATGCTTTTCCCCATGAAGATGTTATTGCTTTTTCTGGAATGTTTCAAAGTACTGTATTCATTTTATCTTTTTATCTTCATGGAGACTAAACCAGACCAAGATACAGGTCAGATATGTAGAGAGGCAACTCCACTCACAGACAGAATGCCTGTTTTTCTATAGATGTTTGAGCTATAAAACTATAAAATTTTAATTTAAGGAAGAGCTGTTTAATGTCATACTGTGGAACATCCTAAGCAAAGCAATGTCATATCCATAGAAACAAGCAGGTGAAGGATCCCCAACAAAAAAGTTACATTGTGCACCTTTAAAATAAATAAATAAATAAATAAATAAATGATTGTGTGACATCCATCAGTCACATCCTGCATTATAAAAGACCCTAAATGCTAAAAGTCGCCCAACACGCCTTTGAGTTTTTAACAGGGCTCCGTCTGTGGCCATTTGGTGACTTGGTGAAAGAGAATATCTGATGCTTCTTTGTCAACAAAAGGTCACATACACAAAACACTTTTTAGGAAGACTGTTTGAAAAAGTGATTTGGCTGGGGTCATTGCTTGGTTCAGGTTTTTTATGGCACTGTTGACCTACTATACAGTGAAGTAGGCATGCTGGTACAGCCATTTACACAGTAGACAATCCAGGGATACTCCAGGGATATTAGTGGGGCAGGTACAAAATTAATTGTTATGCTGGTAGGTTTGCTTCTGTTTACATGTTTGAGAGGCTTGAAGGGTGCAAAGAGAGCAATGGTCTCTAATCAAATTTCAACCAACTGAAACATTTGTAACATTAAACTACAGGTAAGCACAACATTGAGCAACACATAGTTAAAGGGTCCATATTATGCTATTTTTTGAAATGCTATAATGTTGTTTTCTCCTCGTTTTGTTTCAGTCACGCATGTTTAATACTTAAACGCTGCATATTTAGACTGACTCTTAAACAGAAAGCAATCCACCTCCAACTTGTGATGTCATGTGGTGATACAGGAAGTGCTCCACTGTGTTTTTAAACTTCATACAAATTCACTAGAATCAGTAAGATCTCCAGCCCTGGAATTGTCAGTCTCTAATGAACAAAAGGTGTGAAGTAGCTGTTAACTTGAAAACTACAACTACATGACATCACAAGGTAGAGCAGAGCTTTGGAGATTGTAGTGGACCAAACAAAAAGGCATTAACAAAAACCTGGACCCAACTGGGGTAATTTAAATCAAACTGAGCAGAATAAAACTAACCCAACCCGACAAAGAACATGAGTGTTTAAATACATGAGGACCAACTAAAACTGAACACAAGAGGGGGAAATTACACTAAATAATTAACTAAAACTACTTAAAACTTAATCAAAGTAACAAGAAGGCAAATCATTATAATACAGAAAATAATAAGTGATAATAATGTGAACTTAAACAAACTAGGCAAACTAACTTATTAAAACTAACTAAATAATGCTCTTTGGCGTGGATGGTCTCTGCCAAGGGTCCTCTGTTTTAACCTGATTCATCAGCCGGTTTCACTTCGTAGAAACCATCAGACCTCGCAGCATTAGGAGTCGTTCGCTCAAAGGTAGGAGGGTACTTTTTTCATTTAACCAATTGCTGCTATTTGGTTGTGAGGTAAGTAATGCGCCACTAAAAGGGCTAACTGGTATATTAAGCTTTCCCCAAATCCCGTAGGAATAAGGGCAATAGCGTCTTTCCTCTTGATAAAATTCACCAAACATTCTCTTTGTTCCGGCTTTAAATCCTCGATCTCAGGAATCGTTGCCAACATAGAATGTATGGCTCTTCGCTGATTGGCTGGTGTCCGAACTCTCACTTCCGGGGTTTTTGTGAACTGTCTAGTGTATTCTGATTGCTGACCTAGTTGCTGGAGAGAAAGGAAATTGAGCGGAAGCACTAGGTGGTGCTAGCCTGGCTACCTCCATCTAAATAAAGGAATTTAGTTATATGCTGTAATTAACTTAACCTAAATGAAATGAAAATATTACTAACACTGGGGAGTGGTGGCAGAAGTATCCACCGCAGAGATGTAGACTGACTAATAGCAAAGGATCACTCAAATGTGGGAATGAAACAAAACACAACTCCAGATATGTTTTTTTATGAGTTGACAAAATTCTAACATGTCTTAAAGCTCCCAAGAGTCAATTTTGCATAACATAGGACCTTTAAAGGGTTTAGGATAAAAAAAAAAAATTTAAATCCCAAATGGAGCTGTTTATATTTTCTCTCATGGTTTGTTTTTGCCAGTGCAATGACGGTCCACACGTCCGGGTGCATTCTGAGTGCACAGAGCGGGTTTGAAGGGCACAGGGCTGGGATCAGAGGTGACCAGTGTCCAGGTGCGCTTCCCCAATTATCTCCAAAACACACACACACATACACACACAGGCACACACACACTTACACACACACACACACAGGGCTCTCATCTCTCCACAGCATACAATTAAAGAGCCCCTTCTGCACCTGCACCCTCTCCCGCTGTACACAGACAGACCTGCAAAGAAAGAACAATTTGACCTGCTTACAATGAAACTGTACAATATGTTGCTTCTCCATTTGGATTTTAACAAAAATAAAATGTAAAAAATATCAGTGCCCCACCTTGATTTCAAATCCTACTTTGGAAAACTGACTGGAAGTCCACAGACCACTTACCTCAGGGCCTTGTAGCTTTGTGGGAGTTCTGAGTAAGATTCTTCTCGAAATGCCTCTTGAGAGATTGAATTTTTTTTTATTGCAAAAAAATCCTTGAAGAACATCTATTTTGTTATCGGGGTCACCTCTCCACAGTTTTGACCTATAACTTGGCCTTGTAATAATGTATTTTACTGATAAGAGCCTTTTGAAACCAGGACAAGGACAGGACAAGTCAAACACATAAAATAGGTGAATAAAAACACAATACAATACAAAAATGGATAATGATGTGGTGTAGGAGTGTCGGAACAGGTAAGTTTTGAGTCGTGATTTGAAGAGAGGAAGGGAGTAGGGTCACCTGCTTGTCTCAGGCTCTCTTGGTCTTGTAATGAGTAAAATCAATACTGACTCATAAGCTTACATATAGACTCTGCTAAAAGTACAGTACATTCAAATCCACGTCATGTTTGAATGGTGTCAGGAATATGGAAGGAAGGATGTTAGGAGCTTTTCTTGCTCTGTTCAAACATAGTGTGAGTTATGTCAGTTTATACTTGTATCTGCGTTGAGTTCAAAGAGAAGAGACACACACACAGTTTATGTTTTACAAAGAGAGGAGACAGTAAATGTAAAGGAGGTGTTTTGAAAATGTGTCAAATGGATATGACACTTCCCAGTCTAAAGTAGAAAGTGCACTCACTTCTCTGGTGAAGGGTTGGCTACCTGCTGCTGTTAGTGTATAGATTAAACTTCTCTATCTCTATATGACACAAGCACATGGCACCAGAAGGCTAAATTGGAGTTCAGATCTGTGGAGAGACAAGCGTGCTTACAAAAAATGTATGTTTTTGGCAATAACATACTTGAAATTTAAAGGGCCCATATTACGCTATTTTCTGATTTATGTTATAATGTTGTTTCCTCATCAAAATCATACCTGGAGTTGCTTTTTGTTACATTCACACATGTTCAATGCATAAATCCTGCATATTTAAGTTTTCCCAAACAGAAAACATTCCACCTTGTGATGATGATTTTGAGCTTTAGAGATGCAGACAGACTAATAATACAGGGTTACTCTAACATGTGAGAAAGAAACAGAACACAACATTCTAACAATGCTAAAAGCTCATAATAGCCAACTTTGTATAATATAGGATATAGGTTAATGCTGTATTGTGGAACATTCCAGGTAAAGCAATAACATCTCAACAGAGACAAGCTAGTTTCTGCAAACCAGTTACATAAGCTTGTTTAAAATTACATAATAGAATCAAACACTCAACTCAAACTAAATAAGACACCATCAGCTGGACAATCTTAAAGTTTAAAGTGATTTCCTCTTTCTTTTGTTATTTTTAAGTGCTGAAAACTAAAATGGATTAACTCGCTGTAAGTGCATTATATAACAAATTTGCAAATACTGCTCTTGTCCTTGTAAGACTCTGTTTGTAAATAATCTATTACAGGCCACATAACAATGTTGTTGTTGTTTCATTGACAAACTCCCCCTTCAGCTGGCCCTCTTAAAATAAATGGATGTGATTGTGAGTAAAGACGCCGTTCTTGGCCTGACAGAGAGCTCACTCAAACCAGAGTCTTCAATCAAATACTAAAAGCCACATTTGGTCTGTGTTATTTTTCATGAGTACAGAGCACTTAGCTGTTTTCAAATGTCAGCAGCATTACGCCGCTGTGACAGTAGATCTGACTCCTCGTGTGTGTATGGCCCTCGCAGACGTATATTAGGAGGGGCACATCATCAATTGTGAATGTGAAAGGAAGAAGTGGACAAGGATGCACACACAGGGACACACACACACAGACATACACACACGCAGCGCTGTGGGTGTGTTCTTAATGAGCTCCAGAGGCGGCTGTCTCCTGCTGCGCTGGACAGCCTGGGAAAGGAAACATTTTAGAGGAGAGAGAAAGGAAGAGAGAGAGATGAGAGTTATGCTTTAAAATAAAAGACAATCTGTGGCACAATACAAATATTAAGCCAAGTGAAGAGGCAACAGTGTTCACTGGATGCACGTGCCATCCAGCTTAAAAGGAAGAAATCTGAGGCACGTTCGCTTTTTGCTTTTAAAATTAGTTTTATTTTTTACTTTAAAAAAGCACCATAGATTCTGAGATCTGTTTTTAAAATTAAATGACATTTAAAAATTTCCAAAATGCAACACAAAATACACAAAATAGATTTTTTTTTTTTTCAGTTTGCAAGGCTATAGACTATTGTCATATATAGACTTACAGATACTCATCATTACAAACACAGCTCCTCAGCATACAACAAAGACATAAAGCTTTTTATAATAATACAGTTGCTGCCTCATATTGTTCAGCCTCTTTCTTTACTCTTCTCCTGCCTCCACAGCCTCCACAGAGCAGTGTGAGGGAAGTTATAATAGAACATGCACACATAACATACACATAGAACATACACATATTCTTCTGTGCTGTTTGGCTCTGTACTTTACGAGCCGACTCACTTTTATTGTTTTCAATTTAGACAATTGCTTGCTCAGTTACGGCTAAAAGTCTTTCCATCAATTTGTCCGTGAGTATCATGACACTGTGATAAGGTTTATATGTGTCCATGTTAGAGCTACAACTGAGGGAGGCTGAGACATTAGGAGGCCTTATGTCATTCATAACCTTTTATTTCATTATTTATTGTGTTGTATTCAAATTATTTCTACAAATTGTACACTGATTCTCATATTAAACTCTATGCCACATGAAAAAAGACAATAGAGAATAAAAGAAAATAAAACATATTATTGTCTTCAGCATATTATTAAATATCTTATTGTTAATTTGTTAGTACAGAACTTACTAGACAAAGCTTTTTTCATGGAGGTACTGTATATGAACCAGGTCATGCAGTGTAATAATAGCCCCATCTGTAATCCCCAAACAAATGCTTTCCTCTTATTGCAATAGAATTACATCAGACCACATTATCACTGTATGTTTAGTTGACATAGTAACTAAACTAGTCCAAATATTAGCCTATAGCTCACGTTGTGGTAAACCTGGACAGTTCACCTGACACTTCTTTTGCATTTTTCTTTCCTCTCACTTATGTTTTTACAGATTTGACTTGCTTTGTCCTGTGCTCTGTGCTGCTCCTGCCTCCAACTCCAATTACGTGTAGGCGATGGCAGCAGGTCCTAAATGGGCTGTAGCATGGAGCAGGCATGTCCGTTGCCGATGGCGCAGTGGGAGAGGAGAGGTTCGGGAGAGAGGACGAGAGGGGCCGAGGAAAAGAAAAACCAACAAGACATGTAAGGACACAAAAGAAACATGCTGGAGAAATACAAAGAGCTGGAATCAGGAGACAAGACCCTCCTTCTAAAACTGTTTGTGTTAGATGTGCTTTAAAGCTGCACTGTGTAACTTTTTGGTTGGGGGTCTGCCTGAAATGTTCCACTGTATGACATTAAACAGCTACACCTTACATTTATTTAATTACATGTGGTTTTATAGCTCAAAAATACCTAGAAAAATAGATATTCTGACTGTGAGTGAGGTCACCTCTCTACAGATCTGACTTGTAACTTGGTCTAGCTTGGTTTCCATGGAGAGAGAAAGGTTTAATTCCATACTATGAAACATTCTAGACAGAGTAATAACATCTCCATAGAGAAAATCATTTGACAGACCCTCCACCAGAAAAGCTACACAATGCCTTTAACATCTGATGATGATTCAGATGAGCTGGAAACTTCCGTACTATGGCATTAAACTCATCTATCATGCATTCATTCAACTGCAGGTGTTAATTAGGGATGCACTGATTCAATACTGATATATAAATAATAATATAATTTGCTAGATCAGATATCAGCTTCCAAATATCGGTTCAGCAGATATCCTGATTCAGCCAAGAAATCGATGTAATAAGACTATTTACTGGTTGTAGTGGGCCAAGTCTCATAATGTTTGATTTTTTATTTGTACAAACTCGTTCAATAATTGATTAAGAGTTAATCAGAGCTACATAACACATTTGGATCAGTTTTGTCTTGTTTTATTTTAGTTTAAAGGAAATAAATTATGTTTTCACTCTGCGCTGATAACACTTTATATTGTGTTATGCAGATATGTAAAACTAGTATCAAAATCTGTGTCAGGACTGAAAAGCCTGATTCATCCCTAGTATTAATATTGCAGAGAAAAATAATATAATTTTTTTATTTGGACTTGCCTCTCTATAGATCTGACCTGATGGCATCACCTGCTTTTCTCCAGGGACAATAAAATCAGACAAAAAATCACATCTTACTATCAAAATCTTTCATTAGACTTCATAACTTGTACTGATGTTATCTGGCGATGTTCTCTGATTGTACTTATCTTGTTGCTGTAGTCAAACTAAACACTACACCCATTGTGGAATATACCTATGATACCTTTTACTTCTACTTTTACTGAATATGAAAGTTGTCTGTTAGTGTGTATTCATCAGGGGTGGAAAGAAGAAAAGAACAAAAGTAAAAGTACTGTATAAATGTTTAGGAATCTCTACTTTACTTTTACTTAATTACAATTAAGACTAGGACTTAAAAAAACTTTTATAATAATTTTTAGCTCATTCATTATAACATCCTGACTAAAGATTATGAATCCAAGTTTCAGCTTTGAGCAAACAAAAATAAATACACAAATTTCACAAGAAAAATTAAGAAGCTCATTCATATTGCTACTGAATCATCTGAAAAAATCTGCATAATTTTTAATATCACTGCTGTAAAGTCTTCTCAAAATCTGAGTGAAAAAAAATAAATTCTTCAGTACTTTTACTTAAGTGGATTTTTAATGTGATACTTTTATTTGAGTAACTTAAATAACTATATCTGAATTACTGAATTGAGTACTTGTATTTAGCATGGACCAGTGATGTGGCATTCCTGTTTGATGTATTTAAAGATTGTGAATAAAACCATATAATATCTGTTGTCCGCAGGGCCAATTGTGTTTGTGGCTGTTAGTAGGACGAGAAGGAGAGAGGAGGAGGAGACAGTGCCGTATACAGGCTGGTATGAAAGGGATCTGTCACTCTGTACGAGGCTTAAGAAATGATCTGACTGAGGCTTAATGCAAAATACAATGTGTGCTATAGAAATCCAGCCCAAATGTGAATTATTCGGCTATTTCTGATTCACAATAACAGAAGATATTCACGGTGTCTTATGAAGCTGCAAGAACGCATTTTGGTCTTTTAGAATTTGTAACGAAAATCCAAGTTTTTGTTTTTTTTAATAAACTGGCGTGGCATGCAGCTGTCTGGCCTTCTCTGCAGCTTTGCCTGGTTCATTTGGGACGCGTGTTCAGCATAATGCCGTGAACGTTGCCAGAGAAAAGTGATTTACTCACAGTTAACGGTCATTAATCATTGTCAGCTCTACATCTTAACTTCATCAACTTATCGTGTTTAAGTTCTCACAGACTAAATATAGGAGCGTGAGTACAGACAATAAGAGCTACAGCACAGATCATATGATAAAGATAAGACTATGCAGTTTTGAGTGAGGATGAGACATTTTTATATCTCAGTTGATATTTTGGAGCTGATGCCATCAACATTTCCTAGGGGTGTGAAGCTAACTGAAGCACTTTTGTGTCTGAAGCTCTGTTATAAAAATCTAAAATAATCTAGTGTGGCCAGATTTCAACAAAAAAAACTAGGAGATCCCTGTTTTGGATTGGTTGGTAATAATAAAACTGTGAAACTGTGTGATTAAGGAAAATTGTTATGTACTCGGCACTAAAATTAGTCAATATCGTCACATTTTCTTTGTGTTTTTGTCATTTTTAAGCAGCTTTTCTGTATTTTACGCCACTCTTTACTGTTGGCATGGATCAGATTGGTCAAAAATATCGACACCAGGGACAAAAAAAAAAAAAAAAAAAAAACTGGGACAAATCACTGGTTTTGGATAAATCTGCTGGGGCAAGGGACACAGGGCTCAAAACTGGGACTGTCCGGATAAATACGGATGTCTGGTCACCCTAACTTAATCTGAGCTTTATGTGAACACAGTCCGACCAGAGAGAGCAGATTTAGTTTGAACTACAACAGGTGATCTGATTTGTGGTGTTAAACAAGCCTTTCTCAAATAACATTACAATCACAAGATAGTGTTAGCCAACAGTTTTTCAGTTAGTCACTCTCACCTTTTTATTGAAAATTAAACACCTAAACAGGACCATGAACACTTGTCATGATCACAGGCTCACAGGTTAAAATCCGTTTAGTATTTTTTTCTTGCGCTTTCTTAGACTTAGACAAACTTTATTGATCCACAAATATACAAAAACAGTGCAAAAATGTGATGATGATTGGCATGACATAGGGTTATTCATTACATAAAGGTGAGTTGTTGTACAGTTGTAGGGAGTATTATCTGTTACATAAGGATGAGTTGTTGTACAGTTGTAGGGAGTATTATCTGTTACATAAGGATGAGTTGTTGTACAGCTGTAGGGAGTATTATCTGTTACATAAGGATGAGTTGTTGTACAGTTGTAGGGAGTATTATCTGTTACATAAGGGTGTGTTGTTGTACAGTTGTAGGGAGTATTATCTGTTACATAAGGGTGAGTTGCTATACAATTGTAGGGAGTATTATCTGTTACATAAGGGTGAGTTGTGCTATACAGTTGTAGGGAGTATTATCTGTTACATAAGGGTGAGTTGCTATACAATTATAGGGAGTATTATCTGTTACATAAGGGTGAGTTGTTATGTACAGTTGTAGGGAGTATTATCTGTTACATAAGGGTGAGTTGCTATACAATTATAGGGAGTATTATCTGTTACATAAGGGTGAGTTGTTGTACAGTTGTAGGGAGTATTATCTGTTACATAAGGGTGAGTTGTTGTACAGTTGTAGGGAGTATTATCTGTTACATAAGGGTGAGTTGTTGTACAGTTGTAGGGAGTATTATCTGTTACATAAGGGTAAGTTGTACAGTTGTATGGAGTATGGTGTGAATGTAGTCCTGTGTCTCTGACTGTTTGAGTGGAGCTGTTGGAGCCTGTTGGAGAATGAACTCCTCTGTCCTTCTATAGCAGGGGTAGGCAAACTATGGCCCAGAGGCCATATGTGACCCTTTAATCTTTATAATCCGGCCCGCCAAACTTGAATAATAATAATAATCAGCATACTTTTCAGTGTTTTAAAAGTACGTAAAAATAAGATATTTTGTTGTAATGCTTTGTAATGATTTTCAACTATGGGATATTTCAATAACATGGGATATGTTACATGCATATCTGCATGTAATTTTTTGTCTTTTGAGGATCCATCTGCTCTTGGTCCGGCCCTTCCATCAAATTTTAGAACCCTTTGTGGCCCACGAGTCAAAAAGTTTGCCCACCCCTGCACTATAGTCTGGTGCAGTGGGTGAGTTGTTGTACAGATGTAGGGAGTATTATGTGTCCCTCTACAGTCTGGTGCAGTGGGTGAGCAGGAGTGTCCACGATGGCGAACAGTTTGTTCAGTGTCCTCCTGTTCCTCACTGTGACAAATGTCTCCAGCTCACAGCCCCATGTCCCTTTTACTGGTGCCGCTCCCTCAGCAGACCACAACGAACTACAGAGCGCTGGCCACTTCAGACTGGTAGAAGATCTCCAGTAACTTCCAGACAGTCTTAACATTTATTTGACTGTGTTCGCTAATGTGTGCATTGTGTCTCCATGGTAACACCCCCAGCATTATGTCAGCGCAAAGTATCAATACGACCAATAATTTGTGCTCAGAAGATGTCATACTTACCGATAGTGAACATGGGTCTGTTTAAGTCTATGGGCGATTTGTTATTTTTGACTGTAGTGCTCTTGACTAACGACCATAAGAAATGAAGCAGGGCACCACATTGCTAATAGAGCCTTGCACAACACATGCTCAAATCATCCATATTCAGACTAGTGAGTTGTGACCATTTTAAAACAGCTTTAGCGTGTCCACTCCTCCCTCCAGGACCATCTAAGTGTGTCTTTTTCCACTTGTCCACATTCCCACCTCCAGCCTGCCTCTTGTGTTAGCATGTTTTATCTTGTCTGCATGCGCAAGTGTGCTAAAGTGCCTGTCGTGGGCGTGTGTCTGCTGTCCCCAATTTTGCATCCTCCCCATTCATCTCAATTTAACCTGCTTTGTGTGTGCCATTGGCTGCATGTGTGTGTGTGTCTGTCTGTGTATGTGTGTGTGTGTGTGTGTGTGTGTGTGTGTGTGTGTGTGTGTGTGTGTGTGTGTGTGTGAGGGGGAGATGTACATATAAATCACTGGTGGGAGATTACGCCTGTTTTATTATTCATGATGCAGGGCCTTTTATTGCAGGCAAAATTTATCTCGCTTCTATCTCTCCTGACCTGTAAGATGGAGGAAAAGCCATAGGAAAAGTGCAGGGGGAGGTGGGAGGCTACGTTTGACATAAATACATTTGTTAAGTGGGCGGGTGTGGCTAACTAAGTGTGTGTAATGCTTTCCACCACGAGTCCCACAAAACACAAGTGAGTTGGCTGTAACACGTTTCAATTTCCGCTCCCATTTTCACAACTACACTGTCTTCTTCACATACGAGTGTTATTGAAGTCCAAGCCAATACAAGGCTTTTGAATGCAGTGCAGTAGTTGCACGGTGTAACTTTTAGGTTGGGAGACCATTATCCACTTATTTCTATGGATATATCATTGCTCTGTCTGGAATATTTCACAGTAAACAGCTCTACCTTACATTTATTCAATTACAGGTGGTTTAATATCTCAAAAATATCTCGAAAACCAGGCATTCTGACTGTGAGCGGGGTTAACTCTCCACAGATCTGACCTGTAGCTTAATCTGGTTTGGTCTCCATGATGATAGAAAGGTTTAATACTGTGAACCATTCTAGACAAAGCAATAACATTTCCATGGAGAAAAGCATTTGAAGCACCCTCCACTAGAAAAGTTACATAATGCACCTTTAAAGGCCCAGATGTAACTGTGGCTGTTTACACGCTAAGCTTTTCCTGTTCTAAATACTACAAAGTTATTTTTATTTTATTTAACCTTTATTTAACCAGAAATAAAGAATCCAACTGAGATTAAAAACCTAGATTTCAAGGGAGTTCTGGCCAAGAGGCAGCAGTTTAACACATAGTTACAACACAAACACACAAAAATAAACATATTAAGAAAACTGTTTTGTTTTGGTTTTTTGGGGGGGGGTTTTCCGTGCATGTGCAAATAAAAAAACAATGCAAATACCTACAAATCATGGCATAGGCACTTTTTTCTTGATTCTTTGTAAATGTTTTGTTATATATTTAAAATGGCACAAACAATTATTAAACTTAAAATTTGCTTTGACATTTAATAGCATTTTGCAGGAATACAACAAAAATTACAAACATGCAGTAAACATACTGTGTGTGTTGTTGTTTTATATTAATAACCAAAAAGTAAGGTGGTGTGGCCATAGGAATGTTTGTTAAATAAACTCAATTGTTATGAAAAATGTAACACTATATACATATTAAAAGCTCATTGTAATTGTCTTTGATTCATAATTTCACCTCATTGGTCACAAACAGCAGTGCCCTGACGTGTCTCACAGCACAGAGATTGTGTTTGGTGTGAGAGCACCTCTCCCCTCACAGGTGCAGCCACAGCTGTTCACTCACACACACAGAGCCCCGGTGAAGCTCTGCTATTTTACACAGCTCCACTTTGAACTGACACCTGCTTCTTTACATCTGTAGACTCCAAAGGCTATTGTTTGAATAATCAAAATGTCCCAACATGTCCAAATGAGTTTCATTAGTTTTGGACAGTTCTACCATAAATGCTTTGAAATTGTGAAACTGTTAAATAGTTGTCTTGATTTTATGGAATGACAGAAAAGACTAGTATTTATCATTTTATAATTTAGTATAAATTGTTAAGGAAATGGGACTGGCCAACTGTTTAGGTAAAAAGTATGACTGAGTCTAAATTTATAAAATGTTTGGTGCAACGGTCATCTTCAATTTTATTTATTCTCTTCAGTAGTAGTTCAGATAGTTGAAATAATATGAAGTGTGAGTTGAACACACAAAAATCAGAACACAATTTTTCCTATCAAAGATCATAACAGTGGCAATGTGCAAAGTGCCACCTCTCTACCTCACCCCCTCCTCTCCCCCCATATAATAGACACACAATGAACTTTAATAAAGACAATATTCCTCCGCTGTGTGCGCCTGGGCCTCAAATAATGAAAAATATTGATTGGAAACATCTTTTAGTCGATATCACTGTGCCATCAGGGGAAAAAGGCACAAGGCCAGTGACAATACCATTCTGCAGACTACAGTGCCATCTAGGGGGGTCCATGAGGTAAAACAACTGAGAAATTCAGTTTTTACTTTTACTCCCTTATAATAAAATCAGCAGCTGCCTATTCTGTAGACCAAGTTGTATTTTGACTTATAAGCTAATATTATGGCCTAGGCCTAAGTTAGTTTAAGACAAAGTTTATAGGCAATCAAAACAACTCCTTTAGTTTAGAAGAATGCTAAGTACATAAACGGTCTTTAGATACAGCCTGACACTATAAGGGTCAAACTAAATGAAACAAATCTAAAACTTGCCCCTCTGGGACTAAACACACTTGATAACCTATACACACATTCTCAAGCTTTCATTTTGTCACAAAACTACTGGCATTGTGCCCTGTTTTAAATGTTCACACACAGACTTATATGTTTTAGTTCATTTTCATGATAGGGTTATCAGCCTTTTTCACATAATGACAACTGTTATTCTTACACAAGGCCTATTCTTTATGTGCTCCAGCAGCACTGACATGCTCCAATACTTGTGTCACTGTCAGAGATCAGCCAATCAGGAACAAGTGGGGCCTTGACAAACTTTGAAACCATGACAGTGTGTGTGAATCCATCTGACTGGATGATTGTAGACTGGATCTGAAATACTTTATAAATGTGCCTTTTAATCTACTGTTTTGTGACCACCGGTAACTCTTTTGGTTGTCATGCATTTTGCCATATTGGCCCCATTCCTCCTTCATCCCACTTATTTAAAAAATAACACTCTTTTTATTGATGCAAGATGAAATATATTTAAAAAATAGATTTACATACATGATTATATTTTACATTCTCACACAGCCCTACATTCAGTGATGTAATGTGTTATCTTTTGCCATTCCAATCTTTCTGTGTGTTACATCTGAAACACTAAAACATGGTGTAACAGTTAGGCTATTATCTATTAGCTTAAACTTCTTGAGTCTGTTCCTCCTTGTCCCACCTCATTCTATAACAAATCCCTCTTGTTCTACAATTTTAAGTGTTCATCCTACAGAATGAGAGAAAGAATTTTTAGGTAGACAAAGTTATACAAGCCTATATGGACAGGCCAATATGGATCAGCCATGCATCACTCACTGAGCTGCAGAGGCTACATTAGCACTCATTAATGACTGGCTGCAGGTGCTGAGGTTTAATAGATATATAAAACTTTATTTTGATATTAAGGAAAACACTTGATAATCAACACCAATTTCAATTTCACAACAAGGGAAAAAAAACTAAATACTTACAGAACAGAACATATTTTTCAGCACAAAGTAATAGTGCTTTCTGACCATTTCTTTATCAACACGACACAAATGGATTTGGAGAGGGGAGAGGGGAGCAATAGCTGGTCATAGCATAGGTGCTGGAACAATTCCTAAGGGATTTCTAGAACAAACTTCAAGTCCAAATCCAGATCAATAAACACCAGAGTGAAGAGTATGAAGAGGGCAAGCGATAGGAGGAAACTGCAGGAAACTGAAGCTAAAAACAAGTGCCTGCAGCAGAAGATTGCCAGATTAGAAGATGAACTGCTCCTGACAAAAATTAACCTATGGGATAGTGAAAAAGAGACCAGGAAAGCTTTGGACCATATAGAGATGGGTCAGTGGGCACTTGAAAAGGAGAGAGAGAGAAGTGCAGAACTTCAAAAAGCTCTCAGAGAAAAGGACAACATCATACGGCATCTGCAGTATGTGATAGAAAATGAGCAGCTCACAAAACAGGCCATGGTGGAAGATTTCCAGTCAGTGAAAGAGGCAATAGTGACTCTAGAACTGAGCATGGAGAAGCAGAGGAGCTGGTTTTAGTGTGAGTTGGACCTGAAAGAGGAGAAAAACAGAAAACTGGAGGAAGAACTCTCTGCAGCAGAGAATATAATAGAGGAACAAAGTTTAATGCACCAGGAAGACTTGCACTCTCAAACTTGTGAGAGAAGACTGCAAAAGGTCTGTGCAAGAGGCTAGAGTGAGGTCTGAAAAAGATGTAGAGGACATAAGGAGTCAAATAGACCACAAATGTGCTCAACTGGAGATGGAGCTGTCTAAGAACCACAAAAAAATCCATACCCTAAAGAAGGTTATGGAGGAGGTTATCTGAGAGGAGAAGGAGCCAAACAACTGCACAGAGATCCTCACATCCTTGATTACAGAGAACCAGACCCCAGAAAAGGGAGGTCCACAGACAGCAGGCTACTAGCCAGCCTCCTGAAAGCCAGACGAAAAGGCTGGAGAACGTCCTCACTAGCGACAGACCTCCAAGGAGCAGAAGAGAAGAGGGAGGCCAGCAGAAGGCAGAGCGGCATCTTGCTCAGACCAAACCAGCCACCAGAAATCAAGACCACAGAATCAGAGAAAATCAAAATCTGAACTGTCAGTTCTACACATTTCTACAGTTCTACACCACATGATTTTCAGTGGTGAAAATCATGTGGTAAGATTTTTCACCACATGTATCAGAGTTGTCCTCAACACCAAACTTTAGACCCTACCTTCTAAATCCAATCAACTACCCCTGAACCTGGGTATGAAAAACACTTGACTGTTTTTCATCAGTTTTATTGACTGAATGATTTCGCTTTGTGCTTTTTAGAGTGCAGTTGTTAGTTAGTAATTGAACGAGGATCCAGAGGAAAACTTCTTTCTTTACTGGTCCTCTACCTCAACTGTAGCATCCATAAAAAAATAAAATTAAAATTAAAAGCGTTTTGTGTAATGTTATATTTAATAATAAGGGCTTGTCACTGAATCTGAAATATTGTGTTGAACTGAGTATTTCTAACCCTCTAACGTCAGACAGTCTATGGTCCCATAAGTTGCTCATCATAAACATATGTTGAATTGAACACCTTAAAAAAACTAGAAAAGCACTCAGAGAGCGCAGACCTCCGCCAAGGACTACCCCCATTTTTGATATAAATTGCGATAAAATCAGTCTTCTGGATCAGATCCGGATCAGCCTTTGGAATATGAAAGAGGATCCCATTGTCCATCGATGAGTCAAATTCCATGGGGTTTGGTCAATAATTAACTGAGATATTGAGAAACAAAATTTTTGGCCCCATTTACCACAATGTTAACTAAAATTTCAAAGTGATCCAGAATCCAGGATTTCTTCCGGATCAACCCTAAAATGAAATCAGTTCTTCCTTTTCACATTTCCAACAAATCCTGAAAATTGCATCAAAAGTCCATAACTTTTTGAGTTATGTTGCTAACAGACAAACAAACAAACAAACAGACAAACGCCGGCAAAAACATAACCTCCTTGGCGGAGGTAATAACATTTCTAACAGATTAAACTAAATTAAAACAAGCAAGGTGCTTTACAGGATATGAAAGACAATAAAATCACAATACATTACATGTTTGTTTGTTTGTTTTTGACAATTCTAGAACAGAGAGTCCGTTTAGGTTCAAATCAATTGGATATCATCACTGAAACTGGCAACCCAAATCAGAGCCTCATGAAGCTCATTCTGCCTTCTCTTTATAATTGACAACAAATCAGCATTGCAATTGTTGTCATTATAAGCTATATGAACATTCCTACCTCATGTCTGGGGACACAGATAAGTCATGTCTGTGAAATTAACAATAAAAAAATTATAAATGAGGAATTTTTAATTTGGGCTAAAAACAGTAGCTTCAGACATTACAGTTGGTTAGCTCGTATAAACAGTACATTTCCAAAATCAATGTCTGGCGATATGTTTGAGCAGAAATCTTTCTGGGATGGGAAAGCTGCATTTGTTTGATTTGACAAATCAGACAAACATATGAAGTGTCGTGTTTTGATGGCGTCATGTGGGACTTTCCGGATACGTCACTCGGGGCTTCCGCGTTACTAGCCCTTTAGCTTCACCTGTGCCCATGTCGCCAGGCACCGTAAAGGCTGCGCATACTCCTGCGGCACACCTTACATATAAAATGTTAGTCCATTTAGGTCCCGCGATCTTTCAGATTTGGGACATGTAAAGCGAACTTCCTAAAACGAAGGAGGAAGCTGTAGACAAGATGTCAACAACGCGGCCCCTCCTCGGGTTGAGACGAGGCACCGAGCTAACGTACGACGAGCAGCCCAGCGGCAAGCTCCCTGTGGCCCCTGGGAGACCCATGCAAGACGGCAACACGGTGGACGAGTTTACGGTTCTGGAGGACAAAGAGGAAGAGCTGAAATGTGCGAAGCCGAGGGTGGAACAGGTTTTTAAGGTGGCCTTTACTATTATTGGTTTGTTGGACCACACGGGAAGCAAAACATCGCGGCAGATTTGGCTCCAGCTCCTCGGGAATAGAGACAGTGTGTCGAAAGCTAAGGTAAGAAGTTACTGAAAACATTGAAGTTTAATTATATGTTTTACATAACTGGACCGCACCAGACGTCACTCTGCACTGGACAGGTGTGTCAGTGCTCACTGATTAGCATAGCGCTGTGCCATTGTCAAATATTCATTTATTCAGAGCTTTCACAACTACACGAAATATAGTTTCAAGTGCAACTTGATCAGCTCGCCAGCACTGGGCAGAGAAGTCATTCGTATACCCTAGTAACTGTGTATGCTAGTAAACAGTTGAAGAAAGTGTATATTGCCACTCCCCCTGCCCGGATTAACTTGTGATGTAACTAATGTATCCTTGTTCCACGCCCAATTTGTATTTTACGTCTGTCATTGATTCTCGTTTTGTGAGTCATCATGTTACGCTCTGAAACTATCAGAAGTATTTTTGTTTAGACTAATGATCGAAAAATGTGTCCCAATTTCAGCCCAGTCACTGTTCTCTTTCTGTTTACCAGGAGATTCCTTCAGTGTGTCATAAGAAGTATAGACTACTATTATCCACTCCTATTCTTAAAGCCGTGTAATTACGTTTAAATCAAGATTGAGATTCAGACATCCCTAATAGTATTGATATGCTCTGACTATTTTTGTTTTGACATGGCAGTCTTTATTGTTTATGTTCAGGAACTTCACAAAGAAAGCCATTTTATGTGTTTTTGTGCTTTATGAATAAAAAAATATATATCAAAAACCATGGTTGATCAATATGAGGAAAACAAATGTGATCAGTGCCCTGCCTTACATGTATTCTTGTGTTTGTGTGGCAGGAGTACATCCGAGGCCTGTGTGATCCAGAGCTTGTAAAAGAAGAGTGTTACCCTGTGGACATGCATTGTATCTTCGCGGGTGCTCGCGGCCTCTTCCTCGACAGGCTCATACGAGACACAAGTGCAGAGGTTCAGGTACCTGAGCCCGGGAGACTGCGGCTCTTGGGACAGGCAGAACCTGTGGTGATGGCCCAAAGTAGGGTTCAGCAGTTTGTAGCATTGTTTCAGGTGTGGCTCGCTAGTTAATTTGTAATAATAAAACCAAAACAATGTTCATGAATAAAAATATGTTAATTGTATGGTTCAGGACAAAACAAGTTTACCTAGTGACAGAGAACCAGCATTGAAGCGAGCTTTCAAGTCCTTTGTGGAGGAGAGGGATGACAAGTACACTATGGAGCTTCTGCTTCTGCCCAGCGCCCTGAAGGAGGAGCTACTGGGCTTGGCACACAGCCCCACTGGTTCTAGTGCATCTCCAATGGTTAGTCCTAAGGTGTAGTGCCACATCTTAACATTATTATGTATTATATTATTTATTGGCTGATTTGTTTTACTTTGTTTTAACAGGCACTTAATCAGAGTATAGCAGAGGTGGAACAAGATCGATCTCAGAGTAGCACTCCTGTGACTGAGCTCTCCCACCGTATCCTGGATGCTAGTTTTGATGAAAAGGGGACGAATGGCCCCTCTGCAGCTCCCAAAGCAGGAGGTGGAATAGGACTGGGACCTGAGGTGCTTCTGCTCAATGGTACACGACCCAGCCACAAGAGGCGCTCATCAGCAAGTGAGACCAGAGACACAAAGAGACAATATTCCCTGGAGCGTAGAGAGGACTCACCAGAAAGGGCTCGCGAGCGGGAAAGACGGGATAGAGAAGGCAGAGGGGGCAGCGCCAGCTGTCGATCCAAAACCCCCTGTTCAACCTCAACCTTCTGCTCCAAGGCCAACACTGTCGGCCCCATCATGATGACCGCTAGTGAGGGCAACCTGGATGATGGAGAGGCAGTCAGCCCAGAAACCAATCTCCGCTGCTTAGTCAATTTTTTTAGGTGAATCGGATTTTTATTTTTGGCCAATAATTTTTTCATGCTTTATTTATTTCAAAGTGATAAAAATGTGTTGATACAGTTTTAATTATCGAGTTATTGTTTTTGGATATACCTTTTTATATCTGTAGTCTTTTATACAGTATTCAGCTCTTATGTATATATGTTAAACAGTAACTTTCTAGTAACATTTCTTTATGTTGTTTAGAACAATGGGATACCAGCAAGAAGTAGTGGAGCGTGTTGTGAGACAAGAAGCGGGTCAAACAGAAGATACATTTGTGTTGCTGGAGAAGATTGATGAAGAAACCAAACGATTGAAAGGAGTGACAAACTCCTCACGCTCTCCAGACGCCCCATCATCTTCCTCATGTTCATCCACTAACATGTCTCAGTGCAGAGGAAAGGACTGGGACTACAACAGGGCATTGGTGGATTCAGGAAAAGCAAAAGAAAACATTCGACCGAACCAGCAAGCAGGAAGTAGTAATGGCCTCGGCCACCGAAGACAGTGCAGCCACAGCGAGACCAGCACCCAGCAGGTAACAACCTGCTGTCTTCCATGGGATGTTCACAATAAATACAAAATAACCAAATTAACCTGTCTTTCAGATTGTTGCAATCAAGAGGAGCTCGAGTGCTCAAGGAGGAGCAGGAAACTATGAAGTCATCACAATCGATGACGATGACGATGATGAAGGTGAAGACGAAGTCATCCCCAAAGAAACCAAAGCGGGTGATAACAGGACATGTCCCATGTTGGCTGTGAGCCATCAGGACCCCAGAACAGAGTACTTGGCCCGTGGTGGAAGTGGGGTGACTCAGAAGGACTATTTATCCAGGGGTGGAACTAAGACTTTGGGGGGATCAGTTAAACTGGAGACAGTGACAGCACTGCGGAGTACACCTCAGTGGCTAACAGCCACCAGCTCCATGTCTTCAATTCCCAGTGTAAGTATTTCTATTTGTAGAACACTTTTTAAAAGTTCTTATTAGAAGTATGTTTTTATTTACTGTTTTTAGTCGGCTCAGGCCATTAACCGACCTCCAGCATCATCTTGTCAAACGATTGGCCATGGTGGTTTCAATGGTGCACGAATGCCTCCAGCCAGTGAGCCCCCAGTGCCCCCGGTCACTGGTTTAGCTCGTTTCCACCAGTCTTTGAGGACTCCCTATACTCTGACACTGCCAAATGAACCTGGGCGGCCTGGTCTGAGACACATCATCATTGATGGCAGCAATGTGGCAATGGCGTGAGTCTGCACACTGACAGAACACTGCACTGAACATATGCAAATCAATCATAAGGCTTGTGCTGGTGTGGCTATTGTTTGAGAAAACTTTTGAGAAGTGAAAGTAGATTTAAATACACTACAGCAGACACATGCTATTCATACAGTTGGACAAACATATTTTGCTGCTTTGTATTCACTCCATATTTTACAGTAGAGTGGAGGTGGAGGTGAGCTACAAAAATATGCTGCAACAATGTACAACCAGACTTTATCATTGCATGTATTATTGCTGAATATTACACAAGTTTATCATCACTACAGGTAGGCCAGTGATATTTTAGTGCTTGGCCATCAGCCTTAAATCTCCAGCAGAGGTCAATATTTTGTTTGGGCCAATCAAATAAAACCTAAAGAATTTATAATAAATCTTTACTTGACTATTGCCCTTCTTCTTGGCCCAAAAATATTGGCAGAACTTATCGGCCAGCCAAATCCATATCGCCCATGAAGAAAACCATATTGATCGATCTCTCATTATTATCTTCAGTGATGTATAACAAAACAAAAAGCAGTTCAAATGTGTAAATATTTATTTGGCAATATGCTAATTATACTTCCATTAAGGCAAATAATCATTGTATATAAATGCAATTTCAAATTTCACTTTCATTCTGAAATTTCCTTGGTAGTAGGCCTTCAGCAGCTGATTTTAATAATTGTAGTGACTGAATGCTGTCTGTTGACTTTGACAGTAGCATATATTTTGTTTAGAATTCTCCATTGCACAATAGATTTGAAATAATTGTTTGGCTAGCTGATGAGAAATAATCGCCGCCAGCTAGTCTACTTCTAAAATAATTTTTAATTGCAACCCTACGTGATTAGTGGAACTTCCCTGTATTGTGACTGTGACTATGTTATGTAGTCATGTAGATCTGTAAACGTGTAGTGTAGTTTGTTTTTTCCCTGTCTGCACTACGACATTGTGAGGCCTCAGAGCAAAAATACAAGAGGCTCAAATAAGAAATCTATAAAGCTGACTTATGGTAGATGCTTTAAAAACTGTATTAATTCATATCCCAATAAGCCTGTCACAGTAATTACTATATCGACTTATCTTTCAATATATATATATATAAAAGCTGAAACAATATATATTTGGGTCTCAATATTTATCGTGGGTAATTTTTCTGTACAAGAGTGTAGAGATTTTTGCCATTTTCTTGTAATAAACATAAGATTTGAGCTGTACTGAGTAGTATAAATAACTTATTTGTCTAATTATCAGTTCTTTCTGCCTTTTTATTTGTTGCAGGCCTTTTAATATTGTCTTTTTAAAAATAGGCTTATTATAATAATATATATTTATCTTGCTTTGTTTTGCAGAATTTCTCTTTAGCAATATATCGCACTTTAAAATTTACAGGCCTATATCCCAAGCCTTTTTATTTTGAAATTAGGAACTTTTAACCACTTCAACATCACCTTGTCTTTTACTCTGAGCATTACTTAACAATGTGAGTGTTGTGTATTTGACAGTTTCTCCTTTTTTGCTCCTTTTTTCTATGTTCCGCCATTTGTGCTGTGCAGCCACGGCCTTAATCGATTCTTCTCCTGTCGGGGAATAGCGTTGGCTGTGGAGGTTTTCTGGAGGCGGGGCCACAGGGAGATCACGGTGTTTGTGCCTCAGTGGAGACAGAAAAGAGACAGACTCACAACAGGTACGAAGCACATCAGAAAATCATGTTTTCACAGCTTTGTATTATTATCATAAACTCTTAATATAATCTTTGTTCCAGAGCAACATTTTCTGAACCAGCTTGAAGATCTCCGGTTGCTGTCATTCACTCCCTCCAGAGAGGTCTGTGGACAAAGAATAGCCTCACATGATGATAGGTACGTGAAACCTATATAGAACACCTATAGCCTTTCTCTATTGTCAGGAGGTACCAAAAAATGACATTCAGAGTTCAGATTTCAGTGTCATCTTAAATATTAATGCTTCTAGATTTGTTTATAATGTGTAGTTTGAACAGAATCCTACCTTTTAATTGTATATTGCAATCTCAAAACTTGCAAGTGTGCAATTAATTTTTTTAATTCTTTTTTTTTTTCATTATTATTTTTTCAAAAGGTATGCAGGTCCATTAAACATGGTTTCCCTATATTATTCAGTCCTTTTAATTTTTATTTTGAGTGAATGTTTGTTGCTTTAATTTCCCAGTTTTACCTTCCCCATATACATGCACACTGCTTTGTACTCTGTGCTATAGTCATTGTCTTGCCATCTTGAACTGCAGCTATAGGGGCCGTCAGCATGGTCTGTCAGTGTGGTGCTTTTTAGTGATGACGTTTTAGAGTGATGTTGCAGTTCTATATCGTTTCCACCAAATTGCACTTTAAAATGAACAGTAAAATTTTTAAATCTGTGTCTTAAAGATTATAAATAAATTCCAGAAAAAAACAGGAACACACTTTGCATCTACGTTCTAACTCTAGCCAGTTTCCGCCTCAATCCCCCTGGGTCACAGTAGCAGCTTAATGGAAAGATGTCATGTGAACGCGTATTCAGGAAAACCCAGAATAGGGTTGGTTACCATCAGTGCATTGTATTGTAACACTCAGTTCCTTCTGAGAGTGACTCAGCTTCTCCACTATCCCACTGTCTATTTGAAAAGGTTTTTGTTTGTCAGGTTCTTGCTGCATCTTGCTGAAAAGACTGATGGCGTTATTGTAACCAATGACAACCTGAGGGACTTTGTTAAAACCTCAGAGACCTGGCGCTGGATTATTCAGGAGCGGTATGTTTCACTCATTCACAAAACACTTTTCACTCTGCAATTAAAAATAGTTCACTTTTTATTCTCTATTTACTTTAGGTTGCTTCAGTTTACATTTGTAGAGGACCACTTTATGATTCCAGATGATCCACTTGGAAGAAAAGGGCCTCACATAGATGAATTCCTCCGAAAAGATGCCAGGTTTGTTTTAGAATAGGACCCAAGTCTACACTCTATTACCCACTCTCTCTCTACCCTCTATATTACTCTATCTACCCTTTATTATTATGATTATTGAAAAAGTTTTAAGCGTGCCACATTGCATGACCCCTAGGATATCTATATCCAGGACTTATCAGAGGCTTTAATTCATCCACTGTCACATCCACCCACCAGTGTCTGTGGAGTTCCCATATCACACACTCACTGGGGTTGTGTCTTCCTGCAGGCGGCTTCCTATGACCCCCCCTCCTCTGAGACCTCCAGACCTGCGGCCCAGCTCCCATCAGCAGCAGGCTGTGTATGCTCCAGGGCTGCACTCCTCTCACCCCTCTGTTTCCATTCCCCCTTTTCCCCACACTGGACTCTCTCACCCCAACGCCCACTGGTCACACTCGGGCCCCCCGGAGTGGCACCCACCGCGCCGATCGCCTTCCCCTTCACCTTCTCCCCCTCCCCAACGCTCTCCAGGAGAAACATCAGAGCTCAAGAAGAAACTCTATGACATCTTCCCTGACCAAAAGCAACGCATTGACCGCATCCTCAGTGACAACCCTTATATGAGGGACCTGAACGCACTATCTGGACTGCTGCTGGGCTGACTGTTCAGACCTCATTATTAAACTTATTTATTTTTATCGGCAGCCACAAGGAGATTTGTTGATTATTATTTACAAAGAACTGGTATAAAAGGAGCTGCTACCAACTGAAGTGGGGGCAGAGACGCTTTCTCTTTTTTGTTGAAACTTGTTAGTAGTGTTACACTGGTTAAAAACAAACACGGAAAAACATGTAACCATTGCAGGGGAGTAAAATATACACAGAACGAATGTGGACCCAACTTGCCCAATAGAAAGAGTTTTTTGATCTCAGCAATGCCAATTACATTTTAATAGATCTCCAAATATACCAGCACACTTAAATTAGATCATTAAACTTGTAGTCCAGTTTTACCTGAGACTTTCTTATTAGCATGGCATTCGTCCAATTTTGTTTTAGTTCTGTTCTGTTCTTATGTCTCCATCCAGATATTTGATCTGGCATTTGGTGCCATGAAACACTACAGGTTTCTTTTTTTCCGAAAATGCCAACATATACATTAGATTTCAGTGGAATCTGTCTTCAGTGTTATTTTTTCTGTCTCCCTGACCATGGATGGCATATAATATGTACTATATCTGAGTTTTGTAGTATAAGAAACACTTAGAAGCATTGTAAAAAGTCTGCACAAAAACCTTAACAGTGCTGAACACGTTTGTTCGTTCTTGCTCTGTTGTTAAATATAAATGAAGGATTCTTAATTTCATGACTTTATATCTTTCTGTTTTGTAAATACGAGCTTTGGGCCTCAGTGCACATAAGGTTTTATGGTTGTGTGGTTGTGAAAAGACTACACAAATACACCAGTCCCATAAACATTCAGTTATGTCTTCTGTCTTTGTGATTTATTAATGGTATTAGTTGGAATTAAATGAAACGGTATTCTTGGTACACGAATAGTAATTATTATTAAAGCCGCGCGCGGCGATGGTGGCCCTCGCCCCGGCGCGCACCGCCCCCCCACGCGACCTCCGGGGACTCGCGACCGCCCCGGCACGCCACTCTCTTCCCGACATCCGCCCAGGCCGACAGCTCGTCCATTAGACACGTTACATAATGCACCTTTAAATATTTTCAGGAGTCATTGCGCCCCTGCTGGCCAACAGTGGAAAATGCACCATGTCCAAAATAGACTTTGACTTGTAATCATGCATAGAATTTAATTCCCGAATTTGGTACAAATCCAATAATGTTGACATGTCATGTCTGTGGTAGGGGGCGCTATAGTGTTCACTTCTCATATGTTTTATAGTGTATTATATTCAGGCTGGGATCAGGCATTAGTGATTCAAATTTCAGCACGATCGGACAAAACCTGTTTCTGTAATAAATTTTGTACTATTTATTTGGGGAGTCGTTGCGCCCCTACTGGCCACCGTGAAAAATGCATCATGTCCATAATAGAATTTTTTGCTTGTCATCATGCATAGAATTTAATCCCCAAATTTGGTACTAATCAGAAAATGTTGATGTTTCATGTCTATGCTAGGGGGCGCTATAGAGTTCACTTTTCATATGTTTTATAGTGTATTATATTCAGGCTGTGATGACGCATTAGTGATTCAAATTTCAGCACAATCGGACAAAGCCTGTCTGTGCAATAATTTTTTTAACTATTTGTTGGGGGAGTCTTTGCGCCCCTGCTGGCCAATGGTGGAAAATGCATCATGTCCGTAATAAACTTTTTTGCTTGTAATCATACATAGAATTTAATCCCCGAATTTGGTACTAATCCGATAATGTTGACGTTTCATGTCTATGCTAGGGGGCGCTATAGAGTTCACTTTTATTAGATTTCATATTTCATTACATTCAGGCCGGGATCACACAATTGTGATTTGAATTTGAGTTCTCTAGGACAATGCCTGTGGCCGTGACAGGTCACCGAAAAAACAGGAAATGAAGGTGTTTTTCGCCGGCGTGCTACGGGCGAACCGTAAGGAGTATCCCAAAAATCTTTTTGTAGACACTCAAGTCGAAACGGCGCCGAATGTTTGATCCAATATGGCCGACTTCCTGTTCGTCATAGGGTCATGCTCCAATTCATCTTTTGGCTTGTCTCATTGTTCTCTATCACTGTTCCGAATTTCATTTACCTGCGACAAACTTTGCCTGTCCACACTCCCATAGGGGTCCAATTCTAGGTGGCGCTGTTGAGTCGGGTCACTCGGGTCATTGTTGCGATGCCCATTTTATCAAATTTTTCGCCGGGCCGATCGATCTGGACCCCGGTTTGGGGACTTTTCGTCCATGTTCAGGGGGTCAAAAAGGCGATTCAATGTGGGGAAAAAGAAAAAAAAAAAAAAAAGAAAGAAACCGGCGAAGAACAATAGCCCTCGCCAGTTACTTCGTTACTGGCTCGGGCCAATATATACCATTTGTGTGCTGCAGATTTATTTTTCTCTGGGTTTTAAAAATACACTTGTGCAAATTATCCACTAGGGGTCAGTGTTTATCTCAAAATGTACATTGGTTTAAGATGATGCCCACTGCTGTTCAGTAACGCTAAGGCAATGAAGTTGTGGTCCCAGTTGAGTGCCCTCATCTGTCATCCTGCATTTGGGCCTTTCATTTAGCGACTGGAGCAATGAAATGTACAGCTTTGCTACAATATCCACTGAAGCTGCAGAGAACTGCTGTAAACGCAGCTGTGCCCATTACTATGGAGATGTTGTTGAACTAAGAATAAGTGCCGCTGAATAAGTGATTATGTTCCCCACTGTGGTCAGACTGCTATAGGGGGAGGCTATACTGTGCCACAGCACTGCCATGTAACCCCAAACTAGGTCTGATTGAATTTAACATTGCCTCTACTGGGATAATGCTACTTTAAGTCTCAACTTTAGAGTCTTCTCTTACAATCATAACAATGAATTTAGACTTGATAATTGTGACCTTGGACGATTAAATATGGAACCACACTCTTTAATATCTATTGGTTCAGAATGATTTGCCATAGCAATTAACAGTTTACAAAACATTTTCTCTTAGTGTCCGAGTATTAATTTTTCATTCCCTAATAAATCTGGCTAACTTGGAAGCTGTAAAATATTAACTGTTTGTGTGAAATTTATTCTGGAAAAAAAAAAAAGTATAATTAGATGTTTTATTTTAAGTTGATTTAATGTAAATTGTACTGGATGCAATGAGATAATTTGGTCCACCCCTACTCCCATAAGAAACGACTGTGAGAATTATATGAAAGGTTATTTCACAATGAATTTGTGCCTATAGTTTTTACATTTTTTTGGTGTTTGACATGGCAGAGTTTGTAAGAAGCAAGTGAAATTATGTGTATTTTTAGGTGAAAATTCAAATTACTCTGGCAAAAAATAATCCATATTTATTTCAAAATATCTTCTGCCACAAAACACTTTTATACAACAGGGTGAAAAAAATTCAAATTCGATTTTATTTATGGGTTTGATTTCTGATATGCTAAACATGAACTGCTTTCTTGACCTTCCAAAACACCACATTTTTAAATGGCTGAAGTCTTCAATGAGAAGTAGAAGCTGATATCATGCTGAAGTTGAAGCTTGAAGAAACTTCAGTGTTGGGGCATCAGATGAAAGGGTGCTCATCCGGGCCTAGTGGTGGGAAGCAGCTCTCACAAAGTCTGTAATTATGCATTTTTCTAATGGAGATTATGGAGTGTGGACCCACCATGGTTTATGGCTCAGAACTTGGTACTACACCCTTGTTGAAACAAAAGCTGCCCAAACACTGAAAGGTAATATGTAGCTTCCTGGATACTGGATATTGGGGGATTTGAAGGTGGACACTGTAGGTGTTCAAAAATCACAACAACATTATATAAGGGGACCACTGAATGCTGTGTACTTACAGCACGTGTTTTGTACAAAGACAGACCATAACCTCTTTTTGTTACATGTGCAACAACAGCAGCTGCATTACAGTAACTAAATACCAAATGCATTTACTGATACTAGCCCAAACCAAGTTCACTGCTGTTATGCAAATTTCTTCATTAAGTGTCTCACTTATTATTTATTTCTTATTAATAATCAAATGGCGGCACGGTGCTTGAGTGGCTAGCACTTCCATCCCCAGGTCGCCTGGGCCTTTCTGTGTGGAGTTTGCATGTTTCTCCCCCCCTGTCTGGATGGGTTTCCTCTGGGCGCTCCGGTTTCCTCCATCAACCCAAAACATGCTACACAGGTCTCCAGAACAGTTCATAGTCAAGGTCAGTTAAATACAATCAATCAATGAACCTGCCCAGGGACTACAGGTGGAAATTAGCACTTATGCTACAACCTGATGTACAATGCATCTCTCCTGTTAAGGTTAATGCAAAAACTAAATAAATGATCAATTTAATTCAAAGGAATTCCCTGAAGGTAAATGCTTCACTCTCATTTCATTTGCAATGAGGCCAAATGTGAAGTTGCACTTAAGTTATAAAAGCCGTGGTGAGGAGACATCTTTAATGTCCTGTGACGCAGTTGAAGAAGGTAACTTTTGTTGCCTGGCAAATCCAGAATAACTCTGGTTCCCACCGCTCCATCGCGCCTCGTCCCAGAGCCACACATGATTGTGCAATCTTAATTTTGTTTTTTTGTTTTTTCAGTGACACACGTGAAACGAAGGAGCTCACTGGTGACTTACCATTTACAATCAAGATTAAATTCCTCTCTCTTCAAAATAACATTCCTCATTGGTTCCTGGCTCATCCAGCTGTCAATCACACCCATCTGAACTCAGGGATATTCAACAGTGATCAGATTCACATCTTCATACAGTATTGAAGAAATGTGTATTCTGGATCCCAGACGACACTTTTGAAAGAATCTTCATAGATGAGAGATTGTTTAACAGGAAAATTAAAGTATGTTACATGAGAGAAATCTGGTGGAGTCATCTCTGATATTGTTCCCAAACAGCAAGGCTAAAAATCTTAAAACTATGTGGGAAAGGTGTTTATCTCAGATCATATTTGAAGATGAAACATGGGACAAATAATGGTGCATAGGTCAGAGAGCCTGGGGTTAATTTATTGCATTTATTAAAATGTATCAAGGCTCCATAAGATTGGTATTAGTAAACAGACTGCTGTTTTTCGTGGCTGATTGTTTAGAAACCAGAGCAACAGGTGGCCTTTTTTATGTATATATTTTATGGGCAGCAGGACTGATTTGGATAATGTTTCCCAAATGATATGCCAAACTTATCCACAGACCTGTTTTACTGCAACTCATAAGAGAGCTGTGCTGTTACATTTTGTGCAGGGCTAGTTTCACTAAAGTGTTCACATCAAGCTTGATGTATTTTCTTTAGTTAGGTGGTCAACTGAATCAACATGTGAGATTGTGAAAGGATGCTGAGAAGTGTGAATGACAAAAGCAAAGCAGTCCTTTAGTTTTTTGTGTGTTTATTCTTTCCTAAATAATAACAATAATGCACTGTGCATTACCCATTTACTCCCCACTCTGCAGTGCAGTGTAGGTGAAGTGCATTGCCTATGGACACAACAACATTTTTTGCCACCAGTGCCTCACTAAATGTTACTTTTTTTCTATTCTGTTCTATTTTAAAAGTTTAATTAAAAAATAAGTTGTAGTCAAATAGATATGATAGAAATAAAATAATAAGGAAAAAAACTGGCCATACATTTTTCAGGACATTAGCCTAGGCCTATAAAAAGCTTGGCATCTGGCTCCACCTCTCCTGCTCCACCAACAAAAGCTCCACAGCTCACAGAGGACTGTGCCTAAAGCTGCTCCAGAAATGCTGAAGAACCCTTTGTTCTAACTGGACCTGATTCCTGACAGCTTTAATCTTTCAGTTCTCAATTAAGTTTATGTTTTGTTTTTCCCACTATATTGTAAGTCTCTTTCCTCAGTCGTATCAGAGTTTGACATTTGGCTCTGAATCTCCCCACTTCCTTCTCTTCTTTTCCCTTTCCCCCTCTCATGCATTCTTCTCTTTAGTATCTGACCTCCTCCACAGCATGGCTTCACTTTTAAACACCATCCAACTCACGCACATGTGACTGCTGGATCCTTGTTTGGATTCAGTCATGAAAAGTTTTGACTCTCCAGATCTCCAGAAACCCACATTTCCATGTGTGAAAGTACTCATTATATCTTCAGCTATGCACATTAGGAGATTTCAAACATGTCTGAAATAAATACAGTAAATACACATATTATGCATTTTGTTTCCTTACATGATCATTTATGAGAAACTGAAAATTCTTCCTTACTGCAACAGGACTAAAGTTCTACTACTTTACATTGTGTCATCATAATAATCAAGTCAGAAGAATCCCAGCATCATCATCTGTGGTAACACATCAGCTCTTTGACCTATCGGTGCGACTGTCTATGTAATACCACTCTCAGCATCATACACCATATTTCATTATGTTTGTTGCATGCTGCAAGCGCAGGATACAACAGACTGTTGTTTCTCAGAGGTTACTGAAGTGTGTGAATAAGGACTCACTTACATCCCATAAGCCTCTGCTCACAACAGGACAATGGGATTACATTTTCAAGAGTGCGGTCTCTGCTGTTGCCTGAACCCTACTGTCTTGTGCACTAGACTGCTACTGCTAGCCTGCTGGGACAATGCACTTACATAACCAAGCCTGCTCTCTTCTCTGTACAGGCCCTGTGTAATCTTTAGCCACTCCCACAGACCCACAGCCCCCCTCCCTTCTTTCTGTTTGGGTGAAGGGAATGCCTTATGTCCAGATTATATGGAAGCAGGCACACGACCGCTTAATCTTTCATCTCATGGAGTTGCATCATTGTAGAGTAACTACACTGCAAAGACTGATTTTCATGATCTATGACAACAAATAATACCGCATTAAAAATTAGTACTGCATTAAACTGTTAAATACAAAAAAAACTAAACCCGTTATAACCTGTATATCTATTGCGTGTCATTTGCATACTAAGTGTGTATTGCAACACTAAATTGTTTATTTTATTAATTTGTACATGAAAATACAGGCCCTGAATGTAGCAGCTCCATAGCTCGTGCAGAGCGCGCCCCCGCGAGTTGAACAACTGTGCGCGCTCCGGAGCGGCTGGTACTTAACACTGGCGTCTGTGTTTGAAGAGCTGAAGCACAGGACAGAAACACACACGAATGAACGGCGAAAAAGAGGAATCTACCGTCAGGCAACGCTTCACACTTTTGCCAGTTTCTCTGCAGTAGAAGGAAGGATATTTAGTCCGAGGTAAGCGAGTGTGCCGAGGCCAGACGGGCGCTAATTTTCGTGTGCGGTGTGGTGGGGAAAACAACAGCCCGATGTAGCTGTAGCAGACGTTAGCTTCCTCCGTAGCACTGGGTTATATCGGACTAGCATTGGCTAAACTGGATGAAAGCCGAGCATAATCTGAGTCTAGTTATATTGTGGTGTAAAGCGCAGATCTGCCTTTGGTGTGTAGTGTGTGGAGGTTCTGTGAAGAGGCTATCTGGCTGTCAAGGTCCAGTGGACTGCATGCTAAACGCCTAGCTCCTGTAGTGATAGTTCACATATCGTGCTAAGCTAAAAGGGTAGTGGTTTTAGCCTGCCCAAGCTACTGAGCTCTGTAGTGGTGCTGAACAGAGCGACGGGGCCTTGCAGACCAGTAACGCTAGTCTAGCCGGCTCCGTCCTTTCTCTTTCACCACACAAGGACATTTACATGTGTTTTGTCCTAAGCTGGACAGCGTCGGTCACAGTGGACGCTGAGCCGCTGTGTGTCGATACCGGCAGACCTGGTTTTGTGGCGGAGCGGAGGAAGTGATGACTAATGTTTACTATGGGGTACCGTTTGGACTGTGTCAGGACTGACTGTGTCTCTAGCCTGTCTCACAGGAGAGGACAGTCAGTATTAAACATGTAAGGTTAGCTTTTTATTTTTGTGATGTAGTAGGTTAGATTTGAAGTTAATGTACAAGTGTACTTTAATAACACTGATGGAGAGAGCAGTTCAGGACTTCACAGGACCTGGTCCTTCTGAGCCACAACTATTGAACCAAAGAGTGCCCAGTTGTATACACCTTGTTTATATAATGGGTTTATTCATCTTTTTGATCACTGGTCATCCACTTGATATTTTCCTGTGTTTTGACAAATTAGTTACTGTTTACAAACAACACTGAAGCGTCACACATCCCGCATACTGGGACAGACTATCACAGGGTCCCTCACGATTCAATACAATATAATACACAATACACATGATTCACATTAGGGTAATATTAAGTTATCATAATTAAATGATTATTAACTAATATTATTTTTTTTAGTAGGGTAATACTGCAATACATGTAGTGATCATTACATTCTATGACTCTTTTATAGCACTGTTGTTAAACGGCTACGTGTACACTGAGTGTATGAAATGCACTTGATGTAATAATAGCAATTGTCATAGCAACTCCATAACACATATTTACTTCTTCTAATGAGTAATAATACACTACTACTGTCTACTATCAGTGCTGAGTGGTGATGGACAACACAAGTGTCACTTAAAGTTTCAAATTGGAATACTTTTTTAAAGGCAATAACAGATGGTTTTCTGTGCATACCCTGTTGAATGCTGTGATGTGGAGAGCTGAGCTAAACTTGTTTTGACCCATGATGTTTGGTGTTGCTTTTGCGGAGGCTTAGTCGGTTAGTGCTGTAGCTGGCTCACTTTTCATATGTGGCTGAATGTTGACAGATGCAGCCATAATAAGGATTATGTCACAGAAGGGAAAAGCTTCTATGCTGGAAATCCTCTCATAGAAAGGTAAAAATGTGGGCAATGGGCATGCTTAAAATACTACAGAATCAATGAGTTGGCAGTATCAAGCTCATTAATTATGGCGACTGGGGCTGCTTTGATTCTGGAAAAAAATTATGTAATTGCAAATTCTCTGATAAGCATTACTAGTGTAATACTAGAATGTGATTCATGTTTGTAGAAGTCTTGATTACAGAGTTTATTGTTTTTTTGTTGCAGTCTTTGTGGCGATTTCATTCATTCCATTAAAATTTCGATTTGCAAGTAATTTTCCAGACCTAGTCAATTTGCTTTGGGATAATAATGTATTATCTATCTATCTTTAACATTAACTAGACTTGGACCATTCACTGATGTGGCATTGGCTCCTATCCACAACATGGCCCTTTTATCCCAGTGCACTGTGCTCTGTTAGGAGACCGTCTCAGGCCTGTGTTTAGGTCACTTTATGATTGTATGACTGTTGCATTTTCTGATATTGGAGAATATTTGAAGTGAATAACAAGAATGTCAAATACAAATCTACATTGTTTATATCGCTGCAGATTATAAACAATAACTGCACATTACAAACAATAACAGCTTCTGAAGTGCTGCATAGTATTTAATTTAAAATGTGAAGTTGTGGAGTGATTATGACCTACACCTGTGAAATAGATTTCTGAAATTCCTCAACAGTCACAACAAAGTAAGGAGGTAATACAAGGCCTGTCTGCTGATGAGGATAAGACAGTGACTCGGGCTGAGGTAATTCTATCTCTGTTAGTAAAACCGAAGGGACTCCCTGTTTGGTTAATTCTCCTCCATGCACGTATGAGTGTGCACGTATGAGCGTGCACGTGTCACTGCACATGCTGTACGGCTCTGTTTACAGTTAAGGCTGAAGGTGTGAGTTTTTCATGTGGAGTTGGTATTGATATCAGCTCTGTGTGGCTTCTCCATGGCAACAAGCTGCTTAGCAGCACAGTCAGCCGAGTGTTTATCTGCAGTGGAAAATAAGGGCACCCAGAGTGTAGAAGGTACAGCCTTACCAGCAAAAGCATAAGTTTCTTTTTCCTGTTTGTTTCATATATTATGGATTACATCGACCAGCAGCCGGCTTGTTTCATGTGGTTCACTGTTATGGTAAGGGAACACATTTGACAAAGTTTGAAGAAGGACTGTGTAATTAATCCAATTTGGATTGAGTTTGAGATTCAGCCGTATCTTAGTCAGTGATCAGCTTGCCTTTTATTTATATTTTGTTAAATAATAGTGATTAAAAGTTTTGTATTGTTTAATTTCAGTAAAAGACCAAATAAATTCTAATAGAAAATTGAGAGTGAACATGAAGGGGGAGTCTAGTGTCATCATATCACTTAGATAAACTATACATGAACTTGACAAATACCTTTTACAGAAGGTTAAAGTCTCAAGTTTAACCTTATAAAATGGTTCATATGTCTATTGCGTGTATACACAGCAGCTACTGTTGTGTGCCTCCAATGGAATAAGATAAGCTGCAGAGGTGCCCTGTTATTTGAAATGGAAATGTAGTAATGGTCTCTGTGTAGCTCTTGTCCCTTTTTGAACACAGGCCGCCCACGCACAGCCCCGCGGCTCCTTCTCCTTTGTCCAAAGATGTGCCTCTGATGAACCCAAGGTGCTCCAGATGGCTCTTTGAATAGCGCTGGCCCATCCCTTTAACAGCATGCTCGGACCTCTCCTTTAACTGTCCATGCGGACCTCCTCTTTAACAGCACTTTCTGACCTAATGTGATCACCTGTAATCATCTGATTTGCCAGTCACAGGCTATTTAATATCACCATAGGAGTGGATTATTATAGGTGCAGTGGTGCACCTATGGAGACAGTATTATTTCCAGTTCCAGAAAACAGGAAGTAGTTTTGTATTCATGCTAGCTTTAGTTTTGTTTCACAGACAAACTTACAATTGTATGGCAGATCTAAACAAATGACAAAAAGATGTTTCGTAATTCAGAGTACAATTCAGAGTAGGAAAACATGACTTTCGTGATGTCACTGTCTCACACCAAACAGACCTGCTCCGAGGCAGCCCCAACAGAACTGTGCCCATGGAAAAGAGGCTGTAGTGTTGTATAATCCTTTCTTTTCACACGGTTTATGTCTTAAACTGTGTTTATGATGTGCAACAAAGGAAAACTGACATTCTGAAAGTCTCAAGCCCTTCCCCTCAGCATTACCAGGAGGATTGCCTCACCAATAACTGATATAATCAAATAGTTCCATGTTTATAAGCTTAAACTTCTATTATTTAGTTGTGACCACCATTTTCAAAATAATCAGTTGTTTTAAAGGGAAGGCAAGTTAATTCTTATGCCTAAAACATTTTCCATTTTTAATAAAATGCTATTATTTTTAACATAAGTTAAAGGTAGATCTTCAAGCTATGCTGAATCAAAAAGTAGTTTGAGTGAAAAGTCAAAGACCCTGTTATAGGACTTTGCTGCTTTTAGTTGTAGTTGAGCAAAAGAATAGTTGTTTGTTTACTCCATTGTTCTTCACTCTCTTCACCTGTATACTCCTCTTACACCTCTTCCTTTCCCTCCTCTTCTTCCTCCTCCTCTCCCTCCCATGTGTGGACTGTCCAGCACTGTAGTCAGCATGTGACTGCTGTACTTTGTACGACTGTCATAGAGAAAGCGCCGCTAAACACCCAAGCCCTGCTTTCTTTGTGACTGTAGCTCATGGTAAAACTTGTGTTTATATTGCCCTGGACTGTTAGATGAACCACTGTATGTGGAAGGGCAGGGCTTCACAATGGAACTGCCCCTGTTCTATACGAAGCCTCTTGAATCCAGTGCTACGCTAAGGAAAGATGGATCTGACTGGACTGGTTATACCTGCAGCCTGCACTGAATCACAGGCTTTTCTGGCTTTGTAACCGTTTAAATCACTGTTTATTGTCACATTACACAGACAGACCTTTGGTCAGAATTACACTGTGAAGCTTCTTTTACAGGCTGCACCTGCAGTACTTGGACCCCCAGAGTTTTGTGAGCCTGGCAACAGTGGATGGATGGGGAGCGTTTCTGTTAGTGTCCTTTGTCCAACCACTGCGCTCACTTGTTGTCCTCATGTAAAACTAGAAGTCTTTGTGACTTATAGTTACATAATTTACTCCAGTGGTGTGTGAGGTGTATATTTCACAGAGCATGTGCAGAAACATTGTACTGAGGCAGCGGGAAGGCAATGAGGGCCACCTGAGCATGTTTCCAAAGTTTTGTAACATGGGATTGCATCTCACACCTGTTAACGCCTGTTATTGCAAACATTCAATGTTAGCCACCCAAAAAATCCAAAAATATAGACTCTTAACAGAGCGTGAGATTAATGCATCGGTCAAAGTGGGAGTGCTGGGTGCTTCTAGTTGACACTTTACTATTTATTTTTGTTCGTAAACCCTAGAAGTCTTAAATAAGAGTGAAGACTTACCAGGCTTTACAGGGCATTAAGGCTTGTTCTGTTTTCATTACATGAAGACTGGTTCTTGTCTTGCATTGTGAATAATTATAATGGTTTTACTGCTAATTTTCACCATCTAATCTACATTGCTTTTTATTGTATCCCATTTGATTGTGTTGATGTTTTGTTGGATATGTTTTTCAGACAGTTGTAATGTGTGAACAGCGCCTGGTTTGGTTTGAGATCTCCTGGAGTAACTCTCTGGCCCACAGACATGTTTTGGTTTCACTCGGGCTGCTCTTCCTGGCTGACTCACTGCTGTGTGTTTGGAAAAGGAAAAGGGGCGTGGCTTCTTCTGAGATTGTGTCTAGGAACGCAGCAAAGAAAGCCCTGGGAATGTTGGATGTTGAGGAGTAATAGTGCGATGTGTGGTAAATGTAGGAAGTCTGTTCTCAGAGTGGTTTGCTAAAGTTTGTATTGTAGTTACTGGTATGATATGCCCTATCTGTGTTTTGGGTGCTCATAATATCAATAAAAAGTGGTGTTTCAGAGACTATTTTGCTTGGGAAAAAAAGAATATGGAGTGAGCAAAGTAGAGTCAACGAGGGCAATTGTGCAGCCTGCAGCCAGACAAGCCTGAAATCTGAGAAGTGCTCAGAGCCAGGCAAGGGGAGGGGGAGAATGTCCAGCTACAAACTATGCACCCACAGGAAGGAGGTAAAAAAAAAACTGTAGCAGCACAAAATGTACAGTGAGATGAAAACTGTGAAGGATCCAGATATTTCTTTATGTAAATGAGTGAGTTTGGTTTTCAAAAAAGACCGTGAATTGATCTAAAGACAAAGGGAAACATGCATTGTGCGGGTTTACAAGGCACTCCTGATGACTTTAAACAAACACGCCCCATACCAGTGACACGCCACTCTCTGGAGGGGACACAGTAAGCCTGGTGTCCAAGAGGCGGAACTTCCCCTTCTCCACCTCTGCACATCCAGTCTCGTTTTTAAAAGTGCTACAACTGAAGGACTTTTGGTACAACTGCTATCCGTGGAAGAAGTTGGACCAATTACCAATTACGATCACAAGGAACAACAATGAACAACATGTGTAGACGCTGACTATGGGAAACTTGGAGGAGGTCTGGCTGGAAGTGGAAAACCAACTCAAAATCTCTGCTGTATTTGCACATAGTAACTTGGGCTTACAACTTTGGGACCCTCTTCGAAGATTTATGCATTTCTTTAATTCAACCTCTTCTGGACTTCCTGGACCATCTCATGTTTCCTTCTCGTAGGAGTGGGAGAGTGAAATGCTACCCCCTGACGCAGGACATGTTTAGCCCGGCAAAAAGTGAGTGCCGTTTCCATGGAGAGAGCCAAAGAAACATGGCGGCAAGGAGCTACAACGTAAAGGCGCTGCTCCTATGTCTTTGGCGCGAGTGAAATCGAGGCCGGCTAGCGTAGCACTCGTAGCTCCGCCTTGGAATTCCTTTTTGTGTTTCTTCTCGTGCGTGGCCGGGAGGAGCGTGTCTGAGACGAAAGGTGAATAACAGCCGCTTTACTGCACTTTCCACTTTGGTCAGCTTGATTGTTGTTGAAGCGTACAGCAGAGGTGCCGTAAAGTGTCATAAATTCCTCTGCTCTGAAGCTCTGGCCCTGGGCTTCAGCCCCTGGACCAATGGTGTTTGACTCTGTGGGTGTGCTGTGGAGCTATGTGATTGCTGTACGTTGTTCTCATGGCCCACTCTGTTCTCAGGCTCACATACAAACAAAGAAAGATGTTTGTGTGCGCGGCTCCCCCTTCACTGTGGGCTCAAATGTACTCCTGTTGGAACAAAGTCACTCAACACGGCGGTGCTGTCTGCAGTGGAAACTTCTCTACAGCACTTGTGTGAATTGTGTGAACGCATGTGTTGATGTTTTGTCTCCGGCATGTTGGGGCATGTTTTCTGAGGCACAATGATTTTAAAGTAAGCTCCTTTCATCGGTGATGGTGCCCCCATGCCCCATAGCATGCTGGGAATGGGGTGTTTATTTTTTTGTTATATTGGCTTGGAAGTGCTTGTGAATTCTTCCTAGTGTTAAAGTAGAGAACTAATCAGGGCTATACCTTCCGCAACAGCAGCTACATTTGCGTCTCGATGAACCATAATCAAATCAGGGATCACAATCAAAGCAGGCATTTCTCCTACAGACTGTCTCCAATGAGAAGAATACGCCTCTGATCACCATTAGGACAAAGACAACACCAGACAATGGCAGGGAAATCGAATCCACTGAAAACCCAATTAGGTTTCGTCTGCAAACAACATTGATTTGTCATAACAATCCTAAAGCAACAACCTCTTGACCAATCAGACATTGATGTAATCAGCTGGGGAGCTCAGGAGGCACAGTTAATGACATTTTCCTCAGTGGAGTCCAGACTGAGATGAGCTGTTCAGGAGGGGGCTATGGTCATATGACTCGTGTGCAGAGGCTGAAGGTGATAATCAGGTTTTTCCCTACATCCATAATGTGTATATTATAGTTGCATTATAGTTTATAGTTGCTATAATAAATCAAATTTAGTTCAACATGTAAAATTACTGAAATGTAGATGATATGTAGTGCTTCAGAGAATACCACTCTTACTGAAACTGTAGAGATCGAAAATGAAAATATTGTTTTAGAATCCAGAGCAGCTGATAGCCAATATTTTTGGGCTGATTATTTTCCTCAAATATTGTAATTTAACTCTACTACAAATTCCCCAACAACTCATTTTACCATAGAACTATAAGAAAGCAGTGTTGTCTTGATGTGTACAGTCTTTTTGGATTTAAGTGTTCAAATAAAGCTTTGTGTGGACTTTTTTGGCATCAGCTTGTGTTGGAGATTTAAGTATGATAGGCAATATAGGCAAATATTTCCCTTTTTAGCACATTGGTCTGTTTCTTCTGTGGAGTCACAAAAACGTGCTCATTGCTGTTACGGATCACTCACATTGGCCCCATCACAAATAAATGGGCCATCATTGAGGCTGCTGTTCTTTGTTGTCCTGTGCAAATATCATAACAAAGCTTCAGATGATATTCTGATTGTCCAGCGGGTTTCCCCAGTGCTGGACACGCCTACCCTGTCACCAACATGGCTCCTGGAGATTGCCTTTGATATAATGGGCCCTATCTTGCGCCTGATTTTAGCATAAGTGTGGGGCGTGAAGCTCTAAACAAGAGGCGTGCCTTGACTGAATATCAGGTGAAGTGGAGCAGACTGAGGGTATGGTGTGGCACGTTTAGTGAATTGCCAGAATCGTAAAATAAATATCAAACGAGTCCACTGAAAAACAACAGGCAACATGTTAAAAACTTTATTTGGAAATATATTAGGATGGTAAATGATTAACATTCATAACATGTTCATGTGCCGGGCGGGATGTTTGTGCGCCGTCCGGATGCCCTCCCGTAGCCCCTCGCCCGCTCCCTGTATTGGCTCAGCTCTGCTCTATAGTTTGTTTTGATCTGGATCTGTACAGAAGCTGCTCATTCACATGAGGCCATTTAAAGCTACATCCTAAAAAGTGTTTTCTTACCCTGTCTGCTGTCCCAATGCTGCCATGTCAAATTTGCTCACAACCCAGTACCCTTTATGTCATCATCTTAATTTAATGTCGTAGCCAAATTATACCTGTTGTGGTTATTTTATAAAGTTAGTTGTAGGTAGACTACCAGTTTGGGGCTGTGACAGCAGAGCAGAACAGATGCATGTCTTGTATGTGCTGCTCTCTTGGCAGCAGCGGTCAGTAGAGCTTGAGAGATGTTTAATGCACATAAGTACTGCCCTGTACTGACACCTGCACTTCCTACTCTGTGCGCTCATGGTGCATATCAGTCACTTGTTCAGGGCAAATGCAGGTTATGCAGTCACCCTCCCCGTATGTCCATGTCCGTGCACAAAGCAGCTATCAGAAACATTTAGATGACAACAAACGTATTCCATAATCCGCGAGACATCTACCTGTGTGGGACCAAATACAGTGGACACCCTTGAGACAAGAATGTGAGCGGTCAGCGCGTACCTCCGGTGAGTCCATGGTAGTGGACTGCCAGGACAGGCGAGAGGGGGTGCCACGAGGGGTAGAGCAGCGGTTAGCGGGTCTGCTGTGGGATGTGAAGGCAGGAGATGGGAGGAAAATTTAACAAAGGAACACAGAGAAAACGAAAAAGGTTGACGTGTGTACGCATGCATTGGCTTACAGGGGTGCTCGTGTGTGAGAGTGTTTTTAACACAAATGGAGCCAGTTCTGTCATGACCCGCTCAAATTCTATATTCTTGGTGCCCTTACTGGTGTGTACTTGCATCATGGAGCTCCGTAGCTGTTTTATTTTACTTTATTGTTTTTAACTTTTCCCCACACCCCTCTCTGCTGCCTGTAATGAGGCAAAGACTGCAGACATTACCCACACTGGCAGTGATTTGAAATGCTACAGTGGTCACAGATTGGTTGAGATGTCATCACTGTATATGTACTTGTACCCTCCCACTCCAACCTCCAGTAGGGAAGTACAGCCCGACCTGGACACACCCCCTTGTTAGCACTAGCGCTAAGACCAGGGGGCGAGATAGGGCCCAGTGTGTGTGGTGCACCTGTCTCGTGATCTGCTGGTCACATGGTTGTGTTGGTTCATGCTGAATGTGGTTATATAGAAAACATGACTTTGGCCTTTTGTTGCTGTAATTTCTTCACTTGGTCTGTCTGGTGTCGGTGATGTAGTCTAATCTTTGTGTCAAATTTCCAAACACATACTGAGTTTTATGTGTGCACATTTTTAATAGTTGCAAGCACACATTCGGCTTTAGAGAAGAAAAGTATAATCTGTGTGGAACAAAGATTTGTGCACATTCCTGAGAGAATATCATGGTCATAGCTGCAGCAAAACTGTAAAAAAAAACTCCAAGCCAAAGAAATGTTTGTGTTTATGTCAAAGCCTTTTATAGGATGGTGTCAATGCAGGATTCATCTCTTCAGGCGTAGGTCTAGTTTGTTCGTTGTAAACTACAATATTGATCTACAAGGCTTTAATACTAGAAATGGGATAGACTGACTTCCTGTTGAACTGAGAATTCCAATCGCTTTATAGAGGCATTTCTCTGAATCAGGCAACAGATTTTCAGTTACACGTTTTTTATTTCTGGAAAAGGTTGCACTTCCATTTATGACCCAGTGTGTTATTATTTTTATCGGTTTTATTCAGCTTCAGTATCACCCAGTATTGATATTGATTTGTTGACATGACTATCAGCCTTTTTGAACAGAACAGTGTCACAATGGAAATGGAGGTTTGTTATATGGCTGTGTATGTTTACGCAAACTTTTTTTTAAGCCAGTGTCTTGAAAAATGATGAACTTGTGCTAAGATGGCATGAGCTGTTGATGAAATATAGATAAGTGTCTCTGAGAGGCTCAGCAGTGGTTTCCAGAGCATCCTGTGATCCAAGTGCATTAGTGCTGCCTGTGCTGTGTAATACCAGCACAGACGCTCTGATCCTACTGCTCTCTCATGACACTGCAGAGCCAAACAAACCTGAGCACCTTTATGTGAGCTCTCATTCATTGTGTTTAATGTCTCCAAATGCTCCATCATGTCTTGTGACACTGAACACATACTTTCCCTTTTACATACTGTCGTCATGGTTACTGCTTTGCCCAAACTGTCAAACACTGATCTCAAACCTGATGCTTATCAGTTTTCTGTCTCTTTTCCAGAGGTCCCCACATTTCAGGAGAAGACGAAAGCCTTATTTGGAAATCTTATGGACGAAGGTGCGTATGTTCTTGTATTCATATTCATATTTGGGCTCTTGGGTGTTTAAGTTCTGTTTGTAACGTGTTCACACACTCAAATGAAAATTGGCACAAGTCTCGTCTCATGCATCCAAAATTCTCATTTCCCATGTGCAACTTTGTGCAACTTCTGCTGAGAAACTCATATCCGATACCCTTTGAAAGCACCATTACCTGGTCTGCAGGCAATAAACATGCTTTAGTTACAGTAAATCTGTATCTCTGATTTCATATATCTAAAGTTACATATTTTATTTGTGTTTTGGTAATGGACAATATTCATTGGAGGCAGCCAAACAATGCTGGCTATTTTGGTTTTGCGTGTGGACTGTGACCCTGGCCTTGGTCTTGCTCGAAGTCCTCGGCTAATTTTGTCTCACTGCTCCTAGCTTCGCTGTTAGCATGCTAGCCATAAGAACATCTAATAATAGCACTAGGAGGCATTATCTCTACCACAGCAGATGTGCTACTGTGCCAGGCACCAGATTCACTAATGATTCACTTCTAAATGAGGACCACACACACACACACACACGTACAATATATGTACTTGTTTTATTCATTTGAAGGTAAAAAAAAAAAAAAAAGGTTTGTTTACCACGTTAGCATTGTCGATATTATCTCAAGAAAGGTAGAATAGCTGTGTAACCTCTTGTTTGAGGTGTGGAGGACTGCTGCCTAATGAGCCAGTTTATTTGCAGTTATGACTAGCTGCTGTTGGTTTATCTACACATCTCTCTAAATGATGGTTTTGGCCTTGGCTTTGCTCCATCTCTAGCGGCTCTTGTCTGAGGAGGTCCTACACTGAGCAGACATCTTTCTCCAGCTCTCCTCCCACACACCACTGCTGCATCTGTCTGTCCCCTCTAGCCGTGTCCTCATTTGACATGTTCTCCTGCTCCGATTGGTTCCTCTGGCAGATGCGGAGCTCTGCTTGTTTGTGCTCTCCTTTGTAATGACTGCCCTCCAGATATTTTCCGCAGTCTTTAATAGTGTGTTCTGACCACCTTCATTGACCTACTTGTGTAACCATTCAAAGCCTCCACGCCATATTCAACCACAACCTGTTTACACAAGAAAATCCACAGATTCTGTTTTATCTGGAGGATGTAGGGCTGTACTTGGGTTTGTAAAAATAATCATTGTTTAAAATGAAATGTATAGATGTTCACAAGTTTTTCGGCTCTTGTTAATATTTTTATATATTTTTAAGTATCTGCCAATAACCGACATCAACCAATACTAGGGCAGAGACTGAAATATAATTTATTTCCTTTAAACGCAAACAGCACGAGGTAAAAATTAGCCAAAAGTGTTTTATATCTATAGAACAGCTTTGTAAACAATTCAAATTTAATATTATAAGGTGTTTTGGGTCAACACTGGGTAGTTAATCGTCTTATTACACCAGTTTATTTTCAGTTTATCGACTGAATCAGTATCTTGGAAGCCGATATCCAAACCACTAAAATTTTTTGCGCTTATGTCTCTTATCTCTGGAAATGCATCTAAAGCCAGTATTCCATAAGGAGGCATGCACAAGAACGCTGACAGAGTTCATTAGGGTTTAAGTTGTAGTTTTCGGTTACAGGATTCCCACATCACCTCCTAATGTAATTACACCTGCAGCAGGTCTTTGATCCTGAAGCTTATCTCTGGGACTGATCTACTCCTGACATTAAAGCTGAGATAGACGTGCTTGTTTGAAGTACAATGATTAGATCTTTTCATCCTGTTGTATGAAGAGGAACCAGTTATTTAAGACAAAACACACTTCTTATGACCCAATCTCTTCAAACTTAACTGATCTCTTCCTTGTCTTTTTTTAAATCAGAAATGAGTCGTCAGACCGCCACCGCGCTGCCCACAGGAACCTCCAAGTGCCCCCCCTCCCAGCGCGTGCAGACCCTGTCAGGCACCACTGCGTCCAACAGTGACCTGGCCAGTCTGTTCGAGTGCCCTGTGTGCTTTGACTATGTCCTGCCCCCCATCCTGCAGTGCCAGTCCGGACACCTGGTATGTACCCCTCAAACTAGCGCCTACTTCTCGAAAGTATTCTAAATGTGTATATATATATATATATATAACTTCATATTTTTTGTTTTAGTCTTAAATGTGTGTTCTCTTGCCAGGTGTGCTCCAACTGCAGGCCCAAGCTCACCTGCTGCCCCACCTGCAGAGGACCCCTGGGCTCCATCAGGAATCTGGCAATGGAGAAGGTGGCAAACTCTGTGCTCTTTCCCTGCAAGTATGCGTCATCGGGCTGCGAAGTCACTCTGCCCCACACCGACAAAACGGAGCACGAAGAGCTGTGCGAGTTCAGGCCCTACTCCTGCCCCTGTCCTGGAGCCTCCTGCAAATGGCAGGGCTCACTGGACGCAGTGATGCCCCACCTGATGCACCAGCACAAGTCCATCACCACACTGCAGGTCAGTCTACACATGTCCATCACCACACTGCAGCTCAGCCTCTAGACAAGTGCATCTCATATTAATTTAACCTTGTCCCTATGTTTCAGGGGGAGGACATAGTGTTCCTGGCCACAGACATAAACCTTCCTGGGGCAGTGGACTGGGTCATGATGCAGTCGTGCTTCGGCTTCCACTTCATGCTGGTGCTGGAGAAACAAGAGAAGTATGATGGGCACCAGCAGTTCTTTGCCATTGTGCAGCTCATTGGGACTCGGAAGCAGGCGGAGAACTTTGCGTACCGCCTGGAGCTGAATGGGCACCGGCGCAGACTCACCTGGGAAGCCACGCCACGCTCCATCCACGAGGGCATCGCCACGGCCATCATGAACAGCGACTGCCTCGTGTTTGACACATCCATCGCACAGCTTTTTGCAGAGAATGGTAACCTGGGCATCAACGTCACCATCTCCATGTGCTAAGGACTCAGCCCACCAGGGGGACGCGTTACTGACCGCTGGAGGCCCCAGGCCTCGCAGCGCTCTGCCTCTGAGACAGACTCATGTGGGACTGGACTGTCTGTGGGCAGCCCGAGCCCAGGGCCTGCTGGGATGAATGAATGTGTGGATGGAAGGATGAGTGGACAAACAGAACTGTAGTGACGGCTCTAGACTTGTCAAATCCACATCTGTGAGACCGCGGTCCACACACAAACTGAATCGGCGCTCAGTCGGACTCCTGCCGCTGCCTCTGAGCGGCCTGTGCTTTGCTTTTCCATGTCTCTTCAACTTGCTCCTCTCGGCCACACCGCTGTGGGTCACCACTCCCCCAGCCAAGGCTGTTAAACAGAATCCTACTCGCCACTAGTTAGCCAAGTAGCTAACTTGTGATCCATCCTTTTGCTTGTAGTTCTCAGTACCTCCTGAATCCAATGGTTCACAACACTTTAGGGCTGCCTTCTGTTGGAGCACACTTCCCTCACTGCATTGGCTCACTGGTTCCAAAGTGTGAGGCTCATGAGGCTGAGGCGTTGAACCCTCACTTCACATTTATGCCTCTAGACCTGCACCCACCTGCGTCAGGACCGCCAATATGAAGGAACGGCCAGGCTCGTGTGAATATTTTCTGTGGCATCATAGTCCATTGTTGAGTGGACCTGACCTCCATCTCCAGTCTGTCCTCTCTCTGCTCACACACTGGGTCTTCTGCCTCTGCCACCGTCTAAAACAAGTGCACTCCTTCCCCTGAAGATTGAACGTGAAATGAGTTTGTCAGGACCTTAGAGAAGGAGGAAAACACCTGCAGTTTAGTTCAAACCTTTCCTTTGTGGTTTGCTTCTGTCACTGTTCCTTTCTTTTAGTTGTCTTTTGTATGGGAAGAGCCTCTGCGTGTTCTGTATACATGCGTATGTGTGAACTGGACACTTTGCTAATGTTTTTCTTTTCTGCGTCTCTTCTGCCGGTGTTGGCCTCAACCACTGACTGACTGATCACCCAACCAGGAATGAGGGACAAGTTGTACCATTACAATGTTGCTATTGTTATTAAATGGAAAAGTTATCATAATTATAATTTTTGTAATAACTTTTAAAAACAAAAAATAAAAGGCAGTTGTAAAACTTGTTGCTAAACTTCAATGTTTGTAGTTAAAAAGCAAGTTGTGTCGTTCTGAAGGTTTTGTTTTCTGATTGTGTTCCTCTTTGTCTATCCATTTGTGTGCGAAGTTTGTCAGTGAGGAGGCAGAGGGTCTAGATCAGCTCTCCTCACTCCTCATGTCACAACGCTACTTCACCTCTGACTTTCTTCTGTTTTAATTTTGTCATCAAATAAATCTATCTTTTTCATAGCCAGTGTCTTCTCTTTATTTCATCAGTAAGTTCAGTAACCAGAGAAAGGCACCCTTCATATTTTTATACGTCTGTTAAGTTATTTGTATGATTAATGGAGCCTTTGGTTTACTGTTTTCAACATTTGTGAAGTTGTAGATAACTGAAATAAGCTGCAGTAGGTGCCCAAGTACAGGCCTGAGTGGTCATATACAGGAGCACAGTGTGCAGTGGACCACTCCTAAAGCATGATGTCATACCAACCATTTATGTGGGTGTGCTCTGCCACGTGTTCTGGGCCAGATGCCAGCCTTTGGGTAATTATGTGAGCTACTTGTCTGAGAGCACTGACGCGATGAGGGGCAGTAGAGCCACGCTGACGGGCCTTGTAAAGGTCTCGTATTGTAGACTGAGCTCCAACACGCGGGGTGTGTCCGAAATACACTTGAACATGGGACCTCACTGCATTTGGATGTGACTGCTTTAACATCCAGCTGTCCGCAGCACCAAAGCCCACACAGAACTACAGGGGCCGAGCTGCACGGGCACCCTGTGACCCAAGACAATAGTGACCCCTAGAGGTGAAACGCGGCATTCTTTAGTTCAAACGTGAAAGGGGGAGTTATTCCACAGTCTATGTTGTCTACATGAGAGAAAGTAATTATATTTTTTATAACCACCCAAATGTACATTTGGCAAGTGCACTGGATCTGCTCATACAGTAGAGAAGGTCTGTGAACAATACTCTCATGGAATGCTCTTGCACTTGACCCCTGCCAGCAGTTAAAAGAACAAAGGGGCACAATGTAAATTAAAAGCATATTACAAGAGCCTGTAAATGTAAAATTCAACTTAAAGGTGAGATACAGATGTTGGCCCATAAACCATCCCTACTGCAGCTCTGAGAGAGGTGAAGGTGCAGACAGTAGCCTACTTAAAGACATAAGATCATAGTGAACATGACCACATCAAGGTCAGTATCACTTGGAGTCCGAAGAAGGATTGTGCTTCGTGACTTCAGCTTAGAGCACAGGTGTCAAACATACAGCCCGGGGGCCAGATCCGGCCCTCCAAGACCTTTAATCTGGCCCTCGGCTGATTTTCTACTAAAATATTTTAATTATATTTTCTATTAAAATCTTGTTAATTTTCTGCAGTGCTGATCATAGCACAGCATCTCTGTGCGTGGCCCCTCCCACCAGAGCAGCACAAATGAAGACTTGTCTCTTTCCAAACGCTCTTAAAGGACGGTCGTTTTGACTGTTGACCGTGACACCCTCATCAACAAAATGTCCAACATGAGAAAAGTGGAGCCAAGTGCAGGATTTTCCAAGAAAAATGTACTTATTCCTATTTACATACAAGTTCATGTTAAAACATTGTGTTGAAATTGCTTTTTTTTTTTAAGTTTCAGGTTGTTCATAATATTATAATATTTTGTAAAAGAAAGAGTTCATCAATTAAAAGATTTCTGTAATAGATTTGTGTTTCTCTACACAAATATTTGAACTTATTGTTATTTTTGGGGTTTATATGACATGAGTTTTCTGATCTGGCCCCTTTGGAATCAAAGTAGGTTGGATATGGCCCCCGGACCAAAATGAGTTTGACACACCTGGCTTAGAGTATATGCTCAAACCAAAAACAGATGGGACAAAAGCCCATGTGTTGGTGTGAATTACTGGCTGAATAATTCAGGTTTGTCTGGATAAGATCAGGCTAAAATGAGTGATGCCAAAATCATCTCCTTCAAATCAAAGAAACTAAAAAGACTAGTGTACATGTTACCCAGCTGGTGCTGCAGGATCAGACTCCTCCAACAACTCAGAGGCCAGTGAGACCATAGATCTATAATCATGAGTGAGACCTAAAGCGAACCCTCAGGAGACAGATGAATCGAGTGTTGCAAAAGTAAAAATTAGCTTATTGAGCACATAATGAACAATGAAGCACCAATAAAGAGACTATCTGGACATGTTTTTGATATGTTCATCATGTGAACAACAGTCATAGCTGGGAGCAGCCTGACTACCATCTACACCAGTAACAAGCAACAATGTGGCCAGAAGGCAGAACCCATTCATTCTTTCATCAGAACACGAAGAACCATGTTTTGTATAGATACAGCTGACATATTTATGTAATTTTTCCAATTTGTACATGATACAGGCATGTCCAGTGATGTGCAAGGGCTTCTCCTTCTTCTGGTCATTCAGAAGCCCAGGCACTACTTTAAGTTTAATCATGATTAGCCATCCATAAGTGTTGGTGCTCTCAAACACTAAGGTGACTGACACTATTACAAGTGGTGGGTGCATGTTCAGTGTGTATTTTCTTCATTTAATTTGTTTGATTTAAGAGGCTTCTATGTATTGTGCAGTGTTTTCTGCTCCTCTCTATTGATCTTTTCATGCCTGTCTAAATATGACAGAATACATACTGCACGCTGGTGTTTCATATTAGAACGCTGTGGGAGAAAAGTTACATCTGCTCAAATCCAGTTTTCCTTTGGATGAAGTCAGCCAAATGCATTTAAATATTGACAGGAACATAGGTACATAAAATAAGGCAATATAGGTCTTATATTACCATATTTTTTATTATTAAATTATCACAGTCTTACAAATATTAAATGACCTACTACTTGATAATTAGGTTACACTGACACACAGTATAGCCCTTATTAAGTTGGCACAGTTTTGAATTAAGAAGTACTACAAAAGCATCATGTTCACATTTAGGCATTGTTGATAAAGATTGGGGTTACAGTTTCATGTGATTTTCTGAGTGAAAATAAGAATTATGCAAATTTTGTATTGTTAATCTGTTCATCTACCTGGCATTTTTTGTTAAAATTATAGGTCGTTATTAAAGTGTCTAAAGATTGTAGCTTATTGCACACTGATCATATATATGAATACATTATACTTTCCTCAAAAGTTAGAGTTTGCTGAGTATCGGGGGTTGAGGACATGCACTGGTTGTCCCTGGAAAGCCTCCATCAAAGGCGCTGTTGAGCACCTGGTCGAGGCTGGAGACCATGATGAAGTCCAGATCCGCTCGCACGTTAGCTGGGAGATCCTCCAGGTCCTTCTCATTGCGCTTCGGCAGAATGACACACTTGACTCCGGCACGGTGAGCTGCCAACACCTTGTCTTTGATCCCACCCACCTGAGGAAGCAGAGGACACACAGTATTGGTTTAAGAGCAGTGAGGATTCAGAGTATTGTTCTAACAGCAGTGAGGAGAATGAGTATTGGTGTAACAGAGGTAGACACATGAGGCTCAAAGTTAGCGTGCAGGGAAACCCACCGGCAGCACCTGCCCTCGCAAGGTGATCTCTCCACTCATAGCCACATCTGAGCGCACCAGTCTCCCGCTGAATAGAGATGCCAGGCACGTCACTATGGTAACGCCTGCTGAAGGGCCGTCTTTCGTGACCGCTCCAGCAGGAAAGTGGAGGTGGATGTCTGAGCCTTCCAGTGGATCTGGAGCCCCTACAACTGTTCATAAGAGCATTTAACATCAGGCATATTCAAACTGAGGCCCATGGATGCTTAATTTATGAATAATTTCATGCAGCACTTCATTGCCAAGATATCATAAAAGACATGTTTTATGGTTGGCATTATGTTTTACACTGTTGCAACCTTATCCATTTATCTAGGATTAGGAACTAAGCAAGAGCCCTACTGTGTAACTTTTTCAGCCCAAACAATTTGACTAAAATAAAAGCATCTTTCTAAATTTTATTGTACTGAAGAAACATGTGTCCTTAATTCAAGTGGACTTCTCCAAAAAACTGACTCTTATTTGGTCCAGAGAAGGACCTTGTTCTGCTTGTTCCCATGGAAATGTTGTTCCTTTGGTTATAATATTTCACAGTATGACAAAACTCATCTATCTATGTATTCCCAAGTATGGCTTTATCTTTTTATTTCCATGGAATCATGCAGATTTCCTTCACCAGAAAGTTACAATACTGCTTTAACAACCACGAAACTGCAGTTATCTGATTATTCAAGTTATATAAATGTAGGTACTGATACAGTGGCATCAGAAGCCAACAGTATTCTGTAACTTACTATTAGTGAGCTGGTAGGTCTTAGCATTGGCCCGTAGCCAGCTGATGGCGAGGTGCGCAGACTCCTTCATGACGTCCCCCAGCTGACCAGTGAGAGTGAGCTGCCCCTCCCCTTCAGTCCGACTGGCCTCCACAAACATGATCTCCCCACCCAGAGGAGTCCAGGCCAGGCCCAAGGCTACACCTGGCAGAGTGAGGCGCTCTGACACCTAACCACACACAATGTCAGACATCCGTGAGACCAAAAGGACTTCACACAATGGCACAAGTCACAAGAGAGTAAATAATAATTGAAAAATAAAGATATGACCATAGCAAAGAAGAGGTGAGAGACAAATTTCCGTAATTGAAAGATGTGTCTGTATTCATCTAACTCAGATGTAGTGTTATAACACACTTTCCATTGTTGTGGTGCAGACGTTTACCTCCATGTCAAATACAGGAGGGCCCATGATGTCTCTGAGGGCAGCATGGTCTATCACTATGGGCATGTCAGGAGGAGCTTCCTTAGCTGAAAATAAACACTCAATTATTCATCTTTACCCAGCTCATATAATACTGACTATTATTGGTTAAAAAAAAATGGCGTATTGCACAATCTCTCTCTCATCAATTATTCTCAGAACAAGAATAATTCTGCAAAACTGCGATAGCACAACTTAAGACACATTTTGTGATCTATTCCGCTAAATTTATTATATTGCTAGTAATATAAAATAGCCTCTGTTTTTGTAGGCTGCATATTACATTTATTAAGTGGAACTGAGCACATTGCAGCCAGCTTGAACAAAAGAATAAAGAAATGCATAGCAAATTGAAAAAAGATGAATACAGAGAATGCGTAGAAATCAATCTTCAATCAATTCTTATTTATTTGGCTGTTCTTAAACTCATCAAATGCATGGCTGAGGGGCTGCCAATCTGCACCATCAGTGCCTCCAACCACAAATACCACAAATCACTCATTTATTTGCCAAATGACATAACAACAGTACACAGCTGGCCGGAACTATGATGGATCCTCTGATATTCAGATTGGAGGGTGGCAAACACTAATACTTGAGTTATAAAATACTATACTTAAAAGCAAATGCTATTATTACAACAGCATGCTTAAACCTTTAAAGTGAATAAAATACAAAATACAGGTCACACTGTGTTTTTGTAGTTTGTATTATGATTAGGGCCTGGGCACATAAACAGCAAAAATAAATGATTGTGATTAAAATAATTAATTATGATTCATTATTTTGAAGTGTGTTAATGAAGGTCACATGTATTAGTCAAACTGGATCAAAAAGCCCTGCTCTGGTCTGTGAGGTGCTGCACTTGTTCATTAAAAAGAGAAAATATTGAAATAATTTTTGAACAAGCCAAAACCTAATGGATGTAATAAAAATCTCCTTGAGTGGTTTTGTTTTAGGCTGTTTAGGGTGCTGATGTGAGAGGGCAGCTATTCAACAGAAATAGACCAAAAAGACTGCTCTCACCCGCCTGCTGACCCTGGCATTCAGGGGTCACAACCTCCATTTTAGTAATATTTTGACTCTCCGCCACCTTCACAGCCACCGCACGGCACACGGTCCCAATCTTCCTCTCCAGAGAGCGCACTCCTGCTTCACGAGTGTACCTGAAATCACACACAAGCACACAACATGTACATTAAGAAGAAGAGTTAAAAGCTCCTGTCAAATCTTATTTACTTAGACAAACATCACTGATTCATAAAAGACTTAGACTCAATACATACTATCAAAATATATAATGTAAAACAATAACAAGAGCAATTATTATACAGAAAAATCATAACTAATATGTAAAAGAAAGGCTGGACTGGGTGAGCAGGAGTATCAGATTTGTCCAGAGTCAGTTTGTCAATCAAATGTCCCTTTTACTGGCGCTGCTTTAGTGCAAATTACATACACATTATTACTAGATATGATCACGTTTTTTCTTTGTAATAACTTGCAATATCTGGAAGTAACATGAAAAGAGATGATTAAATTTTGACGCTTATTTATCAATGAAGAACATGATTCTCCAGTATTGTGTCATTTTGTGTAATGCTAAAATGTGATCAAATTTGAAAAAGTTGGAAAATAGAGAAGTTGTTGGTTAGAGCCTGAGTGATGTTTACCTGGTGATGATTTCCTGAGTGGTGGATTGTGGGATATGTAGTTGCTGAGGAGTCAGTCCGTGCTCTTCCAACTGCTTTGGGATCAGGTGCCTGTGAGCAATCTCCATTTTTTCCTCCTGCGTGTACCCTATGACAGACACAAATGTAAACGTGTATGCTTTCTGCTCCACTCAAGGCACAAAACAGAATCAGAAAAATTACTATCAAACTTTAATAACAAAATATGTGGTTAAGACTATGCCACTGTCCTAATTATTCCCTAATGTAATACAGAACAATAGCTTTTTACCGTGCTCATAGTGTTGTCGCATATTGATCGTGGACTTTAATACAGACTAAAAACTGTTCATTTTGAAAAAAAGGAAATGTGGAAAATATGACCTGACCATAGACTGTAAAAAGAAGTAGACAAGGGAGTGTGACGCAAGGGTGATAGCGTTCAGTTCCAGTCAAATGGAGCTCATAAGGATAGCAGTTATAAGGGCAAAAATTTCCATACTAGGAATAGGAATTTATTTAGGGAAAAAATAAATAATAACAAAATAAAAACACTAGTATCATGTACAGCAGGCTAATACAAACATTTTAAGATGAAAATGAGCAGGCTCACAGCAGCAGTTAGAGAGAGGGGTGACAATTTTCAATGTAAAATCAATAGGAGCCAAAGTCGATGGAGCTGGAAGCGCCCCCAGGCTCACTTCTCGCCGCAACACGGCAATTAGCTCTGTCCATTTATGCAGTCCATGAAACATATAAACCCACCTGGTACTTGCAAGACCTCCATTCGATCGAGCAGCGCTGGGGGAATTGTCGCTGTGGTGTTAGCTGTGGCAATGAAGAGAACTTGAGAGAGGTCAAAGGCCACATTTAGGTAATGGTCTGTGAAGCTATGGTTCTGCTCTGGATCAAGGACCTATGAAGGATCAAGTTAATTTAGAAAACATTAACGTGGTGATGGGTAATGAAAATAATATAAAAATAATATATAAGCCTGCAAAAAGCAAGTTATCACTTAGTGATTATTTTGTATATAAGACATTAAGAGATGTTTGTGAGACCACAAAGGAGGACCTGAGGAGTGGGAAGCTATGCTTCATAGCACTAATTACAGTGCCTGTGGGGAGCTGTCCCACCGTCGCACTGCCAGCAGTGAGTCAGACTTATTTCCAGCACATATTGGCCATCACTGCATTTTGTGTGCAGTCAGGGGCTGAAGGTGTTGGGTTTGGGGACCACAGGCTGTCCTATAAAGATCAAGTGCTGGTGGAGTTTGGAGTAGAGCTGCTACTCTCTCACTCAGCTGAGGTGACTCAGGCATCTGTCTAAAATGACTCCTAGATGTCTCTCAGGAAAAGACAAAGGACACACTGGGGCACTATGTGTCATGGCTGGCCTGGAAACACCTTGCGATCCCCACAGGGAGCTAGAGGAAGTGTTCGGGGAGAGGGAAGTCAGGTACTTACTGCCTAGGCTACTACGACTGCAACCTGGCCCCAGGAAAACTGGAAGAAGATGGGTTAATCTCCAGTCAGTCATTACACCATGAAGGCTGGTGCTCAGTGTCCCTATTTTAAACTCGTCTCGTCACGTTCAGCTCTCGTGGCCCCCTCCACCCTAGCCCCACCTCTGCCGAGGATTCATCAGTTTATTTTTTCAGGCCTTTTTCATTTTTAACCACTAGACTAACCAGAGACAAGACTCCCAGGGGAAGACTTGTATCACATATCCTGCTCTGCACCTCCTTTGTATTACTTGTCCTTCCTGCTGTGGTCCAAGAGCCAAAACTATATTATAATCTTATAATCTAGTATAGTATTAAGTATAAAATTGTTTCAACTTGAGTCTGTCCAGATTAGTTGACAATTATTTCTGTTATTTATTAATAGTGATCAAACTGTCATTTGGGCCCTAAACACAGGTGATGTGAGAAAGCATTAAACTAACCTCGAGCAGCGCCGCTGCAGGGTCTCCCTGCAGACTCTTTCCCAGTTTATCCACTTCATCCAAAAGGAACACAGGGTTATTCACTCCCACTGTCTTCAGCCCATTGATTATCCGGCCTGGCATGCTGCCCACATATGTGCGTCTGAAGATGTGAGGAAGGAAAGAGAGAAGCAAAGCTATTCTCGGTAAAATAAGATTTTCTTAGAAAGAAGAGAAAATAATCACAACAGAATGAACATCAAAGCTTGTCATTAAGTTATTTATACTAGGACATGCACTTATCAGGATTGACAGTTTAAGATAAATGCAAAGCATTACAATAAAACAATAAAATAAAAGTCTGACAAGACAAAGTCATGTCTTCAGTGTAATTTAAAAAAGTATGTACTCAGTGTGGTGTAAGACAATGGCACCCGTATTCCCCTCCAACTACAGAATTGATTTCAGAGAAAAACAAACAACATTACACTTTGTGGTGCCAACATACTTTCCTCTAGGGTCTTTAAATGCCATTTCCCCTCTACTACTAATATGAGTCTGAAAGTCCAAACTAAAGTGGTATCCACCTCAGATATGTTCAGTGTAGATTAATATTTTTTACCACAAAAGACTGATTTCAGCCGTTACTATTCTGTCTCTAGTCCTCACCTGTAGTATGATTTCAGATTTCATACTAACCTGTGTCCTCTGATGTCTGACTGGTCACACACTCCTCCAAGAGCAATGCGGTGAAACTCTCTGCCCAGGGTCCGAGCTATAGACCGCCCCACACTGGTCTTGCCAACACCCGGTGGGCCAACAAAACACAGAATGGGGCCCTGGACAGGAATGTATGCCATTGTTATTTAAGATCAAATCAACACAAAAAAACTAAGTCCTGTCTATAAACACCTTTAGTGAGGTCTTCAGTTGTCGTACGGCCAAATATTCCAGCACACGTCTTTTCAACTTGTCCATGGCGTAGTGGTCATTATCTAGAAGAGTCCGAGCAGCTCCAATGTCCAGGCAATCTGAAAATAACAAGAGAAAAATACTCACTAGACTCATGTCCATGTTTGTTTGGATTATGTGCACACTTTTGTTTTGTCAAAATATTATACTTTTATTTGATATTGATATTATTTATATTTATATTTTATACTTGTAAGTATGTTCCTCTTTGTGTTTTATTTATGGTAACTGAAAATGTTCCAATGGTGCAGAAGCAGAAGGTTTAGAGACAATTATACTCTGATGGTCCTCGGGTGTTAATCCTGGCTGGCCCCAGGAAAAAGGAAAATCCTTAAGCAGCGTTTGGACTTTCTAATCTTTGCAAAATGTTTGGATCATAAATATTTTACTAACCTTTGCTGCTTTTGTTCCATGGCAACTCCACCATTAGGTCCAAGTAATTTCTTGTGAGTGCATACTCTGGCATTGATTGGGGCATCTTTTTTAGTCTACATAAAAATAAATAAAAACAAAATGTGGTTGTGTGTCATCAACTGTGACATCTGATCATATTTGTTTTAGAAATTATGTGTCCAAAATAACTACTCTAGTGTGCAAACCTCTTGAGCTCTTTGATGCAGATTTTCAGTGCAGCCTCAGTCATGTTGGCTCCATAGATCTTCCTCTCTAGTGCTGTGGTGTCATCACTGTCCTCATCCTCGTTCTCCTCATCCAGATTAAATGGTCGCCCAAGGAAACCTTTATGCACTGAAGACATCTGCTCAGATACAGTATGTTTTTATCAACAAAGAACTAAAATATACACATTAACACATTAGGTAACAAACCTTCTTTTCGTTGTCAGGATTACTCTTTCTGGTTTTCTGAAGAAGCTTAAGTGCTTCGATTTGTCGGGTCAGCATTGGCAAAGCCATTTTGAACCTTTCTTCCAAGGACACAGCATCCAAAACCTGCATGTAAGAAAAAGGAATTTGCTTGATAAAATTAAATAACAATTTACCTGCACATAGTTGGCATAAATGAGTAGCTTCACCTGCAGTTTTTCCTTGTTTGAAGTGCGGATCATAGATGCCACCACATCTGGAAGCGTTTCCTTGGGCAGACTGTCCAGAAGACGTCTAAACTTGGCAACCACGGGAACAGACACATCCAACATACCTAATAACTGCACACACAAACATGCACAGAGCCATACACAGATGGAGCAGGTTTACTAACAGCACTTTCATCAATCACTGCCTGCTGTGGTCACAATCCATCACAATTTCACTGAGAACCATTGAAAACAAATTCCACTTAAACTGATAGATTTTGACATTTTGAGGTTTCTCCCTTCTTTTTATAAAACAGGTCTGACATAATCTGTCAATGTGTGTTTGTGTGCTTTACTCTCAAGTTTGGGTAATTGACTTTGTATGTTTACATAAAATAATAGTCATTAGATCTTGGCTTAATTGGGTTTTATTTTTGTTATTTTTTATTTTCAATGTTCGTAAAACTTTGGGAGACCTTGTGGTAATATATTAACCAAAAGGTTTAACTTAATAAATCTTTTTAAATGAATATATCACTATATGTAAGGAGGCTGATTTTATTGCTTTTATTTTTTAATATGAGATTAAGTCATTTCAGACTATATTGTTGGAAATATTTGCATTATTAGCAAAAAAATAAATAAAAAATACTGATAAAATAAACACATCCAAATTAGTGCCACTAAATAAATATAGACTAAAATAAATATCTATAAGACACTATGGAGACACTAAGGTTCTTTTCTACTGAATTCACGTAAAGTATATTGTTGCTTCTTATAAAATATGAACAATATGAAACAAATGTAACACACAAACCTGTATAGCAGCCTGGTGAAACTTCTGAGATAACTCTCCTATCTCCCCATCTTCACCCTCTGATGCAGGACTGGTGTACTGCTCCAGTTTGTCCAACTGCTCTACCTGAAATATTGTCATTCTGTATTACAAGGTAATTAAGACAATTATTATGTTGTTTTTATCCAGTATTATAACTGATACCTCTGCTAGCACAAAAGGACGATCTTTGAGCACACTAGACACACTAAAACGGCATAATCCAGTGATGAGGAGGGTGTAGTGGGGCTTTGGCCAGTTACTACCCACAACCTGAACTGCTATCCCTGCAGTGCCAACCCTGGACAGAAACAAAGACATGAAAAATACAATACAGGTACAGATTTAAGAATTAGACCATTACCCATCTAAGTAACAAAAACAGATGGCACAAAATATACAAAGGGACTAAATCTGCTTTAACTGAAAGCTGCACACTAGCTTTCATAACTGTCATTATCTACAGTCAACAGACACTATAAAATAAAAATGCCATGTTGATGGTTTATGTTTATTTTGTTAGATATGGGATATAGCTCATTAATTAACACATGGCTTTATAATTATCACTATCTCACTGCAACCGTTTCAAATTTCCAGTGTAAATGCCAATAACTTTGCTTTTCTAATAGAAAGGATGGAAATAATATTACTTAGACTTTTCCAAACCTTTACTGGGTCTATATAGAATGACTGGTGCCACATGACTGGTGTTTGTTGTGGACTGTCTGTGTTGGTTAGTACATGCTGAACTTCTGCATAATGTCAATGTCAGGGTAAAGTCCACTTCTAGGCCCATCTACTGCAATGTGCGAGCCATGATCGGAACTTTTCTAGAACACTGCAAAGGCCTAGTGTGTACTTAATGTGTGCTGTCCTCCTAATGTGTGCTATCCCTCTAGTGTGTGCTGTCCCTCTGGTGTGTGCTGTCCCCCTAGTGTGTGCTGTCCCCCTAGTGTGTGCTGTCCCCCTAGTGTGTGCTGTCCCCCTAGTGTGTGCTGTCCCCCTAGTGTGTGCCCCTTAGTGTGTAGTGTCCCCCTAGTGTGTGCTGTCCCCCTAGTGTGTGCTGTCCCCTTAGTGTGTAGTGTCCCCCTAGTGTGTGCTGTCCCCCTAGTGTGTGCTGTCCCCTTAGTGTGTAGTGTCCCCCTAGTGTGTGCTGTCCCCCTCGATTGGGAAATGAAAAAAGGCATCGATTGTGTTTACTATAATTGTTAGCAAGCAAGCATAAAACATAAAGTTACGAATTATTGGCTAAAATTCGACTTGCAGCCTACAGACCGGCCCCCTGAGATTTAATGTGACCACATTTTATAAAAGCAAGTCTAAATCACCAATAAAAGCAAACTCAGAGCGTTCTTTACTTGTGCAGAGAGGGTAAATCGTCTGTCTCATACTCCGGGTCTTTCGTATCAGGAATTACTCCAATAATGGTGCTTTTCAAAGAAGTTCCCCGTAAAAGACGATGCTTCACCAGTTGCATATTTCTCGGAGAGTACACGCTGAACCTGACAGTGGAGCCCGGGAGGAGGACCTCTTCGTGGGATAAAAGCAGCGGGAGACGGCTCGGTATCTCCATTTCTCCGCTGGACGACATCGCCACAACCACTGGAGCTGCCTGCGAGTGTCACCGCTCCACCGGTTTCAGTATCGGAGCACTTCCGGGTATTTGCAAAACAAAATTTTAAATAATGACACAATCTTATTTTATAGATGTAATTTATAGCAAAATCATTCAGTGATTTTGGCATAGGTCTGTGTTAGTATAACGACAACAATTTTGTCTGGTTGCATTTACTATGTCTGAATGAAAACTAGAGTGTCATAGGCTGTGTCCCAATTCAAAGGGCTGCAGCCTCCGAAGGCTGCGAAGGCTGCGAAGGCTGGGTCCTTCGTCGGCCTTGAACTGGCCTCCGCGGACGCCAGGCCGTTGAGGAAATGGGACAGGTCTAGACTTCGGAGCCGCTCCCCCGTCGCCCAGCAACCGAGGGACGCTGCTAGAGCTAATGCTAATGCTAACACGCTCCGCGCAGATTACGCACACGGATCAGTAAAAAGAATACGCACAGGTCATCAAACTGTCGGATTTTGTGACCAAATTATTTTAATAATTCGCATCCAAATCTTATGGCCAAAAACGAAAATGTATGTTTAACTTTTGCAAAACAAAACGGCTATATTTAAGGGATACATCTTAAATAGACTAAATTATCTTAAAGTTTACAAAAACTATGATGAGATATGCATTACTAAATATTATCATTATTAAGGATTTGTAAAGAAAGACATCTCTCCTGAGAAAAGCTGGTTTATTAAACAATCCAAGGAACTTCTGGAAATACTTTATCATAATATGAAGTCAAATATTAAACCCATTACACACACTCTGCATTAACAGGTTAGTACAAACAGCTGTATGTCAGTAAATCTCATTGTATTCCCTTTTTGCAAAATATCTTTGCCAAATATGATCATGTGGAATACCAATGCTTATCTGCAGTACAATAGTACATTCTTATAGTACATGTAATTAGTTACTATCAAAAGAGACATCAAATAAATGGCACATTTCACCATAAATCAAATGTCAGTACAGACTGAAAAACATTCAGAAAAACTTATGAGCAGATGTTTTCATTTCTGTCTCACACACTTGTTCAGATCATACAACACTATTAGAGGAAAATAAGTTTCACAGAGCATGCAGCCCCAAAGAACACCTGGACTCCCCCCGCACTATTTACATTTATTATTATTTATTTATACGCAAGGGAGTGAGAAAAACAATTCTTTATATGTTTTTCGTATGAAGAATTGACAATAAACAATTTTAACGTTGAACTTAAACTTTGATGTACATTCAGATTCAAAGGCAGTTTATATCTGAAACAGCTAAATGAATAGAGGAATCCCACACATTTGAGAAATGCATATTTTCACAATTTAAAATCAGAATTTCAACATGAGCATGATTCATTTGCAGCTCTTATTATTAGTAGAATTTTCAATGTAACATGCCCCATACCTAATCCTTGGCAGGAGTCTGGGTCAGCACCTCCAGCTCAGTGTTGGCTTTACTTTGTCATCTGCATTTGACCCATTTTATGAATCACAAGCATCTTGTCAGCCAACAGTTCTGTGGCCCCTGCAGTGTGCCGTGTCCTCATACAGGAGGCTGCAGATGAGAAAAGAAAATTCATGTAAAACAGATTTCTCATTGTTATAACATTAGATGTGACAGACCTAACAGACAGCCAGGTCGTATCTACACCAGTGTCTGCACAAATCTGTTAAATGAGCCTCATGTCCATCATAAATCTGACCTGTCCAGGCAGGATTATTTACTCTTCACTTTACAAACATGCACGGATTGTTAAAAGCAGATAATGTATTCCCTGAATGAAATGCACACGTTGGAGGCATATATTATGTGATTTACAAGTAAATATGAGCTTTGATAGAGTCAAACTGAGTCTTTTCAGTTGAATGTATGAAATAATGCGTGTTTTCATCTTAACTCTGAGCTACACTGACCAACTGTTTACGTGTTTACACTGTCCGTGAAAACGTGGAGTTTTCTCCTCGTAGCTTCTTTAAATCACTCCGTGGGCTTCTTTTCCCCTAACAGTAAAAACATCATTAGTGTTTGATGGAAATGTGTCCAAATATGAAAGTTTGAGCGGATTTTTCATCGCATTAGCTGCACATCACTAGGCAAACTTTAGCTCAAAACTCCGCGGTTCACGCAGTTAAAAACAAACTTATTTGACAGTTTTGTGGGAGTTATGGTCGTACTTTACGTTTACAGTTGTGTTAGTAATGATTTCCTAAAGTTAAAAGTGTTACTCACATGTTTTTCTCCGCTCTCCAGACGGGCTTTTTGCTGCGTGTTTTCGCTCCGTGTTTTCGAACATCTGACTGCCGCTGCGCGGTGCATGCTGGGATACTGAAGGCTGCGAAGGATACTCGGATGTGTCCTCCGTTCGCGGCCCCATCTCCATGGAAACGAGGCCGGTTTTAGGGCTGCATTTGAAGGCTGCAGGACATAAAAATTAAATGGGAGAGGCCTTGTTTCACCGCAAGTGACGTATGCGGCCTTAAAACCAGCCTTCGGAGGCTGCAGCCCTCGAATTGGGACACAGCCTCTGACAATTGCCGCGGCCATCTTGTGACTGTAAGGGCTGCAAATTAGCCTTTTAATTAATTTTTAAATGAAGAAAATTTGTTTAAATTGACATAATTAACATTTGGGGTCTTAATAAAGCAGGGAACTCTACCTATTTTTGTCAAGTACTACTTTCTATGAATTTCAAGCACATTCATCCAAAAATATTGCCTGGAAATCCAGAAGGATATTTCTCTGTATTTGTTATACAGCGATGAGTCTGGATTCGTCCAGGCAACCAAAAATAGCCTACTTCGCTGATCTACATTTAAAGCAGAAATTAAGTTTGTATGTCAATCATGGACTGTATGTTTAATTTCTTATACAGTCTGTGATGTAAATACACCACATGGACACCATTGTCTGAGTAAACTATTCTTTACTTTATGCTAAGTACTATAAAATGTTTTATTATTATTACCAATAATCACAAATATAGTTTTCAGATTAGTTGGCAGTAACATGAACATTAGATAAAGAGGTGATTAAAAGTTCTTGTCAGTCAGTCTATTGTTTGTTTGTTTTCACAACTCATTGATGTGAGATACACATGGAAGTAAAAGAGAGCAGAAGAGCTGACACAGAATTAATGTGTTTGCAATTAAACAACAGGACAAAAACCCAGGTATATAACTGTACAGTCACTGTATTTACACCATGGATGCACAGATGCAGACTGAAAATAGTGATTGCTACACAGCCATTTTATTTTAAATTTTCTTTCAAAATGATAAGTCTATACATTTTCCAAAAAATAAATACATTCAATATCTTGCATATAAAACTCTATTTCTAGAATGTCAATTTCAGACCACAGGCAACATTCTATAAATGCTTTTTACTGTTATAGTTTTGTTTTGGTGGTGCCAATCAGGTTTGGCAAAGGTTGTATGTTTAACTAAATGACAGTTGTACTTGATCTCAATGATAGTATGTTCATTCTCCCTGCTGAAGAGTTACATTTAATAATTCATACATTCTAAAAACAGAAGGAGTTCTACTATAATGTTGAAATAACAGAATGCTTTAACATTCAAATTTTTGGTAAATCTAGTTTCACTTTAAACTTCTATTCAAATCAATGTGGTTGATGCTGAGGCCAGTTAATTGCTTTGTTTAATGCTCAGAAATTTGTCCAGCTTGTATTAAAAATAAATTCTTGGAGAACATATATATCTTCAGTTCTCACCAAATGTTAGTTTTCAATTTTTTATATAAAATAAAATATTTGTTTGATAGCTGTGAATTCAAATGCAGCTAAAATGGTTTAAATCTGCTGATTCAAACTGTGATGAAACCTGTTATACTGTATCACTACTGTGCATTCAGCTTTGAATATTTAACAATGTCTTGCATTAGTCCTGGACCTTTGGATAGGCAACAATGTATATCATAATGGCACATTAAATTAAGGCAGTCACAAAATACATATTAAGGCAGTCACAAAATACATAGACAACAGCAGTTTTTGGCGTTACTTTGCGTTGGGTCCATGGTTCTGGCTGTAGCTCGCTACATTCATAGCAGTAATATTTACTTGGAGTACAAAGTGAGGGGGACATGAACCTTGTAGGCTTCCATGTAGGCTTCTTGTGCAGTGAGCGGGCAGGTCCACTGGTGCACAGGACGTGCCACAGTTATCATATCCTGACGGTGTAGAGAGCTCCTGTTCTGGAGGTGCAGAGCTGGATCAGCTCCTTCTTCCTTCTTTAAACATCATTTAACATGATTGAATATACATATAACTTGTATAACAAATCTCTTAAACATCTGTCACTCACAAAGAAAATATTTGTTTCTTTGTAATGATATGAAGTATAATGATGAAATCATATTACGCATTTACTGTTTTTTCCCAAGTGTGTTCATTTGACTTGCTCCTTCGTCATTGCACAGATTTCCATAAATCAGGACTGGTACTGTCAGTGTTTATTGTCCTTCTGCAGTCCTCTCTGCTCAGGGGACAGGCTAAAATATGATTCCATGAACACGTTCTCCTTCATGGCTTCTTCTCAGCTTTTTGTGTTCACATTCTTCTTGCCTTTCCTCCAATGGGACCTGTCACAGTCTGAAAAAGGGGAACAAACCCATAATTGTTTTAATTGAATGTGTTTTAAATTTAATGTGTTGCTGTTTGTTCTCAAGCAGACACTGGATTTACATACTTGGATTTACAATTTTAATAAGGAACAATAAATGTTTTACAAATATATTATTGAGAATATAAAGCAAGCTGAACACACCAAGAGGTGTGAATGCTTTCCTTTGGGACAACTGTTGCCCATTAACACCACTGAGATCACAATGGTATTTTTATTTTACATTTATGGAATTTATATCACACCTATATGATTTGTAGCAGGAATTTGCACATATTGGAGTAAAGAAAGTACTTTTCATTTGCCGAACACTTCTTCCAAGCTTATAACCCTATAGAGAATATATTTAATTTAGGTTAAATAAAAACTTACATCATTTGATTTCAACAACCATGACTTCACAATTGTATATATGGGGCTGTGGTGGTACTTTTTTTATAAGAATGTTTTTTTACTAATCTATTACAAGAAGAAACTTTAAAGCAGTGGTAATATATAGTGCACAGTTTCATTTAAGTTCCAATTAGACCTGCTGACAGAGAGGATGGCCACTGAGGAGCTTTCAGTGGCCTTACAATGTAGACAGTGTTTCATGATAAACGCAGTCACATGTATTTAATCCTGACATGTTGGAGCCAAACCGTTTCCCGTCTTGGATACAGATGTTAAACGAGGGCAAAAACACCACCCCTAAAAGCTCTGCTTTTGTCCCATCAAAAATCCCTCCTGCATTTATCATCGTTAACTAACTCTATCTAGTGTCTACTGATGACAAGTGCTTATAGTGGAAAACAAGGGTCTGCTTTAAGCTGTTAGAGACTGGAGGAGCAACAGATGATATTTTTGTGCATTCCTATTAACAACAAATAGCAACATTATAGTAAATTATCACTCAGCTAAAAAAAATATTTCATTTTGGTGTGATTTGGCTCAGTTTCAACATCTAATCTGAGGTAATGTCTAAAAGATGCGCTGGTAATATGAAGTCTGACAGTTTGGGTTTTTTTTGCCAGATCATCAGCTGTTATTACAAAATCACAGAATTTAAAAACACATGTGATTTTATTCCACACCTTCACAACATGAGGACACTGGTGATGTCCTACTCACAGTCATGCTGTGCTTCTGTGGTAAAACATTCGCTGAACAGACAGTGCATGGTGCGGCACAGGTTGTCCATGAGGGACTTTGGAGTGGCATATCTCCAGCTGGACACTTTTTCTGGCTCTTCAGTTAACTGATCCCAAATGTCTTGGACTGACTCTGGAAGCTCCTGCTGGAACACCTGTAGACACAGACACATTTGAAATGTACAACTGTAGCAAAACCTTATCTAGTTACATTATATTCAAAATACACACTTGAGATAAAATATCTCATCTTTTACTTTATTAAGGATGTATATAGATATACAGAAAAAAAGCTTTTTAAATATTAACTGTGTTTCCTCATCATAAGCTTAATCAGAGTCCTCATTGTTCTGTCAAGAAAAAAGTAATCGTAGTCTCATCTTATGAGCTAAGCATCTGTTCCCACTTCTTCTTGATCTTTATGAATAATTTGTGGCTGCACAGTCTCAGTTTAATCTTAATGCAAGAAATCGTGCAGTCTGAGTTCCTCTTTTTTACTTTGATTATTCTAAATGCTCACTGCCACTGCACTGCGCACAGAACACAAAAAATAAATGATGTACCCCATGCCTGTGTACATATAATTACTACATTAGTCTTGGTGCAGTGGCCCTACCTCAGCTGGATGTGCCAAAACAAAGACTCCCTCTGCATCTCGGAGTCGTGTCTCCAGCTCTGCAGTATACCGCCGCGATGGATGTCTCTCAGGCATCACACGAATGAGCTGCAAATGGAGTTTATCAGAAACATATGAAACTTTTCAACTGCTAAAACTTTTCATTTGAAGTCTTTAATGAAGAGCTGCAACACAGTCAATATTTGGCTGCTATGTTTATGAGGAAGAACTGTTTTGAGTAACCCTTTTATTGCTGGTGTCCAGAGAGACAGTTGTGATGTGGCACCTAAAACCTCTTTTGAAAGTAGAAAATTAATATACATTTTTACATACAAAGGAGCTGCCATAATTTATTTTTAGTACATGACCAATGCAAAATTGGTCAAGTACTAAAAATATTTGGATCAGTATTATCTATGGTGATAATATAGTGCCTGGCCAGAGTGCTCTATTATCAGAAATTACGTCAACAAAAAATGTATTTATTTTATTAATATTATTAGTGATCATCATTCATACCTTTTTTAAGATGCCTTGATTGACTTGGAACCAAAGTCTCTGAAGAGTCAGCTCATCCAAGCCCTCCACATTTACTCTCTGTGAACAACAGAGGAAAAACAGGAAACAAAAAATTATAGTTAAATTGTGCTTCAGTGCAGACTGGGGTCACATAACATGACCTTTGACAAGCACAAACCTCAAATGGGAGACCCCATCAAGTACAGCGCTTCTTTCACAGAAAAGGCAATAAATTAAATGGCGTAAAGACTGAAAAGAGGGCTGTATACATACCATCCAGCTTATGTTGGAGAGTTTGAATATTTCCTCATAATGAACACGTATGCCGTAGTTGATAGGAAAGTTGTGCTTCTGCAAAAACAGTTAAAAACACTTTGTAGTTACTCTAGTATTCTTCAAGGACAACAAATGTTATCTTTAAATTCACGTCACTATTCAGTGGTTAAACTATAAATACCCTTTCTGAAAATAAGATTCTGCAAGTAAAAGTTCTTAGAAAAATCTTTAGGATGCGTATGAGATGCACATAAATCTAAACCTCATCTTAAGTTTTCCTTTGCTTTCTTTGTTCTGGCTTCATCCTGATGAGCAAGAGATGATCTCTAAATATGAGATGTCTCTCACCATGTAACGCTTCCTGTAGCTCAGGCTGTCGTTCAGGGTCTTCAGAGGGGTACACAAGCTCGAAGGAGTGGGGGCCATGAGGACAGGAACCATCAGAAACAGGCCTATAGCAACATCACAACAAAGACACTATTAAAGTATGTTTCACTGCGGCAGTTTAAAAAGAAACAATGGGAACATTTACAGGGCCAGTAAAAATCTGATAACTATAAATATCAGACAAACCAATAATTAGATCAGATTTTTGGTGTGTCTTTAAATGACGAGAAATATGATCAACAAAAACAAACACAACCAATTTATTGAGTGCTTGTTTTATTTGGAAGACAAAGTTAATTGAATTTTAAATAAGTTTAAATAATGTAAATAACATGTAAACAGTAAAATCATTTGATTTCTGATCATGGTTAGTCTAATTACTCACATCAGATGTTGTTGTTTGCCCTTTATTTAAATAATTTAAATAAAGGGGTATAAATAAGATAATAATCAGATTTCAGTGATAACTCCTTAAATCAGATAATGATCATATTTTTGGTGTGCATATAAATGGCCATTGTAAATGTGTACGGCACAATAAGGAAGCATTTCCTCTTACTTGACCAGAGCCTCAAATGTGATCTTATCAGTGACATCCTGTTTCAAAGGGCTTTTTTTTTAGCTGACATTCTTAGAGACTCTCTCTTTAATTAAATGGAGTCCAGCCACATGATATTGTGTCTATATTAAGAGCACAAGATCTTCAGTGAGAATGATTAGGCATCAGTTTCCATATACACTATTATTTAAAGAGTTATTAGTCACCATGCATAGGGTCAGTAGTAGGTCTAATAATATTAGAGATTAGAAAGATCATGGGGTGAGTGTTTTATTTTATTTTATTGAGTTTTTACATGTGAGACTTCTATGGAAGTCATCTTTGGGGTAATAGAAAAAATCTCGTGCATTTTTGTACCTAATACCAATTGTCGTTGGTATCAGACCATAGAGATCGACTGATATGGATTTTTTTCATGACCGATGCTGATACTCATTGTTTAGAGTCCAGAGAAACAATGAAAAACAATGGTCAAAAAAGCCAATATCGTTGAGCTGATATGTAGGGCCAATTCTGATTATTTTACCAAAATTATGTCATTTAAATTTACTACAAACTCACCCACAAGCCTTTAAGAGAGCTGTGTAGTCATGTTTTGGCCAAACTGCCTTGTCAAAACTTGATCTCGTCAGATCTCAGAAACTGAGCAAGGCCGGGTCTAGGCAGTACTTGGATGGGCGATCACTGGGAATTCCAGGTGCCACAGTGGAGCGCCATTGGCATTGTGTCCATAGGCAAGACACCACCCACATTGCCTAATAAGAAAGTGGTGTGTGCATGAGTGATTGGCAGTGGTTGTTTACCACCATCAGGTATGGAGTGAATGAATAATGCTCTTTAAAGCACTTTGGGTGTCTTGAAAGGTAATATATAAAGCCAATGAAAAGCAATGATTAATTAATAATTAATTCATATATTTACAGCATATGGACACTTCCGTTTCAAAAAATCCAAATATCTCTAGTACTGTGAACTGTAACTCATATTCCAAGTTAATGTGACAAGGTGGTATTTCCTCCACCGATTCTTAAAAGGACTGGTGACTCATGTTATGCTATTATAACCTGACCACAGCCTGCTCACTGTCTTTACCTACGGCATCGTAAATCATACTTTATGCACAGATCACCCCCAGAACCCTGCAACAGACCAAGATTGATGGCATGAGTCACAAGGGAAATTAGGACAATATACAGCCCATGACTCACCCACATTAACAGATCTTAGAAGAGGAGAGACCCCACACTTGACTGTATAAATCAAACTAAATTGACCAAAGTCAAGAGAAAATGGTTGGCATTTTGTTCAATGAAAAATCATAACCATACTATTGGCAGGTAGATTTGAACTGTAAACAATAAGGGTTATGGGATCATCCTGTGATGTATTTCCAGAAATGTTGTAAAAGAAGAGCAGTTGTGAAAGCTCAGGCCCCTGGGAGGTGTATTATTTCCTGCTTCTTGAGTTTAGAATGGAGAATGGGCCAAGCTACAAACAAGACACATGTGCTTTATATAAATATATAAAGGTTTCCTCTCTAACTCCTTGATAAATATGTCAGTATTGTTATAACTGCCCAGTTAGAATAACCAATATTACTATCAGGTAGTTAATCCCAAACCCCAGTTGTTAAATTAATTTTTGTAGCAGGCCAAAAAGTGTAATGCAACCTCACCTCTCAGCCAGACCAAAGTAATCCATGGCACATGATTTCACTGTAAACACTTACTACAAGTACATGCTAGAGAAACAAAACATAATTAGCAGCACAATATACCATATAGTAATCCTCATGGAATGTTTTCCTCAAACGCCAAAGCACTTAGCAGTGAGACACATGGGTTTGGCACTGCAGTGTTTCAGCATGCACTGCATCAGCCTAGTGTCTTTTAACACGACCTAATATACACCTATCTGCAGTTCATTGTTCTTTAACTGTAATGACAAAACCAATTCTTCCCCATCAAAGTCACACAAACAACAATGTGTTTTCTGAATTGAACCAATGAAGAAGCTACTTCAACTGTAAAAAAAAAAAAAACATCCAGAAGATATATACATTTTCAGAGGCCAATATGTTGTAGATCCTCCCCAAACCCAGGGCATCTTCCAAGTGGTATAAGCCTGGAGCATTAATTAACCTATCAATCCACACCCATCTTTCTCTCGCTTGTGAACAAGGACCTGAGATAGTTGAACTCAAGAGAACACAAATCACATTTACCCAGAAGATGATGACCAACGATTTGGAGCTACTTATTTACATCACAGCAACTTCACACTGCAGGAAACCACTCCAGAGCAGACACAAGGTCCATTAGAGCAGAGAGAAAGCAGAGCCTGTGCTACCCAAACTGGACTCCTCACTCCTCTGGCATTACCAACAGAACCTGTCAGAAGGGCAGCCCTGGCGAAGGCCAGATGCCCTGGGAACAGGTCTGACTGTAAGAATAAGCATAAGTGCATGTGCACCAAACAACTGATCCCCTATGATTAATGATATTGCAGAGTGAAAAGAAAAGGCTGGAAAACCAACAAAAGCAGTAGTAGTATAGTAGCATAAAACAAACTCCAGTTTCACACCTGACTCAAGTTTCTATCTGCTATATCAAACTGGATGCACAATTTGATCTTGTCTGACCTGTGTTCCATTTTCTGCAATACTGCTTCCTCAATTAAGTATAAAGGCGAGGGAGATAAAGAATCAGTTAGTGATTATCTTATTTTAGTCATGATGTACAACCAAAAACAATATGATCTATAAATGAGGCCTGCTAGAAGATGGAAAAAAAATGTCTAAAAATATTTTTATTTTATCTTAAAATGAAGAGAATGAACCGATTAAAAAACAGTAGGTGACTGTTGTCAACAAAGAGAGGTACAACAATGAGCAACATTTTCACTTATATAAAAGTAAATGTTAATAATCTAGATTGCATAATTTCAGTAATTGTGTGTTGTACAGCAGCACAGTACAGTATTCCTATCACCTATTCATGCAGCATGTAGGTATAAATAGGGGATAGAGATACAAAGGATTATATATTTTTTTTTTAAAACGTTGTTGCTGTCACCCAAAACCTTCCAAACCACAAAAAAATCAGTGTTACTTTTGAGCCAAAGATTTTACAATGATGTCATAATCAAATATGATGGGTTAGACATAGAGTTATAGATTTTCCAGTTAGTGGTCTCACTATGTATCCATGGTGTTTTATAATGCACCATCTAGAATGTATGTAAATGTCAGCCAACTTCAGTACCTGTTAAAAATGATCCAAACCTCTTTCACGTCAAGCTGTGGGTTTTGTCAGAACAAAATAACAAAACAGGTCAAACCAAATGTACAATGAGCTCTCAAGGCATCCATGATGTGAGACCGCAACTGCCATAACACAGACTGACCACTCGGAGATAAGTAAAGTCAGAAGATCTATTGTGTTGCAACTCACGACTACCATCAACACAATACTAAAATTAAAACTGGTCAAATCCACAGGAGCGTTACCTAAACACACACCAAAAAAAGAGAATAATGCCCGGTATGTGGTGAACTTTGAGGACTGCGAGTGTATCTCTGAACCTGTACAGGGAAAACTCAGACCTCATAGAATAAATGTACAATGGTTAAGATGGAATTTGCTGGAACAGATAAGTGCATGTATCAAATATAACATCAAAATCAAATATACTACTGTTATACTGCTGTTGGGACATAACTAGTCCGCTGTGGCTAAAGTAAACAAATACCACTGAACACAATGCAGGAATAGTTGGTGTCTATGTTTCACTTTTACTATATACAACAAGTAAATCAATTGTTCTGGGACCAACCTGACCTGCCAACAATAACACTAATGCCCTGTGCTTTCCTACACTGTAGCCATATCTGCAAGACTGAACGTACGAAGTTTTAATGTTGTAGATTCTGTTTCATTTTTTATTTTATATCCAGATGCACTGTTAAGAAAATGTTTTAATGTTTCACTAACACGCTCACACAGGAAACCTTACAGAAGCAGAGGAGGTGTGAACTAAAGCTGCCTCTGTCATGTAGAAGCCTGTTACAGGAATTAGCTCTTTGAATCACTCAAAAGAGAATATAGTAAATGACATAATGTTACATTTTATCATCAAGGTTTCTTGAGTTTGTATACAATCCTACATAATAATCTTTGCTTTTTTCCTACTTGTAAACTTTAACACACAATTTCACCTACTATGCCCAAAAAATAGTAAAAAGTCATTGTAAGGTGCATTAGGCAGGATTTTTATATTTTTTTTTGCTATGGTACGATAGTACTAACTATAACTATAGCATATAGTTATAGTTAGTACTATAGTACTAGTATATAACTATATAGTATATTATTGTAATTACGAGTTTAGTCAGTGAAAAAAGTAAAAGTCATGTGTTTCATTATTTTTATGGTTGCTGAAGCCCTACATAGTATTCTCTACTTTTTTGTATTTTTTGTTTTTGTTTCACACAAACACAAAGGTACTACTACACTCTCACCTCTGACCCTCCTATGTCCAAAAAGTACAAGGTGTACTATGGAGGAATTTCCATAAAACTGCAATACTCAAATTCAATTAAAAATGGAAATTACATTTATCTCAACAAGAAAAGGTTATGTTTTAGCATCAATGTTTGTAGTTTTATGAAATCCTACATTGTATTCCTTAACTTCAATCTACTCCTTAAATCAGTCAATCAAGAAATCAATGGGATGATGGGTGGTTGAAGGTGGTAAATATCGCTGCATTGAGCCAAGCCCTGAGTTCATTCTAAAGTCTTGGAGCAGGTGGTGGTAGTGGCAGGGAAACGCAACAAAAAAAGGTTATAATTTTATCATCAGTCTTTTTTTGTTTTATGAAATCCCTGAATTCCTTAACTTCAGCTACTACCTTTTTTTTTAAATCAATCTGTAGTGACTAAAACTACTCACTTTGACTGGGTGTTAAAAATTAACGTGCACACTCCCAGGGCGTTTGATTGATAAACTTTACTGATAAATAAAAAAAAAAAAAAAAAAAAGGAACTAGCTCTTTACACTTGTATCTCACAGGCGATGCGGCAAAAAAATCAAATATCACTATTTTGTTGGTGCCAGATTTTGGTACAATTCATGTAAACTCTGTATAGCATTTATAAATAAAGTCATTGACTTAATTGACCTACTTAATTGACTTACTACTAATACTAAAGAGTACTATTATTATTATGATTATTACGATTAGTATGATTATGATTCTGATTATGATTGTGATTATGATTGTGATTATTATTATTATTACGTATTTGGCAGCACAAATACAAAAGACCATCAAAAGACTTATGTAAACTATACACTTGTTTAATTACTCCTTTTACCTTTAACTGACCAAAGGTAGAAGACACATAAAGTTTTACACAGTTTTTCACCTCAGCTATATATGTCCACATATTAAGAGGTGGATCTTACCCAGAGGGCCTCCCAGCAGCCAGGCAGAGGAGAGGTGAACCATGCTCGTGCTCCAGAATGCACTGCTCTCACTCTTCACTCCTCGTTCAGAGGGTTGGCCCAGACACACATGGGCTGTCAGGCACCTGGGCTTCACTGTATTCTTAAAACATTACTTCTGTTTTAGCATCTCCACTCTGTTAAGAGAAAACAACACAAAAACTGTCAGAGATCAAGAGAGAAATAGGTTGGCAAAAAAACAGACGTCAGAACTGGCAGTGATACTGATGAAAGGATGGGCAAAAGCTGGGCAAAAGCTGGGGTGAAGGCACTTAGTTGAAGAATGTTTTGAAGCATTTGGTTGTACTCATGAAATCTAAACCTCAATGTAAGGAATGTTACTTTTAAAGGTTTTAACAAAAGTAAAATGTAATTGTGTTGAGGTCTGGGTCAAAAGGTCAAAGGCTATATATGTCAGCTCATATGTCAGCTATAATATTTAATGTGGATTCACTTGTCAGCTATTTGGAATAAATTATATTCATTACAAATAACAATATATATTTTGCATAAAAGCATGTGAAATCTACATTAAAAACAAATTTTTAAACAGGTACTTTCATCGGTTTAATAACTGTATTTTTGTGATACTTTTACTTTACTTTTACTGTGTGTAGTTGGAGCCCCTCAAACAGGTCAGTGTGTCATTTAATAGCCACAAAGATCCACAGCCGGGTTAAGAAAAAATACTCCCTGACTAAAAATAGCATGAGCAGAATCTTGCTGAAAAGCAGCACAGTCTCAAACAAAACGCTTCTTCTTATCATTCATTTGGTTGGTTTTAAGTTGACTGAAATAACAGAAAATTGTCTGCATGAATCAGACACAAATATATAATTGTGGCTCTTAGACAAAAGAGACTGAGCTTTTAATGACAGACACAAGACCTCATATTGTCAAGAATATGACTCTGCCTCTGGATACAACAAGTGACGAACTGTGTTGGTACAAATCACTACATGCAGCATTGTAGTGCATCTGTGAACTTCTGAATCATAATTTGGGCTATAAAATAAATTAATGTTTATGGTTAACACATAAGATTAATTATTCTGTTGCACAAGTCTGTATCCACTAGAGATCTGCCGATATTTTTGGGCCAATATGTTGGACTGATTTTGGTAATTCTTCCCAAATTATCTAATTAGAATTCAATACCAACTCATCCACATCCTTGTTATAAACTGTGTAGACAGCAGTGTAATCACATTTTTGCAGTACCCTTTTTAGTTTTCAAATAAAGCTTTATGCATATATTTTTCATGTGTTTAGACAGCTAATTGGGTGAAACAAAATACTGGCTTCTGCAGGAGATTTAAAGTCAAAAGTCAATTTGCTAAAAAGTGCAAATATCAGACCAATATATCAGCTAACCAATATATCAGTCTGTCTCTAGTTTGCAAGTGATTTTTCTCCAAACAAAAAAAACAACCTGAGTCAGCCAGGTGGGACAAGCAGCCTTACACTGTTCAGGGAGAGGTTATCATGATTGCTCTTTTTTAATGTTAAGTAATGTTATCATTACCCTTATTTAAAGGTGCTCTATGTAACTCTTTGGTTAGGGGTCCGTCACCTGCTTGTTTCTATGCATATGGCAGTCCTTTGCCTTGAATATTCCACAGTATGACATTATACCACTCTACTTTACATGTATTAAATTAGAGTTTTTTTTTGTTTTGTTTATTTTTGAGGTTTAGCTTAAAAATGCTTAGAAAGCCAAGTATTCTGACTGTGAGTAGGGTTGCCTCTCCACAGATTTGACATGTAACTTGGGCTGATTTGGTCCCCCACCTCCCCTCCCAGTCTCCCTCCAGTCTCACTTTTTTCTTCCCGGGGTGATTTGGCTTTGAGGGGGTGGAAGGCACCAAGAGGGGATCTGACCTGGGGAGTAAATCAGTGTTGGACCGCCACTGAAAGGTTACTATAACTACAGCTTTTTCAGACAAAACAATAACATCTCAATTGACAAAAGATGCAGTAGTTAGTTGGTCTTGACAGGAAAAGGAACACACATGTACAGTGTGTGATCACTTGAATATTACAAAACTGCATCTGTGTGAAGCAGGCTTTGCTCCCGTGACATGTGAAACTCTAACGACCCTGAACAGAGAGTAAAATGTACCCCAATGCACCACTGGGGACAACCACAGCTGGAAATAATCAGTTGTGGTTGATAGTTTTCATCATCATTATATCATCACTCTACTATCACTATATTAGGTTGGTGAAAGCACAGGATTACCACCAGTCAAACAAACCAACTATTGTACAACTATTGTACTACTATATCATTAAGTCAAGTGAGACCAACCAACACTACAGTTTATAAAAAACAGACAGATAGTTTTGGAAAATATGTGACTCATTCAGTTGTCAGATTATTTATTCAGATGATTATTTTTTTGTTTTTTGTGATATGATTATTGCTTTGTTTCCAAATGTAACACCTGCTTAATAATATTAGGCTAGGGCTGTAGACTAGGTTCTGGAGGAGTAATATAAATGAGAGACAATTTAAAATTGAACAGCCGGCAGGTTTAATACAATTCAACAATGGCACAGTAAACCAGTGCAAATGACAAAGGTATTGAGCTCTTTGAAAATAAAATAAAATAAAATAAAGTAAAGTTAGGAATGCTAAATGTCTTTTGGTACTTGGTCCTGAGGTGCAAGACTTGGGATTGTTTGAAAGTGTCTTTTCCAAAATGTGATTGGTTGTTTCTTATCTGGGATCCAATGATTTAAGGGAGTGGTCAGGTCTGAAGATCTTTTCTTGAACCCCAAGCAGCTGGCCACACTGCTCCAGGATTCTTAATTAGTTCTCACTGGGTCTGGCTCGCCATCAACATCAGCACCGTACTCCAAGATCAGTTCCAGGACCACTAAAAAACCAGTCTGCACATACCGTACAGAACAATGAATAAAATTAATTTCAACAATAGTTTCTAAATAAAATGAGATCTCATAAAATGTTCTAAATCAATTACATCGTTGTGTTACATTGATCCCTTCAGTGAATTCACAATGAAATGCTACACAGCATTACATAAAACCAGATTATCTGTTCATCCCCTTTTTTAAGGCTTTTAAATTATTCCATGTGTTTCCTTTTATTATTATTTTTAACCTTAATTATTTCTAACAAAAGTTTACCTATGAATTTACCTATAAATTAAATGACAAAGTGCTTAATAAGCACTGCATAAAATGAAGTTTAAAATAAAAGTGCATATTCAAATTGGTAGTGCATTTGTAAAAGTGCTTCACATATAAACCATGAATAAAAATAAAAAACAGTCAGTTTAGTACTCGGTACCCTTTTTGATTCAACACTCCGACTGGTTTTAACTCGTCCAGTACATATAACACAGTAAGCAACATGTGCAACTTAGCAAGAGAGAATCCTGCTATTTTGTCATAGTTTAGTAACTCACCGGAGTTTCCAAGAAAACAACCACTCTCCACTCAGTCAGAATTGGGAGTAAGACACTCTAAATGCTCTGTAAAGTACACAACCTTAAATTAGAACTGGTTTAAAGTAGGGCTGGGCGATATGGATAAAAAAATATATCTCGATATATTTTGCTATATCTCGATATACGATATATATCTCGATATATGTTCAAGAAAAAATAACCCCCTAAAACTGAAAACTGCAAAAACAAATCTGCCAAATTCCACAAGGTCCTTTTTAATTGAAGTGTAAGAGGTCGGCAGTTCATATAGGAACATTTAAGATTACAAAAAACCCTAATTACATAAATAATAATTTAACTGTAAAATAAAATAAATAAAACATATTTTCTTCTTCTTCATAAATAAAACAACTGAACACAAGCTCATCTTTGCATTAACTCTGTTATCCAGACCAGAACCAGAACCATGAGCTCCTTTAGCAGAGGAAGTTCAGGATCTTCCTTATTTTAACAGATCCATGTTCCTCACCAGCAGAAGGAGCTCTGAGGTTTCCCACAATCCACTGCAGATCAAACCCAACGTTTCCAAACACTATTGTACAAGTTACACTGCAGCAGATTATTAATTAAAATCTTCTGCATAAATAAACTTTACAATATATAAAGCATAATAATGTGTTTAATGCAGTTTTGCGCACGTGTGTTTACATTTTACAGAAACGAAACTTAAGCGCCCCTCCTTGAACCGTCACCATATCGTGGTGGAGGGGTTTGAGTGCCCGAATGATCCCGGGAGCTATGTTGTCGGGGGCTTCATGCCCCTGGTAGGATCACCCAAGGCAAACAGGTCCGGGGGGACGGGTCAGACGAAGAACGGTTCAGAAGTCCCATATGATGAGTCACACACAGAGGCCAGTTACGTCGCCCGAATTGGCGTCACCGGGGCCTCACCCTGGAGCCAGGCCTGGGGTGGGTGCTTGCCAGCGAGCGCCTGGTGGCCGGGCCTTCCCCTACGGGGCCCGCCAGGCTCAGCCCGAAGGAGCGACGTGGGGCCGTCCTCACGTGGGCCCACCAACCGCGGGAGGATCCATATGGGGCCGGTGCAGAGAGATCTGGGCGGCAGTTGAAGGCGGGGGCCTCGGCGACCGGATCTCCGGACATGGAGACTAGCTCTGGGGACATCAAATGTCACCTCGCTGGGGGGGAAGGAGCCTGAGCTTGTGCGGGAGGTTGAGTATTACTGACTAGATATAGTCGGCCTCACCTCCACGCACAGTTTGGGCTCTGGAACCCAACTCCTTGAGAGGGGCTGGACTCTCCATTTCTCTGGCGTTGGCCGCGGGGAGCGGCGGCGGGCTGGTGTGGGCCTGCTCATTGCCCCACAGCTCAGCCACTGTGTGTTGGAGTTCACCCCGGTGAATGAGAGGGTCATGTCCCTGCGCCTTCGGGTCAGGGACAGGTCTCTCACTGTGGTTTCGGCCTACGGGCCAAACAGCAGTGCTGAGTACCCGGCCTTCTTGGAGTCCCTGGGAGGGGTACTAGACAGTGCACCAATTGGGGACTCCGTTGTTCTCCTGGGGGACTTCAACGCCCACGTGGGCAATGACAGTGACACTTGGAGAGGGGTGATTGGGAGGAACGGCCTCCCTGATCTGAGTGGTGTTCTGTTACTGGACTTCTGTGCTAGTCACAGTTTGTCCATAACGAACACCATGTTCGAGCACAAGGGTGTCCATAAGTGCACGTGGCACCAGGACACCCTAGGTCGGAGGTCGATGATCGACTTTGTAGTCATGTCATCTGACCTCCGGCTGCGTGTCTTGGACACTCGGGTGAAGAGAGGGGCTGAGCTGTCAACTGATCACCACCTGGTTGTGAGTTGGGTTCGCTGGCGGAGGAGGAAGCCGGAAAGACCTGGCAGGCCCAAGCGTATAGTGAGAGTCTGTTGGGAACGTCTGGCGGAGCCCTCTGTCAGAGGGACTTTCAACTCGCACCTCCTGGAGGACTTCTCCCGGATTCCGGGGGAAACCGGAGATATGGAGTCCGAGAGGGCTTCATTCTCGGCCTCTATTGTCGATGCGGCTGCTCGGAGCTGTGGGCGTAAGGTCTGTGGTGCCTATCGCGGCGGCAATCCCCGAACCCGGGGGTGGACACCGGAAGTAAGGGATGTTGTCAGGCTGAAGAAGGAGTCCTATCGGGCCTTGCTGGCTCGGGGTACTCCTGAAGCAGCTGACGGGTACCGGCGGGCCAAGCGTGCTGCAGCCCGTATGGTTGCGGAGGCAAAAACTCGGAGCTGGGAGGAGTTCGGGGAGGCCATGGAGAAGGACTATCGGACGGCCTCAAAGAGATTCTGGCAAACCGTCCGGCGACCGACCATTCCTCAGGAGGGGGAAGCAGTTCTTCGCCAACACTGTTTACAGTGCGGGGGGAGAGCTGCTGACCTCGACTGGGGACGTTGTCCGGCGGTGGAAGGAATACTTTGAGGATCTCCTCAATCCCACCGTCACGTCTTCCGGGGAGGAGGCCGAGGCTGGGTACTCTGAGGCGGACACATCCATCACCCTGGCTGAAGTCACTGAGGTGGTTGGAAAGCTCCTTGGTGGCAAGGCTCCGGGGTTGGATGAGATCCGTTCTGAGTACCTTAAATCTCTGGATGTTGTGGGGCTGTCTTGGCTGATACGCCTCTTCAACATCGCGTGGCGGTCGGGGACAGTACCTCTGGACTGGCAAACCGGGGTGGTGGTCCCTCTGTATAAGAAGGGGGACCGGAGGGTGTGTTCCAACTATAGGGGGATCACACTCAGCCTTCCCGGTAAGGTCTATGCCAGGGTACTGGAGAGGAGAATCCGGCCGATAGTCGAACCTCGGATCCAGGAAGAGCAGTGTGGTTTTCGTCTTAGCCGTGGAACACTGGACCAGCTCTACACTCTCCATTGGGTGCTCGAGGGTTCATGGGAGTTTGCCCAACCAGTCCACATGTGCTTTGTGGACTTGGAGAAGGCATTCGACCGTGTCCCTCGTGGTGTCCTGTGGGGGGTGCTCTGGGAGTATGGGGTCTGGGGCCCTTTGCTAAGGGCTGTCAGGTCCCTGTATGACTGGAGCAGGAGCTGTGTTCGCATTGCCAGCAGTAAGTCAGACCTGTTCCCGGTGCATGTTGGACTCCGCCAGGGCTGCCCTTTGTCACCGGTTCTGTTCATTGTATTTATGGACAGAATTTCTAGGCGCAGTCAGGGGCCGGAGGGGGTCCGGTTTGGGGACCACAGGATCTCATCTCTGCTGTTTGCAGACGATGTTGTCTTGTTGGCTTCATCGAACCAGGACCTGCAATGTGCACTGGGGCGGTTTGCAGCCGAGTGTGAAGCGGCTGGGATGAAGATCAGCTCTTCTAAGTCTGAGGCCATGGTTCTCGACCGGAAAAAGGTGGCTTGCCCTCTCCGGGTGGGTGGGGAGTCTTTGCCTCAAGTGGAGGAGTTCAAGTATCTCGGGGTCTTGTTCACGAGTGAGGGAAGGACGGAACGATTGACAGGCGGATCGGTGCAGCTTCGGCAGTGATGTGGTCGCTGTATCGGACCGTTGTGGTGAAGCGGGAGCTGAGCCAAAAGGCGAAGCTCTTGATTTACCGGTCAGCCTTCGTTCCTACTCTCACCTATGGTCATGAGCTCTGGGTAGTGACCGAAAGGACAAGATCGCGGATACAAGCGCTCGAAATGAGTTTCCTCCGCAGGGTGGCTGGGCGCTCCCTTAGAGATAGGGTGAGGAGCTCAGTCACACGGGAGGAGCTCGGAGTAGAGCCGCTGCTCCTCCACGTCGAGAGGAGCCAGCTGAGGGGGCTCGGGCATCTGTTCCGGATGCCTCCTGGGCGCCTCCCTCGGGAGGTGTTCTGGGCATGTCCCGCAGGGAGGAGGCCCCGGGGAAGACCCAGGACACGCTGGAGGGACTGTCTCTCGGCTGGCCTGGGAACGCCTCGGGGTTCCCCTGGAGGAGCTGGAGGACGTGTCTGGGGTGAAGGAAGTCTGGGAGTCCCTGCTTAGGCTGCTGCCCCCGCGACCCAGCCCCGGATAAGCGGACGAAAATGGATGGATGGATGGAAACTTAAGCGCACTTCTCACGCAGCTCAGCTTGTTTAGCTTCTTTTGGGCTAAAGGACGCGACTCGGTGGAATATGAGGATGTGCTGCTGATGGTTTTGTCTGTAAATGGTGGAAAAGGTTCGTGGTGCTTGAAGCTTTTCACTGGCAACAACTTTCGCGTTCAGGGTGGTAGTGAGGAGTGAAGGAGACACGAGCGAACAAAATCAGGGAGGCGGGGACGCGTGGAGGCGACGAGAGAGAAGGTAAACAAGCGAAGCAAAATTGAATATAAGCATTATATCAATATATATGTCAGAATTCATATCGAGTTTAAAAAATATCTCGATATATTTAAAATATCGATATATATCGCCCACCCCTAGTTTAAAGTACATTTTTTACACTTTTCAGACTGTTTGACTCACTGTATATCTTGTTCACATGCTCTCCGTGTCTCACTGCCGTCTCTAGCTAGGTGCAAGCCGCATGTGCACATGATACATTCAAAGAGACTTAGGAAAAGAGTGGTGTGTTCAAGGAGTGTCCGAAATGAAAGTTTTACACAATGAAATATTAGAAACCATATGTTTACATGGGTTACACCCTCCCCCTTTGAATAAACATGAGTCCCATCATGTACCTAAATGCTTAGTCTAAACATCATGGATCTGAGAGCTCTCATAGTCACCAAAAGATTCAAGAGCTTGATTAAAATACAATACAATTACACAAACATTTTGAACCTCTTTACAGAGGTCACTGGTGTTTGATTGCGCTGCACGATACAGGGTCACATTGTTTGTCTGCTGTATACTAGGTAATTATATGAAAATAGGGCTGCAGGATTAATCAAAGTGGCAATTTCAAAAGACACTCTGGCAAATCGCAAATACTGCAACATTTTAAGTATCACAATTTAATCCACAAACAATAAAATATTCTTATTGAGAATAAAAGCAGCCCTCTAGATCTGTGCTTTTTGGAAATCTTGCACATGATTAAAATGTGAACATTGAACAAATCCTATTATTAAAACATAAATCGCTATTCTAATCACAATCACAATTAGACATTTCTCCCAAATAGTCCAGCCACACTCAATTATAACATGTGCCAATCCAGTCAAACAAGTTTAACTTGGCCCAGTCATCGCCACATCTGCCAGAATTTGCCATCGTAATTTGTAAAAATGAACAATTAATTTTTTTTATGTCTAAAAAAATTGTCAACCGCAGTGTGTAGAATAAGAAATGTCCCAAGTAGGAATACACCGATCTGGTAATGGTCATGGATATCAGCGCAGATACTGAAACATTTTCTTGATCAGATATCGACTTCCTAGTATTGATTCAGCAGATATCCTGTTTGGACTTATAGAAAAAAAAAGTATTTACTGGTCGTAGTAGGTTGTTTAAAGGAAATGCTGTTTTCAGTCTTGCTCTGGTACTGGTTGGTCAGTTAGATATTTAAAGATGTAGTATCGGTATCGGAACTGAAAAAGCTGGATCAGTGCATTGCTAGTCCCTAGATGTAAAAATTCTATAAACCAAGACAGTAAATGTGTTTTATGAGACATTTTATAGTTAATAGGCTAGTGAGTTGGCCCTTTCTGCAGCGTAAAAGTGAGTAAAATTTCAATCATTAAAGGAGCACTTAAAGAATTTATATAGGCCTATTTATCCACATAAACATTTGTGCTTTGGATAATGAGGTGCTTCCGTTGATCTTCCCCCTCTGGATTTGTCATTATATGGCGAGAGCTCAAGAAGCCAGCTGACAAACTCAGTAAAGCCCAGGCTGAGCTAGTGAAGCAACCAATGATGAAGTCAGGGGGGAGACACCCAAACGGCTGTGTAACTAAAGTAACACATGGCGCAGGCCAACTGTTTCTTAGCTCATATTTAAAAAAAAAAAAAGAAAAGAAAAAAAACTTAACTTAACATGTACACAACAAAACTGCTAGGCTATCAAACTACAGGAACTTTGCACTTTAAGGGTTTATATTACAATAGTTTCTGTTTCCTCATTAAAAACCTGGAGTTGCATTTTGTTTCATTCACACACAGAAACAGAAAACACCACCTTGTGATGTCATGCGGTGATACAGAAAGTGCTCCACTGTATTTTTAAACTCCACACATCTTCACTTGAATCATTTGGATAATTTCAGCACTGTAAATCCCAATCTCTTGCTGATAACTTGAAAACTACTGCTTCATGACATCACAAAGTGGAACAGAACATTTTGAGCTTCGGAGATGTAGACATGCTAATAATAAAGAGTTACTCAAACAGGTGTAAATGAAACAAAATACAACTCCAGGTATGTTTTTGAGGAAATAGCAGCATAATATAGGACCTTTAATGTGCAGTGAAAGGCATCAGATTTATTTGTAACAATCTTGGAGAAAAAAAAACTACTATATAGCCTGAGATGATATGAAGAAGCGTAAAAACGAGTCAGATGAGAGGTGGGAGGTAAGAGGTGGGTGGGAGAGGTTTCTAGACACCACATAGGCTACGATATAGCCCTACTCCGGTGACCCCAATGCCAGCTGCGCGTATACGGCAGATAATACAGACAAATGTCCCTCGGCCTATCACAGCAATGTGGTATTCTTGCGCCTCTAGCAGTCCACATTCCTCGCATAATTATTATAACCTTGACCTTATGTACTGAACGCTTAATACAAATTCAAACAGCAAGTGAAAACATCAAACCGACAGCAATTAAAGAGAGACTAACAGGAGGAGGGGTCAGGACCTCTATCTTACACGCATTGCGTGGGGCAGATTTACTTTTTGTTTCTGTATTATTTTTCTGAAATCCCTGCAAGAGGATCATGGAACGAATAAAATGTAAACGGATCTCTAAACCAATAATTATGGCGCCCAAACAAGGGTCTAAACTCGTTAATAAGGGGCCAGAATCTATAAGACAACTTTACTTAGACATTCTTTCAGTAAAATCTAAACAGAATCAGACAATGCAAAAATAATGAATCTGTCCTGTGAAAAATCATTGTCCACTTTAAAATGAAGAGTTCTGTAGTAATCTGCCTTTTAAACTATTTATTTGGATTATTTCTGATAAAAATGCAGATCTAGTTCCATGTGAATGGCTTTAATGTTGCTTTAAATGACTATGATTAAATAAGGATCAAGAACAGGAACAAAACAAATGTTTAGTTGGTTTACAAGTCTCCTGAGTGGTGTCACAGGTTTATCAGCCAATATCTCAAGCGCTGCAACACAAATAGCCCTAATGCCATCTGACGAAAGTGAAAGTGCTAAGACGACTGCATGCACGAGCCCGACGCCTGAACACCCATGTAACCAAATAGTAGCCTATACTGAGTGTCATGTATAAGTTGCTCAAACTTGCAGGACATACCCACTGTTAAGTGTGGAGGGGCCCCTCCAGGTCCCAGGCTTGTCCCTTGATGCGCTCACACAGGAGGGTATCCGCTCACAATGTTGCCGCTGTAAACAAGTCTCAGAAAATAACAACACAATAATCCAGTCATAAAAACGCGCTTAAGCGTGTTTACGAGACTCCGCACTTGCCCCGTTCATCCCCACTGCCGCAGTGCGCTCTGTCTGTATATCCTGTCAAGTGCGCAGCAGGCTGGTCCTCGCTGCGCGTCAAGCCACGGAAAAACATCGAACTCAGTGGACTTTTCAACATAAAAGCGTGGTCTCCCTCGGGATGACTAAACAGCGCAACCACCAAATTTCCAAGACACACCCAGTGTGTGACAAGCGTATGAAGGACTGTGGTGCAATGTGGCCCAAATGACCTACTATTTCTTGTTCCTTTGTGAGCTCCATTGAAAAGTGTCCTACATTTATGAAGGGATAGCCTACAGTTTAAATCTTGTATAATATATCTCATTATTATTTTCTGCCTAATAATAATAACTAGGCTAGGCAAAAGCAATATAAAATAACCCTGCAGGGAACATGTGCATCTCCCTGTGATCAGCTGATTCGGTCTCTCCCTAGAAAGTGTTTGTGAGGAAATAGCGTGAACAGACTGGGACTCTTCATCTCCTCATCTGCTTACAGCCTTAAATAATTGTGTTCCTTTCTTAATAAGTACGGTAATGAAGTAAGAGACGATACGAAGACTTTGAAATATGAACAAACACTTAAAGCTAAGATATAGCCTAGTCCACTATTTACAGGTTAGATACGGAATACTAACATTAGCTATTTCAGTGGACACATTTTGGAGTTGTCACTCTTTTCTGTGATCTTCTTCACTTAATCTACGCTTTCACACATTTTAGCCTATTTTTTCCACAGGAACAAGCATGTGGTTTCATTTTGTACTGCTTCTGCTCATCATTAAACCCATATCTTAGGAATAATTTTACTTTGAAATGTGTCATAACCGGAACTTGTGGTGGTAACTGTTTGACTGGAATTTTAACGCGATGTTGCGCCCGTACTTGTACCAACTATGTTATAAGAGTGACAGTTTGCAGATACAGAAGAAGACCTTCACCTCACCTGTTTAAATGCACCTAACTGTGCCCTTTTATTCATCCCGTATTAACTCTGCACGGAGTTGCTCTACTCTATAGGACCGGACTATAGGCTAGAAAAGCACACCGCCAACTGATACTGTGATGGATGAAAAAGAAAAAAATGCGGGCTCCTGTGTCTCAAAAAAAAAAAAAAAAAAAAAAAAAGCTAAAGCACTGGCAGTCAAGTCACATTCACATAGTCAATAAACTGCCCAAGCCAAAAAATTTTGTAGCTTTTCAGTTATAATTGATAACAATAAACACAATTTAATTGTATGATACTCAAACATAGCCTATGTGTACTTAATGAGTTGAACCTCAGATCCAGGAGGAGCAGTGTGGTTTTCGTCCCGGGTGTGGAACACATCAGCTCTACACTCTCCATCAGGTGCTCGAGGGCTCAAGGGAGTTTGCCCAACCAGTCCACATGTGCTTTGTGGTTCTGAAAAAGGCATTCGACCGTGTCCCTTGTGTGGGATGCTCCAGGGGTATGGGGTCGGGGGCCCTTTGCTAAAGGCTGTCCGGTCCCTGTATGAGCGGTGCAGTGCATGTCGGACTTTGCCAGGGCTCACTGTATCTAACCGTTGTGGTGAAGAGGGAGCTGAGCCAAAAGCTCTCGATTTACCGGTCAATCTATGTTCCTCCCCTCACTTATGGTCATGAGCTTTGGGTAATGACCAAAAGAATAAGATCACAGATACAAGCGGTCAAAATTTGTTTCCTCCGAAGGGTGGCTGGGCGCTCCCTCAGAGACAGGATGAGGAGCTCAGTCACACTGGAGGAACTTGGAGTAGAGCCGCTGCTCCTCTACGTCGAGAGGGGCCAGCTGAAGTGGCTTGGGCATCTGTTCTGGATGCCTCCTGGAGGCCTCCCTGGGAAGGTGTTCCGGGCATGTCCCACCAGGAGGAGGCCTCGGGATCCCTTTGAAGGCTGGAGGAAGTGTGTGTGCAGAGGGAAGTTTCAGACTCTTGCCCCTGCGCCTCAGCCAACAGATAAAGCAGAAGAAAATGGATGAATGGATGGATGAACTAAATGATTGCCGCCACTTGTGGCTTTATGTTGGGCTAAAACATTGATTCCAAAGGACTCAAAATAATTCTTCAAACTGAATTGCAGAGGTTGTAATTATTTTTAGCAGTTTGTGGACCTCTGTGAGAAGTGCCCCGCATATGTTTTTTTGTGTGTAAGTCCTGATACAACCATGTTTTATATTTAAAGTGATTATTCATGAATTCTTAGGCTTAAATAAACCTGGAAGATGCCTTCACCAGCACAGATGAACTTAGAGTTGTATGGGCTGGTGTGTATGGCCCACATAGATGGGAGTGGGACATATGACAGCGTTATAAAGCTGTAACAGATTGCACCAAAGCCTCACCTTCACCACAACCACTTCTGCTGAGCTCAGGAGGGAAAGCCCAGCAAGGGGACTGTACTCTTTATGAGGTCATAGGAGGCCACTTTCATGTTGTGTTTTTTTCCAGACATGCATGACAAATCATTTATTATTTGTCCATGGTCCACCCATTACCAATGACTTAGGCCTGATTCAGTGTAGACTCACAATTTAGATGTCCATGAAAATAGCCCTTTCTCATTTCATAAACCCGTATAGCAACAGTTTATTAGAGACAGGGCAGCTGAAGAATCTACCCAAGAAACACAAAACTGTACACCTGGTATGCAGGAATCAAACTTCCACTTTTCCGGTGAGGAACAAATGCACAAAGTACTGAGCCACTGAAGGAAACAAGATAAGATAAGATAAGATAAGATAATCCTTTATTGTCTCCCATGGGAGAAATTTGTCTTGGGACAGGGGGTAACATGCTTTATCAAAAAACAGGACAACACAACACAAAGCAGCACATAAACAAACACCATAAAACAAAGTAAATATGAGACCAAGTCTTAAAACTATTAACCACTCAGACACACAATTAAGCATTAGTCATGACCGATAAAAGCAACAGCGAGTACAACCTGGATAAAGCTTCCTAGTTAGTAACATATCCATTTTGAAGGACAATGCTCAAACACGAACACAATAAGTTACCGTGTATGTATGTGTGTGTATATATGTGTGTGTGTGTGTGTGTGTGTGTGTATATATATATATATATATATATATATATATATATATATATATATTTTTTTTTTTTTTTTTTTTTTTTTTTTACAGTGAAATGAGTTGTGTTGGCTTTTTTTTTTTTTTTTTTTTTTTTTTTTTAAAGGTTTTATATTTGGTGCATTGTAAGACAACAGCTGGGGGTTATTAACAGGATTAGTTCATTTTTGTTTATACATTATTATTTTTAATTTAATAAAACAAGGTTATCACTTCAGAAAACCACCAAGAAACCATCTGTGTTTACAAATCAAATGTATAACTGGATACACTGCTCTCAGCATTTATTTTGTTTTCAACATAAAATTGGCTCCAAAATATTTTGTCCAATAGTTCCCGCTTGAATAACTTTTTGCCTGAAAGTATGCCTGTCACAACCATAGAAATGCTTCTCTTTAGCCAACAAAAATGATTCAGCTTCACTGGACTGGCTTAGCGGCGACCGGGCTGTGGTCCAGAGATGTTGTTGATTCCAAATGCACTTTTCCATTGTCTGCCTGGGCACGAGGGTCAGCCCAGGGCGCGGAGACAACGAAGATGATGCTAAATTATCATTAATCTCAGGTCTCTATTCACTCACTTTGACCCCCTAAATACACTCATTCATTTCGGTCACAGGTACTGAAAGGGAGTTCCCACCTTCACACAATGGAAGATCGCTGAGAACAAATAAACATTTTTGCCTTTAGTTCAAATCAATAGACTCTGTTAAGTCTCTATGAGGTTCTGCAGATCTTCTCGTTTGGTGCTTTACTGGTCATTCAGTTGTTCAGTGAAGCTGATTGGAGATATAGTAGTACTCAGACACACAAGTTGCTCTATGTGACCCTTCCCCGACCCCCGATATCTACGGGAAGCCCAGAGGTCACATCTTTTTCTGCAAAAGTGTGAAATATTCAGTCAGTAAAACATCAGAAAGTGTCTGTGTATCACGCACGATGTGTTTGTAATGCACAATGCTAATTTACAGAGGCAAGCACTTCGTGGATTTGTACATGTGCCCTGATGTAGGACCAACAGATTAACAACTGCATTAAACCTTTGCATTTTATGTTTGTACTTTATCTAAAGCAATGCCATTAAAAGTACAGTATAAAAAATAGTACATAAAACTGTCAGTTTATCCTTTGATGCCTGATAGGCCTGGGAGAGCACAATAGAAAGTTACAAACCAGGTATGGATAAAATTCTGGTACCAAGAAAAAAGACAGGTACCCTGCCTTTATAATAAAAAAAAACATTTGATTTAAAATAAGTCAAATGCTATTACAGTATGTGAACGATGTTTTCATTATTCATTCAGTCAGCTATCAGTGTGAGTAAAAATATGCATTTCTGTTTGTTAAAAATATTTAAGACACATGTTGGCAGGTTTGTTCATAACACATTTGACCAGATCAAGGCACTGATGGCTAAATCCAAACTACAAACTATAAACTTTTATACAGCGCTTTTCCGTCTTCAAAGTACTCAAAGTGCTTTACATCAAGGAGCCACTCACCCATTCACACACACTCATACATCAGTGTACATAGACAGGAGGGGTAAGGTGGGTTAAGTGTCTTGCAGCAACAACTGGAATCATTCCGCCAACCTGTGGGTAAATGGATCTAACCACTCTGCTAATGATGAGAACTGAGAGCAGGATCCGAACTTCCAACCTTTGTACAAACACTCTTTCCAATAAAGTTGCTTTGGCTGTTCAACTGGAAGTGTCCACTTCCTTCTCAGATCATAGCTGAACTGACTCAAGAAGAGCCTCTCAAAATGCTTTCCCTTAAAATAATAATGGAACCTAGGACCTTCTAGCTGTGAGGCCAGAGTGCCTAATTTTAAAGTTTAAAAATTAAAAACTGTAGTGTACCTACTGTTGCAGTATAGCACTCACCCAGGTCAAGTGGTTCAAGGAGTATTCATTTTATCATTGTGATGTTGAGTCCAGCCTATAATTCAGGAGTATGTTATGCTCAATTAAACTGTAGTCAACGTTTCAGCACTTGACCTATTTGCCTGATAAAGGTATGGTGCTGAAACGCCTTTGATGTGCTAATACATTCACTATTTGCAAGTAAGACAGTGTGCTAGATTCTTCTCTGTGTTTTTGGCTGCTCCCCTCCTCCAACGCACTCGTTTCAAGAAATTGATGTGCGAAGTTCTCCTTCTTTTATGCTCAATTAAACTAAAAACACATTTAACTACTTACATTTCCTTTAAACATATGTTTAAAAAAATAAATAAAATAACTGAACGACGGGAATTTCCCAGTTAAATTACATAATGATCTAGATCTACGTCACTTGGGCCTTATCTAAAGTTAATAAATCATCAAAGTTAGAAGAGACAAGGGGGCAAAATGTAGAAGTGAACTCAGTTAAACTTAAATACACTACTCCCCACTCATGTGATAGTTGACCTGGCTCGAAGATTTCCAATCTGTTTCACTTTGACTCCAGTGAACCAGGCAGACTACAGGTCACAAAGGACAAACAACATATGTCCGGCATACATCAAAAGAAACAATCAATCAATTAAATGCTAAATGGTGTGCTACTTGCAAAACTCTTGCAGTTTTAACAAAGGCACTACAATCAAACTGAACAGAGCTGCTAGTGAGCACTTTAAATTGGATATAGAGGACACATGCATGTTTTTTCTTATTCTCAGTGTACGGGCAGGGCATGGCTCAGGTTAAAGCTGAAATCCTCCAGAATTGCCTCACTGAGCTGCAGAGGCTGCATTAGCACTGAGTCATGGTTGGCTTCAGGTGCTGGGGTTTAAATAATGACCATTCAGATCAGAGAGAGGCATTTTATGTTTAAGCTAACTGGATTTCAACACTGAAACTGGCAAAACAAATGAGAGACTGTGAGGCTCATGTTTTCTGATTGGATAATCATTTTGAGAACATACACACACCAAATTATAACAACTTCTTAGCCATCATGTCCAATGTTTTTGTAATTAAAGGTCTTCTGTTACACAAAATTAGATTTTTGTGAGCTTTAAGCCATGTTAGAATACTGTTATCTCCTCAAAAACAAACCTGGAGTTGTGTTTTTATTTCATTCATACATGTTTGAGCACTTTTATTATTAGTCTGTCTACATCTCCAAAGCTCAAAATGCTCTGTTCCACTTTTTAATGTTAACAGCTCCTTTTACCTTTATTTTAATATAGACTGGCAATTCCAGTCCTGAAATTATCCAGATGACTGTAGTGAAATCAAATGGAGTTTAAAAACACAGTGGAGCACTTCCTGTATTACCACATGAAATCACAAGGTGGAACACAGTGTTTTTTTGTTTGAGAGAAAAAAACTCATCTTAAATATGCAGGGTTTGTGTGTTTAACATGTGTGTGTGAATGAAACAAAACACAACTGACCACAATAAAAAGAGCAAACAGTATAACATAAGACACAAAATAGAATAATATGGGCTCTTTAAGAATAAATCAGCATTACACTTGTTATTAGTAAAAGCTAAAGAAGAGCTGGATTCACGAACATAATTTCTACCCTCTTCTGTACTCTCATCCACAGTTGATATTGAAGGGTAATTTTTTTGTCTTTGTAATTGTATATTTGCACATTTTTAAAGAGCACCTGATTTTAAATAATTTTTAACCAGAAACGCATCCAATTATTGTTTTTATATCATAATAAAGTAAGTACTATAAGTAAAAGTACTAGACATTATTTTCATATGGAGTTTAATCTTTATGCATATTCCCCTGACAATAGCACATAAAGACTTTCCACATGTTTATGCATGTGCTTTTGATTGGGACCCAGAGAAGAGGCATGCTTTTTGAGACGTTTGACTGATGTTTGAAGATCACAAGCAACAAGAGGCTTATACAACAATGTGCTGCTACGTATTTGCAACTGCTGGCTCAGTGAGATAGAACATACATTATTTATGCCACTAGAAATACCATGTTCTACCTGGGAGGTACACTAAACTGTCTCAAAGGTTCAGTAGCGTCTTGGTTAGGTTTTGCACATTTAGGTCTGCGTTAAACTGACTATCATAAACGCTTGTGTTTGGAGAAGACTGGAGGAGAACAGGAACACATACTCGTAAAGGTTACTGATAACAGTTAATAGTTACATTTAACTGGCAATATATTACATCCAAAATAAATACATAGACATTTCAACAGGATAAGAGATAATATCAAAGAGAGAAATAAGAACATACAGTAAATCATCTTATTAGTAAATAACAAACGCAGTGCTTAAGTATTAATGTATAATATTTAATTAATGTTTTATAATGCTGATTTCTATGGTCTTTCTGTCTATAGGTTTGCACACACCGACACAGATACATCACAAATATTATAATAATAATATAATAATATATACATCAATTCTTATAGAAAGTCATAGCACTTATGGTGGCCTTTGTGGAGGTATTAAATGTGATTAAATTTTTTTTTTTCTGCCTTCAGTATAGTGCTTGAATAGTGCTTGTGAGTTTTGCTGAAGGTTAAAGCATTTTAAAAAATTGATTCTTTGAACAAATAAATAAAAACCACACCTAACTGTGCACGTAGAGCAAGTTATCACCATTAGTCATGGTTAAAAAAACAAGTAGGTACTTGCTCTGGTGGTATTGAGCAAAATAAATGAATAATAAAGTAGTAGTAGTAGTAGTAAAAGTAGTAAAAAAAAAAAAAATACAGTAAAACAAAGGCAGGAATGATGAAATGCAGATAATTCACATGTAAACATTTTTTCCACATTTAATTGCAAAATATATAGTCACTAATTGTCAGTATTTAGAAATTACATACAACATACGAGAAGATGTGAGAGATGTCAGTACTGAAAAGAAACATCAGTTATTCGATCATTCACGATTATTGACCAAACAACAGTGAAATTCTTAATTATTTTAGTTCATTGGATGATAGACGATCGCACCTTTAGTATGTGACCTGTTTTATGAAGCCAAACATTCTGAAAGATAAATTAATATGACATAAACATTCATTGTTATTCATACTGACCAGTAATTTCAAACCTTTCAAACTGAAGAAATCCATAGAAAACTGTCATCTCTGAGAACAAGAAATATTGTACAAAAAATAACTGTAAAGTTAAGATTGGCACAAATGTTGAATTTTAAATAGATTTTAAAATATGTGAAATTTAAATTAATAAATAGAAACAGTGGTGTAGACTTAGTTAGTAACTTAATAAGTAACATTTTGGATTACCTGGAGAGAGCTGGATGTGGATGGTAGGCTCAGGCCAGGGCCCCAGGCTCCTGTAGGCACCTGTTGCACTGAAGTGATGGTCTGATTATCCAGGCAAAGGTCTTCATAACATCCATAATCCACATGTTTTGAAACAAAGGGTGGAGGTCCTCCAACATGTTAAGATCTATTTGAAGGCCAGGGCAAAATGTATGCAAAAAACACAACATACTGAAACCAATGCACTGTCCTGTTAGTACCTCTGCTGTGAGAATACACAAAACACAGTGATGGTGGTGTCCAGCCAAAGTGAAGATCCAAAGTGGGCTGTTCATGCTGAAGGTGTGAGGACATTAAGCGACTCGACCAACTACACCAACCATCACAAGAACACACTCAGAATCCAACCCTAAGTGCAAATGGCTCCTGAGAACAAAAACAAAGGGTCGGCCAGTTTAAGGCTCTACAGTAGCCATTTGTCATAGCACTAAATCAGTCACAACACACTAACACAGAGATCAGAAACACACTCCACTTATATCAAGCAAAAAAAAAAATCTATCTAATCTATCTATCTATCTATCTATCTATCTATCTATCTATCTCTCTCTCTCTCTCTCTCTCTCTCTCTCTCTCTCTCTCTCTCTCTCTCTCTCTCTCTCTCTCTCTCTCTCTCTCTCTCTCTCTCTCTCTCTCTCTCTCTCTCTCTCTCTCTCTCTCTCTCTCTCTCTCTCTCTATATATATATATATAGATAGATAGATAGTTAGACACTAGGTAGAACATTTGCATACACTTAAACGTGCAGTTTTCTGTGGTTCGTTCTGTTTCAGGGCCTTGCCGTTTTAACAAGGTAAATAGGAGACATAATTAAGTCAGGATGTGTGTCCCTACATGAAGGTGAATGAAAGAGACTGATTGATTCTGTACATCAGAGAACGTTTAGTAGCTAAACCACAGGCAAATTCAATCAGTCTAATATGGCCTAAATATAGCATCAGGTTTCTTGGCAGTTGTAACATTTTCAAGTAAAATGAAGAAAATGTCCCTCATGTTACCATGATAGAAAATACACACATATGCTCTTCAGATGCAGTACATTTATTAAAGCTAAAGATTGTCACTCATCACACAGCTCACTGTATAACAAACAGCATGAATGTTCCAAACAAATTTTGATTTTAACTCTCTTATGAGCTCCCATTTAGTTTTATTGACACTTGTTAAGTTAAATGAGAAGAGTGGAGCACTGGATTAGCGTGAACTGGCAGCTAATTTGAATGGTTTGAGACTGTGAAAGAGCCCAAGATCAAAGTAATGTGGTGGGCCGGTGCCTTGAGCAAGAAAACACAAAGGTGGTATAATCCCATAAAACAAGCTGTAAAAAGTGACATGGAGCTATTACTTTATACGAGCTTTGAAATTCAGGTTTATAGGAAGTGAAAGGTAAGGCCAGTTGAACATATGTGGGATGCCAGTGTATTAATTAGTTTACAAAATTTAGCAATTGTTCAGATTTTTTAAATGTGTTACAACAACCCCCCCCAAAAAAAACTTAAGAGGTTGTGGAGCAGTCACTCACATTATAGTCCCATTTGTGTTAAAGAGGAGACTTTTCATAATTACAGGAGCTCTAGATGTTTATATATGTTATATATATATATATATATATATATATATATATATATATATATATATATATATATATATATATATATATATATATATATATATATATATATATATATATATATAGGTGAGGTACAACACAAATGCCACGGCAAGGGGGAACCAGTGTGCCAGGTCAGAGGGGAGTTGACACCAACTCCCCAACCAGAGATTGGGTACGAAACCCCAATAAGTATCACGCTGAGCGAGGCAGCGACTGACCTGAAAGATAAGATCATGGCCCGAATGAACACAAGGCAACCCCGATGCCGGTTACAGAGGCTATGTGAAGTACCATCTGAAAGTCTCCTAGACGATGTGAATGCAGCACTGACAGTGATCCCTACCACAACAATCACTGAAACCAATGAGCTGATATACACTTCAGCAGCAGTGATCCTAGATGTGTTGGGCTATAAGAGCAACCATGGGAGCCATGCGATACAATACCCACCACGGTTGGCTAAAAAAGACGGAGAGAAGTGGCCAACTGTCAGAGGCCCAGAAAGTGCAATGAAAAAGCAAGTGCCCAAGGAGACCAGTGAAACGAAACTGCAAACAAAGGCTCCAAGCCTTGGCCAGCCGCCTAAAGAGGTACACACGAGATAACGAGGCCAGACGAATAAACCGGCTGTTCGCAACACAACCGGCGAAAGTGTACGCTCAGTGGCAGGGTAATAACAGCAGAGCATACCCACCAAGGCTGGAAACTGAGAGGTACTGGAAAGGCATATGGGAAAGGGAGGCATCACATAACACCGATGCACAGTGGCTGGTGGATCTGAGAGAAGACCACAGCAACCTCCCTGAACAGAATCCAGTCACCATCACAGTGGCAGACATCCAGGGAAGAGTCTCAGGTATGAAAAACTGGACCGCACCGGGCCCTGACATGATCCATGCGTACTGGCTAAAGAAGCTCACTGCCCTCCACGAGCGCCTGGCAGCACAAATGAACCAGCTGCTAAGGGATGGGACTCACCCTGAATGGTTAACCCAAGGGCGTACGATCCTGATCCTAAAGGATCCTTCAAAGGGTGCAGTCCCATCCAACTATCGGCCAATAACCTGTCTCTCCACAACATGGAAGCTCATGTCAGGCATCATTGCGGCTAAGATAAGTGGGCACATGAATCAATACATGAGTGCAGCACAGAAGGGTATCGGCAAAAACACCAGGGGAGCCAAACACCAACTCCTGGTTGACCGAACAGTCGCCCGCGACTGCAGAACCCGTAAGACCAACCTGTGCACTGCCTGGATTGATTACAAGAAAGCCTATGACTCAATGCCACACACATGGATCACTGAGTGCTTGAAGCTGTACAATATCAACAGGACTCTAAGGGCGTTCATTGCGAACTCGATGCGGTTGTGGAAAACCACCCTTGAAGCCAAGGGGAAGCCACTTGCACATGTGTCCATCAAATGTGGCATATACCAAGGAGACTCACTGTCCCCACTACTGTTCTGCATAGGCCTGAACCCTCTCAGCCAAATAATCGACCACACTGGCTATGGATACCGACTCAGAAACGGGGCCACCATCAGTCACCTCCTCTACATGGATGACATCAAGCTGTACGCTAAGAGTGAGCGAGACATCGACTCACTGATCCACACCACAAGGATCTACAGTACAGACATTGGGATGTCATTCGGGCTTGAGAAATGTAGCAGGATGGTGACAAAGAGAGGGAAGGTAGTCCACACAGAGGGGGTGTCACTCCCAGAGGGAACAATAGCAGACGTTGAGGACAGTTACAAGTACCTTGGTATCCCACAAGCAAGTGGCAACCTCGAAGAGGCAACAAGGAAAGCGGCTATGGCCAAATACCTGCAAAGAGTGAGGCAAGTCCTTAGAAGCCAGCTCAATGGCAAGAACAAGGTGCAGGCAATCAACAGCTACGCCCTGCCAGTGATCAGATACCCTGCAGGGATTGTAAGCTGGCCTGGCCAAAGGAGGAGATACAGACCACAGATGTTAAGACACACGAAAGCTCCTGACCATGCATGGAGGGTTCCATCCCAAATCCAGCACCCTGAGACTGTACGCAGGCCGGAAGGAAGGGGGCCGAGGACTAGTGAGTGTGGGAACCACTGTCCAGGATGAAACATCCAAGCTCCTTGAGTACATCAAGGACAAGGCCCCAGCAGATGAGGTGCTCAGAGAATGTCTCAGACAGTGGGGTCCAGAGGAAGAGGTGCTGGAGGGACCATCATGGCAGGACAAACCCCTACATGGGGCATACCACCGGAACATAACTAACTGAAGTGGCTGATATCAAGAAATCCTACCAATGGCTTGAGAGGGCTGGTCTGAAGGACAGCACAGAGGCACTGATCCTGGCTGCTCAGGAGCAGGCCCTGGGCACTCGAGCAATAGAGGCCCAGATCTACCACACCAGACAAGACCCACGGTGTAGACTGTGCAAAGAGGCTCCTGAGACAGTCCAGCACATAACTGCGGGGTGTAAGATGCTGCTGGCAGGGAAAGCATACATGGAGCGACATAACCAAGTGGCGGGCATAGTGTACAGAAACATCTGTGCAGAGTATGGGCTGGAGACCCCAGGATCAAGGTGGGAAACACCTCCAAAGGTTGTGGAGAATGACCGAGCCAAGATCCTGTGGGACTTCCAGATACAGACTGACAGAATGGTGATGGCGAACCAACCAGACATAGTGGTGGTGGATAAGAAACAGAGCAGAGCCGTGGTGGTTGACATCACAATACCAAGCGATGGTAATATCAGGAAAAAGGAACACGAGAAGCTAGAGAAATACCAGGGGCTCAAGGAAGAGCTGGAGAGAGCCTGGAAAGTAAAGGCATCAGTGGTGCCTGTGGTGATCGGAGCACTCGGGGCTGTAACCCCCAAACTGGAAGAGTGGCTACAACAGATACCGGGAAAAACAACGGACATCTCAGTCCAGAAAAGTGCAGTACTGGGAACAGCAAAGATACTGCGCAGAACTCTCAAGCTCCCAGGCCTCTGGTAGAGGACCCGAGCTGAATGAGGGTGAGAGACCTACCACCGTGGAAGGTGAGAAACACATTTTTTTTTTTTTATATAAAATGTTGTATAATTATGCTATATTTGTTGTCAGTCTTTTGCTATTTTTGATACTTATTTTGAATGTATTATTGCCATTTATACTTTTAGTGTTCATTATTATATTATATTATATTATATTATATTATATTATTGTGTGATGTGTGAGCATCTGTGTAATTTTCCATGTGGATCAATTTGTCTATGTCTAAGTCAATGTCTAACTGTGTCACCGTTTCACTAAGACCCAGAATTACAAGTCACAGCAGGTAAGCTGGTTAGTGGTTTATAACAATAATCTTGTAGAATATTGTTGTTGGAAGACAGGTAAGCAGGTAGGTAGGCGTGCAGACAGGTAGGCACTGGTAGTTGAAACAACAAACTAGCGAGGAGTGGTTGAAGAGCCAGGTTTCTTCTCTTGCAGCTGATGGGATGATGTGAGAGAGGTGCCATCTGCCAAACCTGGTTTGGTAACATCCAGGTAAGGTGGAGACACAGACAGAATACAAAAGGGAGGGAGAGATGCAGAGAGGAGGAGAAGGCAAAAGGATTCTGACAAAATGAGAAAAAAGTTTAATCTTTTGGAATTGCTTATGCCATTGTTTTTTTTTTGTTTTTTATTTTACAGAAATGTATAAAAGTAATCTTTGAAAACATAAGTAAATGTTTTAACTGACTGATCTATGATGACTGACTGACTGAGCTGGTTCTCTCCATGGAGATATTATTATGTTAGTTTTAAGGTTCCACAGTAGGGCATTAAACATTTCTATCTTCACATATGATGTATGTTACCATGCCACCAGGCCAGGTTACAGGTCAGATCTGTGGAGAGGTGATGCTGATATGCATGTTTTTAAAGTTTTGTTTTTAAGTAACTTAAACACCTGCAAATGAATAATTGCAAGATAAATAAGTTTAATGCCATACTGTGGAACATTCCAAAGCAATAACACCTCCATGGAGACAAGACCCCCAACTGAAAAAAAAATATTTGAAATGGAACTAACAGGAGAGACTGAGACATGGCACCCCCCACTTCTAGTAATAAGAGGGTAGTTGTCATTGTTCTGAATGAGAGGAGACGTGTTTTTGTGATACCTGTTACAAATAAAAGGCTGTGATTGGATTGAAACTTGTGAGCGACATGATTCTTTGTGAGTATGATCCCAGCAGCGTTTGAATAGAGTGGGAGGGACTGGCTGTCCAGGCAAGAGCTGCTGGCACATGCAGCCCTTTACGGCTCCAACCATACTGGAGGCACCGTAATCAATTCACAAGGAAATGATTCCTTTGAGTTACAAAGCGAAACAGTAAAGCTGCTGAAGTGTGGTCTCTTTACAGTGATGGAGATGAGAGAGAACAAAGTGAAGGTCATGCTCAGAGTAAAAGCAAATTCAGGCTACAGTATTTATATATAATGTCATTTCAAAGATGCATTTAAAAAAAAATCTTCAATAATTAAAAACAACCATTACCTATTTAAATTATTAACTTAGCAAAATGTGTTTGTTCCCTAAGCCCTGTGCAATTTGATATTTGAAATCTATTTGCTACTAAATTAATAAGGTTATAATCTCAGCCAATTGATTTACTGTAAACTATTTTGAAACACTAACTTAATGGCTGCTGCGTGTTCGCCCAAGCTGTATCTCCATGACATCTACGCATGAGCCCATGAGCCAAACATTAAGCAGAGCTATACACTGGCAGACCGAGTGTTTGATGTTTCCATCTGTGAAAATAAAATTTGCTCTACAATGATGGCTCTCAAGGCTCAGTTCCCACCAGTAGCATTCATCTGAAATCTGTGAAATTTAAAAATAAAAATATTAAATCAATCGCACATGTACAAGTCGAAAGAAAGTCAAAAAGCATTTTTTAAAAAAAGGTAGATTAACAGTGTTCACTCTGTTATCCTTGACATTGGTAACTCTGATCACAACTGAAGAAGCAGCTTGGATGAGCTGTGAAACTTTGGTTAAAAAAAATTCATAAATTCAAAAAAATGTATAAAATGCATGTGCATTTATTTTTGTTTCACAAATGTAAAAGTCTCCAGTCCATTAGTAAGTGCTGCCAATCCTGCGGTCATGATGTGGGTATATTGGATGACATCAGGAGGAAGTACCCCCGTCAGAACAGAAATCTCTGTATTTATGAGGAAAACCACACATGACCACAGACCAATGACCAGGAGATGGGTCATTCATGGAGGTTTAACAACAGTTACACCTCATGTCTTATATCGCTATATGCTTGAACAGAAGTGGTTCAGAGGAGGTTAATGCCTGCACTAGGATTGTTTGCTTTCCCAAGGTTCTTGTTTTATGAGTCTGATGCTTACATGCATGTTGAAATCAGATGAGAGGGCCATCATTTTTAACAACTACAAATTGGTTTTCCTCAGCATGACACGCTCTTTTTCCACTGAAAGATAAAATGGAAGCACACATTCAGTTTGTTCTGTAGATAAGTACAAGTAAGTATAGCATACATGGTATTTTCATAATAGAAAGATGAGACAATTTAAATTTTTGACATTTTTGAAATTGGGGGGAGGTCACGGTAGCAGTTTGTTTGTTGAGTCTAAATGTTCTCCCTGTGTTTTCCAAAGCTTCCTCCTATCACTGAAAGAACAGGACACAAAGTACCTACAAAAACATTTGGCCTTAGCTTTAAGTCGTTTTACAAAGTTGCTACCTCATCAAGAACATACCCGGTGATCATACCCCCTGTATTATGAGTCTGTCTACATCTCCAAGCTCAAAATGCTGTGTTCCACCTTGTGATGTTATGATGTGATAGTTTTAGTTAAATCTAAATTATTCAAATGAAGATGTATGGAGTTTAAAAACACACTGGAGCATTTTTTGTATTACCACATGACATGACAAGGTGGAAGTGTTTTCGGTATGAGAGAAGAACTCAGCCTAAATATGCAGCATGTGTGTTAAAAATGTGTGCATGAAACAAAGCACAACTCCAGATGTTTTGGACAGCATAAATAAAGAGCGTAATAAACTACAAGGTCAAACCAGAACAATCTTTTCACTAAATTTTGTCTGTAGATGGAAAGATTAATTTTGTTTCCAATCTGAGTGGCTAGTAAGCAAATCTAACAGACCGGCTGACTAAATCACCAGTTGAGTGACGATATAGATGAGAAACTGCAGACAGGAAATCCTGAAGCAGTGAAACGTGATTGGATAAAAAGTAATGGATGTTTTTACAGTGTAGTCTGGACCATTTCATAATGTCATGTATGACATGAAGCTGAAGCCAGACTTTGTGTTTTAATTGATTATTGTACACATTCGCTGACCTCTTGTAAAACACAGCTTTCATATCCTGTGCTGCACTGTTCTGTTCATTTAAATAATCTTACACAAGAGAAAAAACAAAACTCCAAATGTCAACCATACGGTAAAGGTGTATGATGTACCTTTTTGTTTATGGATGTCACTTTTCTACTTCGAATATAAACCGATTTACCTGACATTTATTCAATTAAAGCTGGTTTTATAGCCCAAAAATAACTAGAAAAACAGACATTCTGACTGTGAGTGGGGTCGCGTATCCACAGATCTGACCTGTAACTCTGCTTGGTTTGGTCTCCATGATGGTAGAATGGTATAATGCCATACTTTGAAATATTTCAAATAAAAGAATAAGATCTCGATAAAGAAAAGCTTTTGATGGACCCTCCACCAGAAAAGTTACACAATGCACCTTTAAGTAATGCTATAAGTATTTATAAAAAACACCAAGTACTTATTAATGACATCTCTTACATTTGGAGACATTGCTAAGAGGTGTTGTGATCGTAGACTATATGTAAGTGACCCTAACAGTTTGATAGTGTTTCTTGACTGAGACAGAAAATGTGGCTTTACTGTTGGGTTCATCTGTGGCTGCCAGTGCACAACCCATCTTTTGGTTTAATATAAGAGCATTATTCAATCTTGTCCACAATATTATCTGATGGCAGACTAGACAACAGAAGATCTTACAGCTCACATTATGCCTCCAATAGGCAGCCACTGTTTTGTTTCTTGAGGGAAATGTCAAGTAAAAGAGCTGAGCTCTAACATTTGTCACAAGGCTGTACACTGCTACAGCAAGGTTTCCATAGGTTCCAAAAATAAAGTAATCCAGAAATGAATTGGTAATGAAGCATGTGAAGCTACTGATTTCCATTAGGACTGACATTCTCATTGATAAGAGCTTCTGCAGTACACTTTGAATCAGCCTAAATTAGAAGCACATGTCTCAGAATAAAGTTGATTGGGGTTTTGTGTCCTTGACAGGTTCCACTGTGGTACTTGACCATGTGTTGATCTCTGCTGTGGCTGTGGTCAAGTTGTACTGCTTTTCCTCACTTAGAATTGGGTTTAGACCCAATACACAAGTCCAGAAGCTCTGACCGCAATGTAAACAATACATGTTTGAGACTTGCCTTAAAGAAATTGAATCCAGCCAACTGAATCAATTCCTTTGCCCATATTTGCCTAGTAAAAAGTACAAGCTGCTGTCAGTATTCAGGTGACGCATGACCTGTCAAGTCCAAATACATGGAAATCAGCAGAATTAGCAGAGACAATATCAAATTTGCTAGAAAAGGAGTGGAGTATGTATTGATTGAAGTATGTAGGACACTTGGGGATTTTAATCAATTGTAATTTTTTCTGTGTGGTCAATAATTGCCGGATCCGTTACGTAATAATACAAACTGTGAAACAGGAGTGTCAGTGAGCAATGAACTGCAAGACACCTTCAGGAAATGACATACCAGGCAATCATAAAGTACAAAAACAACTTTATTTACAAAACAGACCACTGCCTCGTTCCACAAAGCCCTAAATTCTGTGACTATGTTGGAATGCCTGTGACTGAGGTTGGGAATTTTCAGCACAGAGAAGAACACCACCCAACACAAACCTTCAGTGTCCATCCACCCACTTATTTAGTCTGAGCTGTACCATCGTGCCGCAAAATGTGACCAAGACTGGGTCACTGGTAGGCTTCTGTTTGGTAAGCATCTGAGCAATTAGGGGCCAGTAGGGTAAGAAAGGTATTCTAATGTTCTAAATGCATTTGAACAAACGCTGCTAAATCATAACATCGTAAAAATATGACTTTTTCTCTAAACATGATGACATTTTGAAGTTTGGTAAATTGCCAATAAAATATGTACATCTGTTCTTTCTGGGGTAAAAGTAAATTTAAAAATGTGAAGATCTGACAAAATTCTCAGTTCGTGCACCCCATATTTTCAGTAAAATGCATTGAGAAACAAAATCAAATTCACCTGCTACTGGTGTTTACAGACATCCACACTGTCCGTCCATAAATGAGTCTTTTTCAAATAAGCGATCTCAACAGGGTGCGATATTGCCTTGTCAAAGTAGTAATGGTGAATGCACATTTAGAAAGCGTAGCGAGTACGAATGTCTTCCAGTTTCTTTGAGACTTCAGGTGGAGTCCTGTCCAGCTCCTCGGCCACACTCTTCTGTTTGTGAGGGTCCATGCTGTTGAACTGCTCACAAAGATCTCCGTCGATCACATTCTGCAAACAAGACACTTTACTGTATCCATAACACGGACAAGCTTCTGCAACAAGTTCAGAACAGGTGATCTTTAGCTACAGAAATTATATAAACTGAAAACAAGGGTCTTCATCATAGAGTGCACCCATTAAGCGTTATTTATTGTAAAAAGGCTGTTAAGCTGTGCATATTTGGCAGCATAGAAAGGAAATATTGGATTTAATTTTAACCAGTAACACTCAGTAAAGAAAAACACTCCGATAGGACAAATTATATATGAAATGTATAAATCATTTAACTGAAAAAGGAGCCTGTTCACAACAAGCTGTTTTTTCTTCTTAAGTCTTAATTTTTAAAAAATATAACATTAATATTTTTTTCATCAAGGTGTAACAAAATGTGTTGTTCCTTTACATTAAAGGAAAAGTTAAATCATGGTATACCTGTGTTTAATACTAACCTTTACAGGGAAATAGTAGGATCTAAAGCTGAGGTGATCTCTCCCACAAAGTGGAGGGAACTCTGAGCGCATGTGCATCTCTAAGTGCTGGAAGAAGTCATGATCCTGGAAAAGATATGAGGCACCAAAGTGTCAGGACACATTTTACAGTAAGACTTTACAGCCGTGTAAAGTGAAGTGCTGTACCTCATGTGACGTGAAGGGCACCAAAATACCAATGCCCCCAGACAGTGTGGTGTAGACGAGCGACTCAGAACCTCCTGGAATCAGAGTGGTTTTCTGGAGAGAGAGCACAGTCTCTCCAACATGGTAATTGACGATCACATCAGCCTGTAATTAAAACATGAGCAGTTCTTATGAGATCTGTGACATTTTTTACCACTTCTGTTTAGACATTAAGGGTCACTATTCCAATTTAAGCCTGTTAGGTCAAACAATGCGACTTGGGTGTATTGAAGCTCAATGTAAGCAGCACCTGATAACCTCATAGTGTGAGTGTGACTAAAAGCAAAGACTAAAAGAGTCTTCATGTTGATCTTTGACTTTTAGAACAGCGTACACACCTATGTTGGTCTAAAAATGGATACAGTCACTGGCCTGATGGCATTATACAAGAAAAATGAGCAGAGCATACCATCCTAACTGTCTGAACTGTCTGAGGCAAGCAACAAAAATGTTCTTGAAACAACACCTTACACTTCAGTAAAACCCACAGGCTAAACACTTAAACTGAACTGCTGAGGTGATCAGTTCAGTGTGTGTAGGTCACATTATGGATGAGATGTTAGTTTTTAAAAAGCACAGAGGGGAATTTTTACCTTTATAAAATGTTTTCACATCAACAATATAACTATGTCTAAATAAAATGCATACATATCATATAGACATTCAGCTGTTACAAAAAAAACCTTAAACCTTAATGTGTACAAATAATGTGAATACTGCAACTGCATTACAATTGCATTCATTTTTTGAAATTTACTTTTAATACATTTTTTTCTCTATCACAGAAATTAATACATTGTAAAACAGACAACACAATCACTCTTTAAATGGGTGATTTGCTTCTTTGACCTGGATCTTGAGATGCATTCCACTTTAACTCAATTAATATATCTAATTTAATGCACGACTGACTACATTCAAGCAGCCACTGGTTAAGTTCATCTACATACCAAGACAGCAATGTTTGTACCTACATAAGTTGTGCCTAAAACCTTAACCAAATAAAAATACAGAAATTACAGACAAATAATGCTTGAAGGTCATATTACACAGCATTAACTTTTGTGAGATCTAAGCCATGATATGTTGTTACCTCCTCAAAAATATACCCAGAGTTGTATCTTGTTTCATTCACATATGTTTAAGTATTATTAGTCTGTCTGTTGGTGTTAATGTAAATGAAACAAAACACAAGTCTCCAGGTATGTTTGTGATGAGGCAACAACATTATGACAGATCAGAAATGAGTGTAATTATGGGCCCTTTAATGTCTAAAAGGAGTCTTTGTGTATTTCCAAACACACAACTAATTTTAAATAGTTGAAAGACATCTACACAGGCAGACAGTCTGACACCCATTGTATCACAGAGCCAACTGGCAGAGTCCACATTGGAGGTACTTTCCCCGTTGATGTGCTACCTAAACAGTATTTGGACCAGAATTGAATTGTGGCATGTTTGATGCTGTGAGACTAAGCTAAACTTATGGTTGGCAGTGGTGTGCAGCTGTGGCCACGTGTTGCTTGTGTGTAAATTGGTGGTTAAGGACAGTGGGGGCAGCAGATTAGTGTTTGAGGCCAGATGGAAATTTTGACAGTGACTTGCAGGAGATGATTGCGTTATAAACTGTTTGGGTCTGGACTCATAAACTAAAGTGCCTATAAAGAGGTTATTCTACTTGATGTCACAATAGGTGGAAATATGTAAAGCAACTATCTGCCTGGGTGACTATGCGGGATACCTTCTGGGAAGCTCCATTAAGAAGACCTCTGTCCCATAGAGCTTTGTTGCCTGTGGGGTCTTCATCTACATCGTCACTTGTGTTTGGAGGAAGCCGGACCTAGAAAAACACAAGATAAAAACAGCATAACTATAATGCTTAAAGGTCCTATATTATGCTAAATCAACTCTTGTGAGCTTTAAGCCATGTTAGAATGTTGTTATCTCATACTCTCTCCCTTACCTGGAATTGTGATTAGTTTCATTCATACGTTTGAATAATTCTGCATAATTAGTCTATCTACATCTCCAAAGCTCAAAATGCTGTGTTCCACCTTATGATGTCATAAAGTGGTAGTTTTCAAGTTAACAGCTACCCTTTACCTTTAGTGTTTTCAGTCTGAGAGAAGAACTTAGCCTAAATATGCAGGCTTTGTGTTAAATATGTGTGAAAAAAAACAAATCCAGATATATTTGTGAATAGGAAACAAAATTATAACAGGTCAGAAAACAGTGTAGTGGCCTCATCTTCTAAGGTGGAGGGCCTGCTGCTTGTCTCCATGGAGATGTAATTTCTTGCATGGAATGTGTCACAGTATGGTATTAAAGTTATCGGCTGAGCATGTATTCAATTACATTATTTTATACCTCAAAATACCTTGAAAAACATGAATTCTTACTATGTGCAAGCTTGCATTTCCATAGATCTGACCAGTAACTTATCTAATTTGTGATAACCAACTTTATGTCCATACTGAATAACACTAGCAAGCAGGTGACAGACCCACCACCAAAAAAAAGCTACAAAGTGCACCTTTAAATACTTTATACAGTCAGAAAGCTACACTTACAATACTGATGTTTCCAAACTTGTCAGCAGAGGCCATGGTGTCGTAGTCCAGCAGACAGGCAGTAGTGACCCATCGGGGGTACGTGTCATCAGCAAAGATGATCAGCTGGTTCTCATTTCTCCTGTAACGGACCCAGAACAGACTCTCCTGGACGTCGGACACAATGACACGCTGTCCAATGGTAAAGATGCCCGTCACCAGGTTGGGCACGTGCTAGACCACAAGAGGTGAAGAGCATTTTTATTTATTTAATGTAAGAATGTACTGTTCTGTACCTGTGCTCTTACTGGTATAAAACTATAACTACAGTTATAAAACTCTAAAATAAACTACAAACTATGATCAAAACTGGAACAAAAACATTTTCAGAGCAGCATGGCATATTTAACAAGCTTAAAAACATATGGACTTTGAAAATCCATGTTTAATTTATAAACAAACAGGTGAAGAGCCAGGTGAAGAGCCTGAAGAGTGGGTACCAAAGATAATTTTTCTCAAAATGTTTGGCGTAAATGAAAGATTTTTGGATAAATCACAGCAGATACAGGCACACAACACATGACTGTTTTCAGCAGAAAAGATTATACTTGAGAGAAAAAAAACTCTTTGGTTGTATTTTGATAAAGAAATAACTATAATATTTTTAGAGTAAATACTGCAAATAAACTTAAAACCAGTGCAGAGTCACACCTTATTTTCACATTTCCTTAACAGCTTCTTTTTGCCCAAGTCATAGATTCGAAGCAGTTTCCCAACTCCAACCAGGACACGTCCTTGGAATGGAGCAATGGCCAGTGGCACATCCTCAACAGGGGTCTATTAGGAAAAAAAAAAGATTAAACATTCAGAGATTCATAATCACAGACTGCTGGACTAAAACTAGTTATTTAGCTATAAAACTCATGAAGGACATGTCTATTTTTTATTACATTAATGACTCTGTATATTGTCCCTTTAAATGAAGAATTAACATTTTCTAACATTTTTTAACAGGGAAATGTAAAGGTAATACGCCTGTCACACTAAATTCTATATCAGTTTATCATTCCATAAATGAGAGATGGGAATATTATTATTGCAGGTTACTATTTATCATGGTACTTTGTCTTTGTATTAATGGGGAACTTTTTTTTTTTTGCACCAGTGGGGAAATGGTCATGTTTTGTACTTTTCTAAAGATTTAAGCTGTTGAAGTCTAAATATATAATTTCTATGACTATCAAATGTTTAATTATTTATTGTAAATATGTATATATGTTCTCGTGACAAACCTAAACCCATATGAACATTGTGTGTGTGTGTATATGTAATATTATATATATATATATATATATATATATATATATATATATATATATATACATACACACACACACACACACACACACACACACACACACACATACACACATATACAGACATACATATATATACATATACATGCATACACACACACATGTTGAATTTTTTACAGATTCAGAAAACCAAGCAGCAAATTGGTCACAAAAAATGCTTGTACTGTACTGTTAAGTTTATCTGAATTTATAAGATGAAAAAAAACTAAAATATATACGATTGAACGCATATCTTGAGTGGTCAAGTGGTTGGGGAATTCCTCTAATGGGAAAAGAAGTGGCTAACAAGAGTGTAACCCAACAATGGGAGACACCATGACTCACTTCCTCTGCCTACCACATCATCAGGTATCACACATGTGGGCCACCTCACCCCAATGGCCTCTAACCGGCTCAGGTTTCTGGGGAATTGTCTGCTCTGTGAAGCGTGGCGCCAAGGGCTGTAAGATCCCTTTCCCCAGAGCCTAAGCCTTATCTTAGTATCACTGAAAATGCTTAAGTCTTGGAGCAAAGGTGAATGTTTCTTTAGGCTACTGTTTATTTATAATTGTGGTTAAATAATCAGCTTATTTGCCTAAACTTCATATGTGTGGATAGTTGGCTTTAATTATGATGCAAGCAAAACCCTATGTGCCAGTATTGCCCTTTGCAAGTCATAACACTTAGTAATTGAAAACAAATGAAATACAGTTTAACTGACCTTGTGCACAAACTCCAGCTTCTCTCCACCCCCAATGAGCCGATAGGTGTAGATAAAGCCCCCGCCCACTGACCTGGGGTTCAAGATCATGTCTCGGGCCACACCAACGAGGACAAACCAGTCATCACTGGTATTTGGGAAGCGGCACACTGCAACACTGCACAATAAAAATAAATTATTATTAATTAAAATTTATGTATTATGCCAAGAGTTTTGAGACTGTTCAAAGAAACTGACAGGGCTATCGCTAGGACTTGTTTACAATTATTACTATTTAAACTTGAGCTTGCATGAGTGTATATGTAGTACACACTTTCCTTCTCCAAGTATTGGGAATCTGTTTTAGTGGGTTGGTCCAAGCTGTATGTTTGCAAAAACACTGGACTGTTCTGTGCAACGTTCCTTGTGGCATGTTTGTTTTGTCCCCCCCAACAAAACATCATCAATTTTCCTGCACTTTGACACTCACACACCCCGGTCTCACCTAAAAGCAGCTTCGTTCTGCTCCAGCTGCACTTGGTCCAGTGTCGTGCCTTGAATAGGGTTGACCAGTCTGACCAGTGATGCCCACTGACCAGTCCCAGCTTTAGGAGAACCAAAAATTGCTTCTGGGAGATTCTCATTAAGAAAAGCAGCAGCCATTTCAGCTGCCAGTTCCCTTTCATCTTCCCCAGCAGCTTCCACCATCTCCTGGAGAAGTCAAAAGAGCACAAATGTCAACTGGATACACAGGGTTACAAAATGTTCTGAGGGCTTCATTAATACAATTACAGTGTTAGAGGTGTTTGGCCTTGCTAATAGCCTTAATTTATCACATTATCTGCAATTAAGTACACGTGAGAGTGACAACACATATGCAGCTAGTGTAAATTCAGCCTGGAAAACATAAATAAGCTCCCATCTGCCGTAGTGGTTCTCTATGTGAAACGATAGAGGTCTCATCCCACTCCAAGCTGGTATAAAACGTAATATTGCGTAATAATGTTAATGTCCTTGGCACTTGCTGCTTCATGTCCAAAGACAATACAATTTATAACCATTTCAATACATACATACCTCAGCCATCTGTTGCTTTCTCTGAGCTTTGGTTGCCTCTGTGTAGGCGTTGTGGTCAGTCTCAATCAAAACAAGGTTGTTCGTTTCTGGATGAATTACAAACTTTCTGGGAGTGTACTGAAGGGGAAAGGCCACCTGATTGAAGACAGCACCTAGTTTCTCCAATGCTAAAATCCTACAAGAAAAATATTGACAAAGGATGAGTAAGAGTTTGAGAATAATAAAGAGGTGTCATAGGGCGAGTATAGAAGCTTTCACAAAGAAATAGACAGCAATGCGGGTACTTAAACATTTACAGTAATAATAAAAAACTCTTAGCACTACTCAGTAGTGGTAAGAGACTTCTGTAGCCACAGGTGCCCTGTGGTCAACTGATGGGGTCAAGAGTGTCTGCCAATCTTTGCCATACAATACCCATACAACATCCACCCATCACTTCCATATGTCTTGCCCAAGGACACTAAAAGACCCGGGTTTAAAGTGCTCCAAACACACTACCACCAGTATATTTTTAGTTAGTTTTAAGTGTTTCATTTAAAACCATTATACCTGAGAGTGTTAGTAGAAATGGCCACGATGCCTTCAGGACACTGCTCTGAGGCAAAGCCAGAGGCATATTCCAGAGTCTCATAGGACAGTGGGGTCAGGTGGAAACGGGACTGATAAGAGTAACTCAGCCAAGAGCGACTTGACATGGCCAGCACCTGGCAAGAGAATAAAGTTAATTAAATGTAAATAAATATCACATAATTTCTACAAAATATACATACAGCCTCCTGTCCCTGCATTCTGACTCTGAAGAGTTTAACTGGTCGTGAACCCAGGTAACGGGTTCTGGTATCTGAGAGGTCACCAGTAACTGGGTCCAACACCGTCCGCAGTAGCACTCCGTTCTGAGAAGCACAAAGATACATTTTACTGATTTTATGTGGGCTAACACTATGTGCATATACGATAAGGGAGTGAATAAATACCTGAAGTCCGATGTTGAGGTAAAGAAAACCAATTGATCCCTTTTCTCCAAGTTCATCCTGTTTCTCAACTCCTCCCATTTCCACAATACACAGACTCTCAGGCTGAGCCGGCAGGGCCTGCATACTCAGTGGCTGGAGACAGTCCTAATAATAAAATCAGAGACTAAGTAATTTATATAGCAATTTAAATTAATATGACAAAACATCATATTTTTAGAGTATACAGTTACTAAAATGTTTATTCAAAATTATTATACAAAATAGTGTTTACCGAAGGATCCAAGGAGATTATCCGAACAGTGTTGTCTACAAGACCAACAGCCAAGAACCTGGAGCGCTGCTCTCCGGGTGGGACATTAGCAAGACTCATACAAACCACGTCTGCAGACATCTCCTTCCGCTCAGTGTACTCGTTCAGTTGGCCAGACTAAATTAGAAAACAATCAATTTATAGAGCCATTTTGTTTTTAAGCGTGTTTAGTTTTTCTGTGGTTCTTCTTACCGGATCCATCTCAAAGTAGACCAGCTCACCTCCAGTCAGGGCAATGACCACTTGCCTTTGGTTGACAGCACAGCGCACTATGGTTTTCTTACCGGGGGTTTTCCACTCATTCACACGCTTATCAGCTCTAATGTGACGGATGCCATCAGGGTAAACCTATAAGTAAATATTTCTCCAATTAGTCTTAATATGTGTGTGAGGTTCAAACAAAAGGAAAGACAAACTTACTTGGACTAATGCGTCTTCACCAAGCAGTGAACAAGACAGTGTTGGTGTGGTTCCCAAAAAGCCTGAATCTGTCACTTCTTCAACGGTCTCGCCGATAGACAAGACCAAAGTGGCATTTACGAAAGACACTATGATGTATGCATCAAACTCATCTGAGCAGGAAAACAAACATCAAGTTATTGTTATGTACAATGTTATTTTATTTATGCTCCAAAGGCAAAAAGCTTTAAGCTACACGTGTTTTTAACAAGTGTGTGAGACAAGAAGGACCAGTCTTCATTTATCGGTGTTGAGAATAACAGCATTAGTAACTGCACTACTTTTGAACAAGTTGTCAACTTAGCATTGAGTTTTACATTTGGCAGATTAACAGTTGTTGTTACAGCTAGGCATTAGGTGGAATGCTTGAGAAATGTGTACCGTATTTTCCGCACAATAGGGCATGCTTAAAAGCCTTTAATTTCATCCAAAAACGACTGTGCACTTTATAATCCAGAGCGCCTTATATATGAATTTATTCGAGTGTTAGTACGATTTACTCCATGCAGGGGCGGCAACCCCTATTCCGACATACCATCACTTCGACAGACCCCCACTCCGTCAACCCTCCACCCCGACGAACCAGGACTACTTCAGGAATAATCTTGGACGATAGAGAGAAAGAGAGAAAAAGAGAAAGAGTGAGACAGAGAGAGACAGAGACAGACAGAGAGAGACAGAGAGAGAACCGCGAACCCGTATAGCAGGGTATTTATTTGATGTGCTCTGCGCCATTAGAGTGTGAAGAGCTTTACGCATGCTGCTCTGACCTCCCTGCAGGTGAGAGCGTGGTGGAGATGCCAGGTTACCGAGTGTGTAAAAGTCTGCATCTTTAAGTGCGCGCACAAGGAGAAGCGGCGCTGCAGCTGTCCCTTTATAAACTTTCATGAGTTTATAAGTGACCCACACATTTCTGGGTTAGTGCCTCTGACTGCAAGCCCAGCACCACTTCACTCTTGCAACATGCTGAGCTTCACAACGCATTCTCGTGCGCCCTAGTCTTTGGCGACAGGTAATGAATGTCTACTGCTCCTGTGCATTCACAAAAATGTCCCAATTGTCTCACAATCCAGTTTTTCGTTGTTTCTCTGCTTGGCTGTATCATTGCGCCTTGAGCCAAGTGTGCGTCGCTGTGCGCCTCCATCTGCAGTGACAGGTAAGGCCCCATAATCTCTTCATTCATAAAAGTTCCAAATTCTTGCGCATCTGTCCCTTGTAGCCACTCTGCTCAGCTGTACTCGCAGTACCAGGACCTACAGTGGTGCGCCTTCAACAATTGGATAAGAAACGCATTCTAAATATAATTTCACCTCCAAACATGGTCTCTAACAATTAATCTGGTTGTATAGTTGGCATTGTGCCAAGGACGGGCAAGTCATTCTGCGCCCGTCATCCCAAACTCCAGAAAGTGAGCTGTGTAAAGAGGATTCCCAGCCGTCAACCCTGGGATCGTGTGTCAGAGTTATATTTAGAATGCGTTTATCTTATCCGATTGTTGAAGGCGCACCACTGTAGGTCCTGGTACAGTGAGTGCAACCGAGCAGCGTGGCTACAAGGGACAGATGCGTAAGAATTCGGAACTTTTATGAATGAAGAGATTATGGGGCCTTACCTGTCACTGCAGATGGAGGCGTGCAGTGACGTGCACTTGGCTCAAGGCACAATGATACAGCCAAGCAGAGAAACTACAAAAAACTGGATTGAGACAATTTGGACATTTTTGTGAATGGACAGGAGCAGCAGACATTCATTACCTGTCGCCAAAGACTAGGGCGCATGAGAATGTGCTGTGAAGCTCACCGTGTTGCGAGAGTGAAGCGCAGTCAGAAAGCGGCACTAAAAGGATCAATGATTTAGGAATTTGGGTATTTTCATGAATAAGGGCTAAAGGAATGGAATTTTACCTGGTCATGGAGGCCAGCATGTCTTACAGAGGGAACCAGAAATGCGTGGGTCTCTTATAAACTCATAAAAGTTTATAAAGAGGCGGCTGCAGAGCCCCTTCTCCTCGTGCGTGCACTTAAAAGTTGCGGACTTTTACGCACTCGTTACCCTGGCATTTCCACCGCACTCTCACCTGCGGGAGGTCAGGCGTATGAGGCCCCTCTCTTGCCAACAGAGCAGCGTGCGTAAAGCTCTAATGGCAAGAGGCTGCCACATAGGGAGCCAATGAGAATTATGATTTACTGTGAATACGCTAACAATTTAGCGGTCTCAGATAGTATTTTTTTTACGCGTTACAATTTAACAAAGTTGAGTTATTGTGAACGCGTTAAATAAAGTTTGACTGACTTATCTAACTGTTGTGTTTCGTTTAATGCGCCTTATAATCTGGTGCAGTTTATATGTGAAAAAATTTCAAAAATAGACCATTCAATGACGGTGCACCTTATAATCCAGAGCGCCTTAAAGTGCGGAAAATACAGTAGTTACAAAAATGTTTACCTTCCACATGCCTGCGCACAGTCCACACAGCATTTGGGTTACCAGGCAGCTCTGAGACTGCCATCTCTGAAACCTGATAGGCAATGGTCAGAAATTAATACCATTCACAATGACCTTTAACATTTTGCACAGAAAAGTCCCTGCACCTCCAAACCATGTCTGAGGACTCTCAGGGTAGACCTTGGCCCTCTTCCACATGCTGCATAGAGCTGAGGTGTGTCTTCATTAGCCAGATCAGCAATCTATAATATTTAAAAAATAATAATAATAAACAAATAAATAAAAAAATACTAAGTACAAATTACAAAAAATTCCTTATTTTATAAACTATACAGGAATCACTATATATGTGAAGGGGTCAAACCTGGCATGACATTATTGGTGATAAACTTTCTAGTTCATCCACCAACACCAAGTTCTTGAGAGCACGCGGCTGGAAAAAGAACGTGTCTCCCTCCTCCAGTGGCATAGCAGAAGAAAACTCTGGCTCATCATCATCATCCCCTAAGTGAGCAATCTGATAGAGATAACTAAAAACAGGAATTAGGTAAATTGTAAGGAAACTTAATTGAAATGAATGTACCAAATTTTGAAAAGGTGACTTACTGATTTCCAAACTCTGAGGCAACAAATAAAAATCCAGTTTTTAAAACACACATTGCTGTTGCCACTGGAATTGTATCAAAGTACTTCAGTCTGATTTCTGTGACCTACAAGAAAAGGACCAGCAAATAAAATAAAAATAATGTTACAATATTATGAAAATATTGAACATGTTACATGCAAACAGGTAGCGCTAGTTTTACCATTTCTTCATCTGTTTCTAAAGTAACTTTAAAGATGTCGCCTTGTTCAGTTTGTGCCAGAAAGAAGAACATGGACTTTGTTTTGTGAGTAGCTGAGCACACAAAAATCATGCCCCGCTCAGGATCGTCCAAGTCATTCTGCACAATGACATAACAAACAAAAGGTTACCAACTTGTTTAACAAAAAATCTAAATGTTTAATATCTATTTTTAAAATGTGTGCAACTTACCCTGCGTCGTGGGATAGGACAACGAATGTCAGGCTGATCTCCAAAGTTTTTGTATGTTATGTAATTTTCTGAGCAGATCAACACACCACTGGGACCATCTGACCCACCAGGAACTGAAACAAAAACAGATAATAAAACCTGTAAAATGTTTTATACATATTTGATAATGCTACAGAGAGAATATTTCATTGCATCTACTAAAATTTCTTACCAGTAATGAGGAAATTTCCATGTTCTTCCAAAGCTTCACTGTATTTGCGAACAACATGGTTTAAGCCCAGGTCCAGTTCATAAAAGGTGAGGGTTTGCTGTGTGTTAGCGGCTGCTTCTCCAGTAGGATCATTGTCAGCTTCCTGCCATAAAACACATTAAAGGAATGTTATACAATTTAACTAATAATATGTAACATTAATTCAATACATTTTCATAAATTTACCTCATAATCCATTTCAAGACAGGCAAACATGGGATTTTCAAATCCTACATCAACTCCTACTACATGGTAGACAAGAGTGTTTGCTTTGTGAGCTTCCAAAGGAGATGAGATGGTAAGTCTAGCCGCGGCATCTCTGTTCAAAATATAAACCAACTTCTGTTTTTCTATGGCCCCTGAACAAAGGACAACATTCTGTATGACATCATGACATTTAGTAACAAGTACGGTTATACCTAGAAGAATTTCTGCAAATAGATTAGTTAGTCATGGTTGAATTTACTTCAATTGTCATACCAATCATAACAGCTCTTCCTTTAGGATCAACAGCCAGGAACTGTCCAGGGACAATGCGCCTGCAACCACTCTTCCCAAATGTCTCTTGGTGGATCTTCTCAAAAATGTTTTTTGAAGCGTGATACTCCAAAATCACAATTCGGCCACTGTCACTTCCAACAACAATATAATCTAAAAAACAAAATGAATTATTCCAAATTGAATTAATACACGTAAAAACAGGCAATGAGTCATCATACCTTTAGTTCCTCCTGTTAATCTAAATGCCATCAAAGACCTGACAATACCAAACACTTCCACAGTGAGCAAGGTGTGCACTTTTCCAGTGTTTGCATCGGGTCTTAATAACTCCAAAATTTTCCCCCGAGAAACCACAATCTCCTGCATCTTAGTTCCTATAAAGACAAAGATTACATTTTAAGTTGCAAATTCAACAACTGCCCTATGTATTAATATTTTTATTATACCTGAAAAGTTTCCATGGATGGCATGGGTGATGCCAGTAGCCCTCTGCAGGGTAATGTTGTACAGAAACATGGCTCCTTGTCAGTTGTACCCCACTAGCGACTATAGGAGCAAGAAGCAACTGTGCTTTGAGCTGCGGAAAAAAGAGAAAAGAGATGCATTAAAAAGATGACTTAAGATTGTTACTACCAAAATCTAAACAACAAAAAGAACTCATAAAAAAACAACCAACTCACATAGGGAGCTTAAAATATTTATTAACAGCTATGTATGCACCAAACATCTAGTAATGCAGACATAGAGATAGGATGAAAATATAAGGGTGAGGGGTGAGATATTACGGTTTGCAGAAGACATTGTTTACAGAGTTGGCTACGTATTTGCTAGGGCTAAGCTAATATTAGCTTCCAACAAACCACCAACAGTATCTCTAAAGACAAGCAATTATACGTTGTGTTTAGGCTGTCTGAACTGATATATATATATCGTTATTTTCAGATGAGGGAAAGGATACGAGAAACATGATCAGTTGCCGCCAAGTCGGGACTACAAACCCATTCAAACAAAGTGCCAAAACATACTGGCGCATCTTCATCTAGTCACTTCATTTACGAATTGCATGGGAAAAATATACGCGGAATTTGTGTACTTATACAGAACAACATATACATATGTAAAACAGTGTAATTACCGCTCTGATGGTTCTGATTTTAATGGATGTATTTTAGAAAAATTGGTTTCCTAACATTTCAATGAAAAGCAACGACAACCAGACGCCGTTTAGGGTCCTTAGTGACGTAGACCACAGGTAAGTGGCCCACTACAATGCCTGCTCAAAAAAGATACTGTAGTACCAGCTAGTTGCCGGCAGATGTCGACAAAGACAAAGCATAAAAAAATACCTAAATATGTAGGAGTTTTGAGTCTTTTATTTAATGGACTGTTAACAAATAATAATTCAAACATATTAAAACAAATAACAGAAACTTAGCAAAAACTATTTTAGCAGCAAACAATTTCAATGCAATTACATTTGTGAACTTTATTCATTTCCAATTACAGTAATTTTACATACACTACGCTTGACCTTCTGTGCCACCCATGTACCCCACAAAACCTATAAAAAGCCTTTTCTAGTCAGAGATTTAAACAAAATTAAAGAAAAAATGACAACAACAATAATGCTTACCATTACAATATACAGATGCTTCACTATTTGTAGTATTACTAGAGGCAAATATGTTTCAGTTGTTTTTATTTTCCAACGTGAAAAGGGAGGAAAGGGCAGCATGCTGGTGGCTCTGGCCTCCGGGGTCTTTCAGGACGATCCCCTCACAGATGACGCGACGCCGCCTCCTGGTTTCATGCTCCCCCCGACTCCGTCAACTGGGCTGCCGCGGAGAAGAGTGGTCTACGGTCCTCTCCAGACGCGATAACATCACTGCGGTTACGAATTGGCAAGGTGGATAGATGCCAAATATGTGGTACATGCTGTTTTGTTTAGCATTGCTACATTAAACAGCTAATATTTTGAATATGTGGCTCTCCATTCAGATGCACTACTGTTTTAGTTGGAACAGGGAAAGCCCCGCACGCATTTCTATTCAGACAACGTGCCTGTGTGCCATGAACGATGCCTGAAAAAGGGCAGCGAGATTTAAAAAGCACCGACTGCAGGAGAGATTTCTGAGGAGCAGAAGAATACATCGGTGCCACTGCAAGGTAAGCATCCCACGACGTCTTTGTTGACACAGGCATGCATTTCGTACGGGCACCCATGGTCTGTTAAAAGAGACAGACATCATTCTGTTCAGTGCCAGTGATGCTGTTGTTAGAGGCCAGCGATTTGTACCCCAGTCTGCCCAGATGCATTGTGCTTGTTCAATGGGCTTGTTCAGACTTTTTCTCGTTTGCATTTTAAGCCTCACTGTGTCTCACAAACAAAAATAAGTACATATTGTTTTTTCTCCAACCCGCTGGTTCCCAAAGTGGGGTTCAGGCCCCCGGAGGCTCAGTGGTACAGCAGGAGGGCCCCTAAAGGAAGCACATGACGGGAAATTGAATATAAACCTTATAAACCTCACATATATTAAAAAAAAAAAAAAAAAGTATTAAGCCTATTTCTATGTATGAGGGAAAACATACAATTTTCTTTTGAATAGTGAACATTCTTGGGTGGCTTGTGGGATTATCGGATTGATATGGGGCCAGCGGGACTGCAGACTTTGAATGACTTCACTAACCTTTTAACCAGGCTGTAATGTGGACTACCTAAACTCTGTATGCCTACATCAGTGTCCAGCTGGCCTTTTGTAATGGCTCTGTGGACTGTGACTATTCTTGCGTATTCCTCTTGATACCCTTGACACTGGTCTGTGCCCTTCTCCTCACATTTCCTCCCACCCCCATTTATCTCTCTGTCTTTCTCCTTTTACCCCCCCACATTGATTTGCCTGGCGGCGTTGCTAAGAGACTATAGTGGCCAGGGAGCTTGGAGGAAGCGGTGGATAGTTGCCTGCTTTGAAAGAGGAAAGTGCCTGTTTCTCAGAGTTGTTACTGGTTATAAAATATAATAAAACTCTTATTTCAGAGCAATGATTAATAAATAAAACTAGTAATTTTATTTTGATAATTGTTTTCTCGACAATACAGACCCTAAGACACATTTATTTGGTTAAAACCCGATGTTAAATGTTGTTAGTAGTCATCTAATAAAAAAAATAAATAAAAAAATAATTGTTGACTAGTTAACTAAAGTAATTGTTAGTTGCAACCCTAATTATGATTTATACAGGTCAATACGTTTTCCACAAGAACGACATCACATAAGATTAATTTTATTCAGAATATTTTTATGTATTGCCTGTTTTATATAATAGCACATTTAATTATTTTCTGTAAAACTTATTATATTGTGACTACACAGGTTACCACATTGTAATTGAAGCACTAAAAATATTGAAAAATAAGGGAATTTAAATTTAATCTGCAATCCAAAGAATCATAAATGTGAAGTTATAGCTGGCTATTTATCTCAGAAAAAAGGAATGGTAATTAGACACTGATTGGATTTTGAGTGTTTGGTGCTAATAACTGTGAATAATCATAAAATAATGCGTCTTCTCAGTATGCGTCTAAGAACAATAAAATCTGATCTCCTGACATTTTGAATAAGCAGCAGTGCCTGTGCTGTGGGACAAAGGACTGTGCATTCCTGGCAGATCATGTGTTACTGGAATGTCCTTTTTGTGCTGCTTTACAGTTACTGGTTGGGCACATATGGGATACACTTTGAGTACGTGGAGGAACCCTAAGGATGAAAGTACAGTGTTTCCATTAGGTTTTTATGAGACTATGGCAGCCCAGGCAATCCTTATTTGGAAGAAAAAACTAGAATATCAGTTTTGGAGTAAATGCCACTTATTGCCTCTATTAAGCAATAACAGACTGAAAAAAAAGATTAAATAAAGTTACTTGCATATACTGAATATCATTATGCAACAACCAAAAGTGTTATTTATATACCAATTGCTCAGTATCATTTAGATGAAAGAGGGGCCAGCATAGTCTCATCTGTTAATGGGGAAACACTGAAAGTACATTGGTTGTGTTCACGTTCTAAAATTTGATGATGTTATAATTTCAGATAGAGTGCAGGGGCTGATATAACTCTATATCAGAGAGATTCAGTGTTTTTGAAAGAAATGTTGATTCACAAATTTGTTAGCAACTGACTCCACATTTCTTCCCTATTAATCAAATGGATTTTCAACTTAACAACCACCAAGGGAACAGTGGATTTTTTTTCATCTGTGCCAAAATGACTATAGGATTCAACAGGCTTGCGAATAGATACATGTCATTGTTAAGGGGAAAAAAAAAAATCTGAGAGCAAAGTAGAGCAGTGTGTGTGCATGGGGAGTAATGAAAAACAAGAATTTTCAGAGCCAGAGTCTTGAGTGCAGGAGAATAAAGATTTCCCAAACATGCAGGTATCATTAAAAATACAACTTTGAGTGAGTAAATGAGAAGGGAACACCATTAAAACACGGTTAACAGATCTTAAAAGCCTATTTTGCATAATATTTTACTTTAAACCCCTTTTACGGGAAATTACCTGAGATGATGTTATGATATTGAGCTATAGTCCATTGCTAATTGTAGTAGAAGCTTTCCTGAATAGCTTTAGAATGATCTTGAGCACGTTTAAGACCACATAGATTAGACTAGTGATTACACAGATATAAAGGCCACATGGTAATGTAAAAGAAAGTACTATGATGTAATGTTGAAAATGACCTTCAGCTATCATGAAACTAGTATTGAGTGTCAAGTCGAGCCCTTAGTATTGAAACTGAGATTGAAATTTTAGTTTTAAATTGTACCCATATTATGAAAAAACAGCTTGTGATTAGTATAAACATCTATACTGGTCAGACTTCTGTATTTTTGCATGCAAAAAGCAAACCAGTTGTTTCACTTTCAGATTGCATCTGCTGTCATTCACAAACTGATGTAGGGTATTTGGGACAGTTGAAGTAACCACCACTAAGACAGATGTTTGGGTTAAATCCAACAAACAAGCTGACAGATAAGCCCAACCAGAGCACAGATGACTTAAAACTGTGACCAGATTTCACACGCAACCTCTTCCTTCCATTACAACTCCCTACTCATCATCTTAAATAATGAACAGAACGCTGATGCTTCTGTCTGTCAAGTATATCACTGAGTTCAGCACCGCCTCTCCATCTCTAGCCCTCGCAAAGACAACTCCAGAGGCTTAAGAGTCAGGAGGGCACTCTCACACCAGCTTAGCAATCCCTAGAAGCAAAATGTCACAACCTCCAACCTGACAGTCTGTTTTAACCATTGCAGTGTTAAAAATACCCCTTCTGAGGCACAAGCAGCTCTTTGAATCCACTGTAGGCTGTAATAGGCCTGTCACAATAATTACAAGAGGTGTGCAAAAATATCAATATATTGTGGTGCTAACTTTGGTAACGTAACGTAACGTAATTGTGGGCTGCTGTATCAATATATCATCAAGAGTGTTTTTTTCTTTCAGCAATTTTTTTGTGACTGCACAAAAAAAAAAGTTCTTTATTTTGTGGAAAGACACTTGGTTATGCAATACACTTGACGATTTTGATGATAGAATACATATCTTTTATATTGACTTTACACAACTTTTAACAAAGAAATTGTCACTAAAATGTTCTTTAAAACAGCAATATATCACAGCGTGTCATGTGCATTACATCGATTATCACTAGGGATGTAATGATATCCAGATCTCATGGTGCAATATTATCACGATATGCCTCTCACTGTGCGATAATTATATTTTGGATTGATTAACAGAGTTGTACATACGCTATTTTTTCCTTTTTAAATACCGTGACCAGTCTTCAGTGTGAATAATTTTTGCCATATTCCAAAGAAATAAGATTTAAAGTGCTTAATAACAGTTATTTTATTATGTAGTAAAGTAAATAAAGCATTATGGCCTATGCAGTTTTGTCTTTTTTAATCCTTTTAAGTGAAAAACCTTGCAATTCGATATATTGCAATGGTCCACAATATTATTGTGACAGTCCTGACGATACGATATCACGATATTTCGGTTATTGTTACATCCTTAATTATCACATTTACTGCCATATCATGATAATATCGTATTGTGAGTCATGTAACATCGGGAGAAACCCTGTGATTCGACTTATTGGTCAATATATACAAAATGAAACCATGTCTTTTTGTGGTCAATATTTATCACTTACCTTCTACATAACTCTGTCCAAACTTGAGACAATCCACAGCTGTGGAAGACATCTCCTCATTCAGAACAAAATATATAACTTATTTTAACCTTAGATACGTAATAGTTTGGTGCTTTTATTGCTGATTCTTTAAAAATCTGCACTGTTTTTCAGTCCTCTGTATTTTATTTTATTTTATTTTTTTCATCTCTCTGTTTGGTTAATTTGCCTGTCAGTCACGCCCTCTGAAATCAAAGAGACAGGTTACAGCTCCAGATCCACTTGTCTTTGTAAAGTCTTGTCAAAGCATGTGGTTCTGACTGGCCAGGTAAGCATAAATTAGTTTCAGTATTATCTTTTATAATTTATATGGACTTCAGCAATATGTCATACTAAAACTTGTTATTGTGACAAGCCTATACTTCAGTACAGAAAGTTTGTAGCATTTTCGAAGTGGCCTTAAGGTTATGAGTCGTTTCTGTGCGCCCAGTGCACTGAGCACAAAGCTTGAATTCACATCCACAATGTTTAGAGAAGGCTTAGATCTTGCCTCAACAGAGCATGCTTGGCCTTTATAGTCACAGTCAATACACCACCTAAAGCTGCTCTCGTCTCATTTTACGCCGCTGTAGATGGTGTTTGTGGAGCTTTGCTAACGCTACGCTGCCCCAGTCTTCAGCTTTTACTTCAATGCTTGTCATATTTCCATTAAAGCGCCTCAGCATTAGTTTGTCAGGACGTGTCTCTATAAATGGACTCTTTCTAATCTTTGTTGTGTATGCTCTTTGCTGCACCATTGCTGGAGTGCCCTCAGGCCCTCATGCTTATTAACATCCACAGAAGCAAAGTACGTACGTCGTCTGAGGGACTTAAAGCTTAGTGTGAATGGCTGGGCATTTCATAAAATTTGAATCGTGATCAAGATTTAGACATGCCTCACCATCAATGATATACTTGGGTGTATTTAAAGGTCCTGTTACACAAAATGGGCTCTTGAGAGATTTGAGGCTTGTTATAATGTTTTTGCCTTATCGAAAACATACCTGGACTGGTGTTTTGTTTCATTCACACATGCTTGAGTAATCCTTTAATATTAGTCGGTCTACATCTCAGTGGATAGGGTAGTTTCCCAAGTTACCCAGCTATCCTTTACCTTTTTTCAACAGAGATAGGAAATTCCAGCTGAGGCGGAGAGACACCCAGTGAGTCATGCAGGTATGTATGTATGTAGTGCTGCCAAATCATGACTGGTACTGAACCATTTGATACCTGTGATTCACTTGTCATTCACCTTGTTGAAGAGTGCAAATGAGTGATTGAAGGTCAGAAAGATCAAACTACCCCACCAAGAGGGAGGTGGAGTGAATATGCAGAGGTATCCAGTTTAAAACACAGTGGAGCAATTCCTGTATTACCACATGATATCACAAGGTGGAACAGAGTGTTTTCTGTTTGAAAGAAGGACTCTGAATATGCAGGTTTTGTGTGTTAAACATGTGTGAATGAAACAAAACACAGCTCCATGTAGCACTGATTTAAAATCTGATTTATGTCCTTGAAATCAATACAGAAAATCCTGTTCCAATAACCTACAATTACGATATCAGTCAATGAGAATATGGATATTTTTTTGACATATCTCCCATGCTTATTTGAGTCTATAATGCATTGTGGGCTTGTTGATCCTGTTCAACCCTATCACCTTCTAAATCCATTTATGAAGCACAGCACTGACCACCCACTGTTTGGTTCCAGAATTAAATTTCCCATTCATTTTTACCACAGACCTTCTTAAAAAAAGTTCAGCTATGTGGTAAGTAATGACCACAAGCCTAGATGTTTTTATTTGAGGTCTATATTTGAAACATTATAAACTGCTAAGTTATTAAAACATTTTGTAGAATTTTAGGTTGTTTTTTATTGAAAACCTGTTAATGACATCCACACAGCCTTCATCTTTAAACTGTTTAAACAGTTACACACTTAGTTTACACATGCAGGACAATTAAATTACTCAATACCTATGTGACCACTACGGTTAGGCTACCACAGAACATGTTGTCGATTTAAAATATGAACCATGTGTTGCTGGACATGAGACTACACCGGAGTCCAAAGCCAGCAGGTTAGTTAATAGGATTGTTAAGTGTCTTTCTCTGGTCACACGTGCACACACACGAACACACACACACACACACACACACACACACACACACTGTAGTCATTACGCTTCTGTTACTCTTAGAAAACAAAGAGCAGATTTGAAAATGGAATCCCTGCTTTTAAATGGCCTGAGCCCATTCTACAAATGGGACTCTGTCGCTAATCAGATTAGTCACAGAATCACCTTCTGACTGTGTTGACACAAACTGTACTTTTGGAACTGCAAAGAGACAGTTTCCCTACAGGATGCAAGGGTGAAATAAACGTTTACCATAGTTTTCCTTGTAAAGTCTTATAGGGTCACAGAGTGTGTGTGAATTTGATGGTGACAGCAAATTTAGTGCCTAATGAGCTGCTAAAAGTGTGTGATATGCATCCAGTTTAAACAGTGCCTGTGGTAAAGGCCTCAGAGTGCTACAGTTTATAGGCGTGTGTGAGTGTGGTAGTGCCAAGAGCAGCAGGCCCATTTCACATTGTGCTGCTCATAAAGTGAAGGCCCTCCAGCCCCTTCACTGATTCGTGTGGGACGCAACTCAGGCTCAGGGCCATTGCAGCCATTTCTCTGCACAGCAGAACACACATATAATCCTATCATTTTAAACGACTTAAAGCTTAACACTATTTTCTTCTCTCTTGTGCAGTCGTACGTGCTCGCACTTGATCCCATTTGTGCAAACTCCTTAATTTTCTCACTCACATTGTGTTTACATGGTGATTTGAATCCACTCAAATATAACCCACAGCAGCTCTAGAGCCCACTGTGGTGCTGCAGCGTTCAAATGTAAATGAATGGAAATCGATTCAGTTGGCTTTGTGCTTGCATTGATATTCATTTGTTTGCCGTATTATTTATTATTTTGTGTTGGTTTGTATGTCTAATTATTCCATTTGAACCACCACCCTGAGCAATGGATGAAAAGATATGGAACCATAGTTATAGTAAATGTAGGCTGTTGGAACAAAAATGCCTTTTTTTTTTATCAGTTGTCTCAAGGATCATTGTCTGAATGCCAAATGGTGCAAGCTTCTCGTGGTCATTTCGCCTGACCTATACCCAGAACATCTGCCAAAAAAAAAATCAAATAAACTTGCAGACGTAGGTGTTGCGTATTTTTTGTGTTTTATGATTTTTTTCTGTATATTTGGTATGTCAAACTTGAAATGACTTTGTATTAGTCTTGTTTTGACCTGGTGAGGCCAGTAAGACTGGAAGACAACTCCAAGTGCGTCAGAGTGTGGAAGTGTATGGCTGTGTGATTTTCAATTTCAGCTAAAGCTTGTGGAAGCCCATTTCCACCAGTGAATAAAAAATAAAAGCCAAAAGAGTCAAAATTTGAAGTTTTAAAGTCGGAGAAACTTTTAAACTTCAGTTCTGTCTGTTTTTCCCCAACATCCATCGATAGCCCAGCTATGGTACTGACCAGATGCTGTTACTCAATAAATGCCACATCCATTTTATTTTTACGCTGCCAGAAATCCTTTTTGCTTAAAAATGTTTACACAAGAAGCAACCAAGGAATACTAAGTACATATATTTGCTTAGAATTATTACACAAATACTACTTTTTGCAACTTTTAAAAAAATGTATATAAGTTTTTAGGTTAAAGTTAAAGGCAATTTGTTATTGGGGGGCCTGAGGGATCTTTCAATCGATGGTGGGACTGCAGCACTGCAGACTTTGGGAACGACCTCTATAGTAAATGCAGTATCTTCACACTTGCACACCGTTATCTAAATAGAATAACAATGCATGGTGTTCCTTTATACTGTACCAACTCAAAATTCAGAGTTTTAAACTTGAAATTCTGACATTTAAACTGCAGATTAGCTTAATTTGAAATATTTGAAGTATTTGGCCAATGTGCTACACAATTCTGTGCAATTAGATATTGGCATCACAGTGTCTTCCATTTACCAGCATTTCAGCCCAATACCAATGATCTTGCTTTATGAGAATTTTCAAGCCTCTATCAAAATGCTGTTGTGCCCTGCTTTACAATTCAGGGTAATTAACTCATCAAGAGATGTTCTAACGAGGTTACAAGGATACCCTGAGACAAGGGAGAACATCTCACCTCATCACACTCTCTCTCATCACTGCCATGCCAATACATGCTATACTTTTAAGTTAGGTCATTTAGAAGATCCTGGTAAAGAATACCAGGATACCACAAAGCAAAGGCAGATGCAAGAGTTTAAATTTACCGTCTACTATATGACCAACTATGCGCTCCTGCCACAAGAGGCCAGTATACAGAGACTATTGACACTAAAATTTATATTGATTTGAAGAGAATCAATTCTGAAAAAACTCAAACATTTTAAGTTGGATGTTTCAGAAAAAGGTCTTGGTCTTTTTCAGAACTAAGATAAGACTGGATTAAAGTACATTATTTTGTTATGTCAAAAAATCTGTTCACATTTTAAAATTTTAGTATACTGTAGTTAGTATAGTTACCGAACCAAAGTCACTATATTTTATAGTGACTTTGATTTGGTAACAATAAAAAATAGTAGCCTCTTATTGGTACTGTTGTGACTGAAATATCTGTTTTGTTGAAGCCGACAATTGAACTTTTTTTCTGTTACAAATCTGTAATGACATTTATTCTGCGCGGTTGAGTAATTTTTTTCCTGTCTGATCTGATTGGTGCAGAGTTGGAGCTACAGGGGGAAAGGCCCCTTGTCTTTGTGTACAACCCAGAGAGTGTGTGGCTTTGACAGGTCCACATTTGCCTGAGAGAGGCCCCTGAGCTGGAAAAACTCAGGACTGAATCTCATCTGATGCAACAGCTTCAACTGCTGTGTGTAATACAGAGCAATGCAAAGCAGGTACTTGGAAAAAGGCATCAAGGTTAAAATGAAATGTCAGTGTCAGAGTAGTAAATATAGAGAAAAGCATTTTTTGTTGATGTCATACCCTTCATAATATAACAAACAGTGAGAGTTATTAGACAGTTCTGTCTCTGATAACATTTGTGATGCTTTTGGGTTTTGGGTGCTGTGCTGTCTCTCTTCTGTTTGGCAGTGCAGCCGTCTGTGTGTCTTGACCCCATCATCTCTGCCTGTGTTTCAGATGACTAGTGGGACATGAGACAGTTGCATCCATCCATCACTTCAGTGCTCAGCTGGAAACAGCTCAGAGCCTATGGGATTATGGGGCAGACTCTGCCCTCACTACAGCCCGAGGTGTAACTCAAAGTATAAAATTAAAGATGCACTATGCAACTTTTCCGGTGGGGAGTATGCCATCTGCTTGTCTCCATGAAGTTGTTATTGCTTTGCCTGAAATGCTTTACAGTATGGCATTAAACCTATCAACTCTATCCAATTAAATTACAGTTGTTTTTATTTAATGGCTTAAAAAACACACATTTTTGCTGTGAGTGGGATTGCCTCACTGAAGATCTGAATTGTAACTTGGCTTGGTTGTGTCACTTGCTTGTCTCCATGAGCATAGACAGAAATAATGCCATACTGTAGAATATGCGAGGCAAAGCGATGGCACCTCCATGCAGACAAATAGACCTAGGCCCTCCACCAGAAAAGTTACATAGTGTACTTTTTAACATTAAATGATGTACACCAGAAATGGTGCAGCTAGAACAGGGGATAAAACAATTAGCAACACTTAACGCTTAAAGCACATGGTAATAGTAATAAGTATATTTCAAGTTCCCATATTCTGACCATAGAACTTTCTTGTACCACACAGGCCTTTTGCTAAAACCCTGATATTTTCCACTTCTAGAGCTGGCTCTTTGTTTGAGTTCAGAGGAAGTCTCCCTTTGGTCCAAGGTGACGTACAGGAGAATCTCCCAGGACAGTTGTCTGTCAAGAATTTACTTCATCTGAGTCTCCCAAACCTTCTCACTGCTTTGTCTTCTCCCTGTGGTGCGTGAAAGTGCACCCAAGGGAGTACAAGCAGAACCCAATGCTCTTACATCTCCATCCTCCATCAATATCTCTCAGAACCAGCCACTCTTCAGGATGATGTCTTTTGCTCACTGAGTATACAAGAACACATGTTTAAAAGGTGCCATAGATCTGCTGTGCTTCTCCCATTTAGGGAACCCAGAAACACATTTCTGTTTCTGTGTTGTTGTTTTTTTCAGTGCCTTAAAATAGATCATTTTAAGAGAGAATCTAGTAATGTGGATAGCAATTTATTGCTGCTAATCATTTGAAAATGGTCCTTGTTCGCCTGCCTATGTGTGTTATGTTTTATTGTTTATAACATTATCCCGCCAGGGGGTTTGCAGATGGAAATGAGCTATAATAAGGCTATAATCTGGCATTCTTGCATTTGTTGCATTTGTCTAAATGTTCATTGATATGCATTGTCCCCCTTTTCTTAAATAAAAAAGAAAATTTTGTATTAAATATACACAATACACTTAGGAGGCCTATGGTTAGACTTTGAATTCTTACAAAATACAATAGCGTTTAGCTAACTCTATAAACATACTGTTACCCAACAAACTATAGTGGTTAACATAAGCACTTTATTAGCACTGGTACTACAAGTTTGTTTGAGTGAGACATTGGACCCATTGCAGCTCTGTTTAGTCTCCATAGTGAGGTCCCTGCTGGACATTGTTGACTCATGTTGTCTCTATCACTCCTGACGGCTCGCCTTTTTATGCAGACTCCATGGCTGACGTCCAAACCAATGCTGTTTGGCTACAAGAGGATGGATGGTTTCTGTAGCAGTGCCTGGCACAGGGCCTATACCAAAAACTTGTGTTTGCATTCCTTTTACTTTTCTGTTGGATGAGGACTAATAGACTATCAAGAAAAGGTTGAACTTTGATGTCTTTTTAGGCCAATGTAGTTGTTACACTGTCAACAGATTTTCAGACCTTTATTTTATCAAAATCAATCCTAAACAATGATTTTTTGTGATTCTTCATCAATCTCACTTACACTTTCAAAGCTGTACTTTGTTTGATTTCACTGATGAAAGTACAGGAACCAGTCAATGTCCTTATATTGAGGCTTGTTCACATAAGTGGCTATCATGAATTGTAGACAAATAATTCTAGCGAGTGTGTTTGTGCACAGCTGTGAAGCAGCTTTAAGAAGATGGCATATATTTGAGTGAAAGGTCAGAGATATGAGGAAGATGAGGCATGGAGGTTTTAAAAGCAGGAGGAGAAATTGGATCAAATAAATGAAAATGCAGGAAGATTATTTGGCTTTATAGAGGGTAGTCCTTAAGTGCAGACATTTTTCACCACGTTCCATGTTAATACTGTGCAATTCTCATACAATACCTTGAGATGAATGAAAAGCAGATGGAGAAACCAGTATCCCTTATACTAGTATGTCCGAGTAACAGCTGTCTGGTCAACTGTGCATCTTTTAATGTCCTGGAGATGTGACAAAGTTTAGGAACATAGAGAGTAGATAATACTTCATATAAAAGATAATGACTCACAAGCTTCACCAATTTAAAGACTATCATTGTTGCTGTAATGTGCCGTTTGAACTGTTTCTCTACAAACTGTGCTATAACCCACTCACATTATTTTATTTTTCACTGTGAGAAAATGAATGAGTTGCAATTAAATGGAAATGGGTTTTGGCCTTGTCAGAAATTTGTATGTGTCTCTTAGTATTTAACACTGATGAGTGAATTTTACTGGCTCTTAAACTGCATCGTACACTCAACTCTTGCTGTTCAACCATCAAGACCGCTAAAAGTTCAGAGTGAATTTAAACTGGTTAGACGCGTTAAAGGTGCATTGTGTAAATTTTCTGGTGTAAGGTCCATAAATGGAGACATTATTGCTTTGTCTGAAATGTTTCACCGTATGGCATTAAAGCTTTGGTTTCATCATTGAAACCAGGCCAAGTTGCAGGTCAAATCTGTGGAGAGGCTAGGTTTTTTTTTTTTTAGGTATTTTTGAGCAATAAATCACCTGTAATTAAATAAATGTAAGGTAGATCTTTTTAATGTCATACTGTGGAACATTCAAGGCTGAGCAATGACATATCCAGGTTTTCTCCAAGAACCAATGAACTTAAACATTTGAATACATTGCAAATAAAAATACTATTCTGACCTATTATTTTCCTTGTCCTTTATTGCAGGATTCGGCAACAGTCAAGTCACCGCAGTGGAGAGGAGCACAGCCACTGTCTCCAGTCCATCAGTAAGAAAAGTTACATATACCTCGTACACCTCTTTTCACAGCGTCTCACTCCATCTAAAGCTGCTTTGAGAGGCATTTTTATAGCAGAAAACGCATCTTTGAACAGGAAAGGAACACTTAGATTAAATTTACTTGTTTACACCAGTGTTCCTACTCTTACTTGGCCAAGCTCAAAGTATGGGTAACAAAAAACTTTAATGTTATTTAGTACTAGTCTAGCAGGAAATGAGCTAATTCGGTTAAGACTGCAGTAAACAAACTGAACCATAGGCCATTAGACTGCTCCCTTCTTTGCCGTATAAATTCAGCTGTAGTTCAGGTGCTGCTTCAGAATTTAAAAAGGCTTCTGGATGGGAGCTGAAGAATCCAACAGGAAAACCTCTAGTCCTGTTTTTCAAATCTTCTCTCTTCTGTGTAAACCCTCACTGCCCATTTAAACAGGTTAACACAAATTCACATAGTTGAGAAGCAAATTAATACATGTACAGCAAATACGTATTCCAGTACAGTTACTCTTTTTTCATTTTCATCCACATTCCCCATGTTTAAAAAAGCCCTGAAAACCCATCTCTTTAAAATCACCTTTCATTAACGTATCTTGAAAAGGGCTATACAAGTGTCATGTATTATTATTTATTATTTATTTAGTTATTTATTTATTTATAAAACCAAAAAATGCATTGCAGTGCATGGTCACAAAATTTCAGTTTCAAACTGCACACATTCAGTGAGAAAAATGGAAAACACAGCTCTTGTGGTGAGTGCATGTGTGATTTTTCCTTCTCCAATTTGTGATAAATAAATGCAAAACAAACAGTGAAACAAACATGAAGCTCTTTTTAATCCTATGCTGGGTTTTCATACTGTAATTTAAATGCAACTTGGTGTATAAGTTCTCCGAGTATTCAGAATACAGTACTCTGATTGGACAATGTATCAGAAAAACGTTACAAAATGCATTTTAATGCAAGTATTCAGTGTTCTGTAATACATACATGTAACTAAATACATTTTCAAAGTATTTTTCACATCACTGCAAATTCATACACACATGCATTCATCAGAATTCAAGACGAAAAAAAAGTCTGTTAATAGGCCATTTGGGAGCTGTATCTTTCTGTTTTTGTTCCATTCATCCTCGAGACTTCCAATTCTTTCCCCATTGCTTTTCTCACATGGCCACTGCTCTCCCATTGCACAGTCGACCACTGATTAAAGGCCTAACTCTTGCACCAAACTACCATTCTTAAATCAGCTTTAGCACAATGTTATTCCCACTGCAAAGAATACAATGAATTTCAATCACAGCTGTAACCCAGTGGACAGCTAAATTAATTTCCTTTGGGAGTTTCTTCATAGCTTTTGTATTTGAATATATATGCAGCCAATGGGCCTATTGGGGTATTTATGTGGGTAATAAACTGCACATTGCCTGCTGCGTTATGTGTTGACTGGATCTGACACTTGTGCTGGTTTAGGTGGATATGATTTAAAATTACTTGTGTGGAGGCTAGAGCTGCCCAATAAATCAAATCTTAATCAAATCCATATCCAGTCATGTCAGATCATCAATGAGACGCTTGGGGTTCGCGGATGGGTAAGTTTATATACATTTTGAAGCACGATATATCTCTACAGAGAAATATTGCGATAAATAATAAGATATAATAATAATAATAATATTGAAACTACTTTATGCCACTTACTAAGATTAAAATAAAGGATAATTCCAGTAGTGTTTTGTTTTTTTTAAATAGGTAGAATCATTAAAAGGCCTGAGCTGCTATGACTAATTATTGCAGAATGAAGCAATAATTAACCATAACATTTTTATTCAACCTTTTACAGATCAAATCTTATTGTAAAACAGAAATACCCCAAATCTCCCCATTATTGCAAAAAAAAATTTACACATGGTAAATACTGAACTCTCAAATATATTGTTCCAGCCTTCATATATATTGAATGATAAGTCAATATAGTAATTATTGTGACAAGCCTACAAGTCTACACCTGCAGCTTTCAGTAAATTAATGTTATTTGGAGCAGAGTTCAGACTTTGGAGGAAGAAATGGGACTGTTTTTTGTGTCAAGAATGAGCATTCTTGTGGAGGTCATTGAATAGGCCCATGATGATATTAAGATATACTAATAATAATATACCTGTAACTTATCATTTAATATATGGAACAATATACTTTTGGACTCAGTGTTTGTACTTTTTCTTTACAATAATGGGGAGATTTTTGTTATTTAGTTGTAATATCTTGAGCTGTAGAAGGTAGACTTAATAGCTTCTATATTATAAAGATTAAAAATTAAAAAGTGGTTTACTGGTGTAATCTTGCTTTATTGTTATTGTGGCATAAAGTAGTTTCAATATTATTATTATCATGTAGTTCTCTGTAGCAATAAATCATACTTTAAGATTTGTTATTGTGAGCTACCTTGGAGGATAACCAGTAATCTTGCTAATTTTTGTGTTTTTTTTTGTTTTTGTTTTCTTTTCTCAAATGACCCAAGCTGTAAATCTCTTCCTATATTAGATTTTGGCCTGTGTTGTTTGGGGCCTTTGTTGTCTGCAGTAATGTTACCTCTCATTTACTGTGAATGAACTTGTGGGGTGTACATCGTGACTGTTAATGTCTCCTTGAACTTGGTTTGAAAGTAACTATGCTGTCAGGCCTTATCTGCCCCTGTTCTGTTTGTCCTGAAAATGCAAATCTCCATCTGCTGTGATTTGCTGTGAAGGTTTGTTGGAACAAAAGTCAGTCTTACCCCAGAGACCCTGCTTTTGAAATATGTTAAAGGACCTCAATTCGTTGGAGTTTTTAGTTCCACTTTTGTGAGAAAGGGTTGGGATTTCTGTACATTTGAAAGCCAATGAGGCAGGCTTTTGGTAGACTCTCAGTGGTGTAATGAAACAGATTTTCCCCTTTCATGACTTAAATTGCCACCATTAGTGTGACGGGACTTCCTGGAGTGAATCTACCCATATAAATTCAGTTTTTAGTGTTACAGAGACTCACATACACACACTTATGTTATAACCCCTGGCAGGGCTAAAATGAAACGGCTTCTCTGTTTAGTTTCACACTTTATGGATCATTGTATTCAAATATGCTCCTGGCGTCTCTCCACTTAGAGATGAATTTGCATTTTGCATAGTGCAAAGGGGGCAGCACAGCCAAAGTGACTGTGCATTGTCTGCAGAGGCATTATGTGAATTTAACTCTGCACCAAAGGGGGGAAATCATTTATATTGACTAATCAGATAGAAAATTGGCTATTTCCACTCAAAAACATTGATTTAGTCAGGTCCTTCATTAAACAGACTTTTTATGAGATAAAATGATGCACAAGGCATGATGATGTTTTTTTCTGTAATAGATGTGGTCCATTAAAAGTTTAACTTCCATTGATGCTGCACCAAATGACTCCAGTCAGCCATAACATTGCCTAACCAATTTTCTCAAAAACTCTGCGCTTTTCACTGCAGCTTGGGAACACCCCACAATCTGTAGTTTTCAAAACGCTTTGAGCCAATCATCTATAACTAATGTCTAATGCAGTGTATGCCACCCACAGGTGCCATGTTGAAGACATAATCAGTGTTATTCACTTCGCCATGTGCCCACTGTTCTCTCTGATTCATGCATTTTTGTGCATTCAAAAGGCTCCACCCAGAAGTGGTACATAGTGGTTTTGTCCTTCCGTGACTGAGACTCTTTAGTACAAAATGATCCTTTGCTTTAGGACCAGCCTGTCTAATTATAGCTGTGCTGACTGCACCAAACTCCAGAAATGCATTTAGCAATTGCAGAGTTGATTATTTACAACACAGCTGCTGCCAGTGAGTTACCGTAAAAGCTGGACCTCATCTGCAAGAAATTAATTTAGATTAGAGATTTCTAATTACTCTATTTGGTTTCGTAACAAATTCTTAACTTGTGTCAAGTCTGCCAGTTATGCTTTCACTGATCTTCAGATGAGTCCTTGTCATGGACATGAAGGGAAGGTCAGTGTGGTTCACAGCCTAAGACTGGAGTATTTACCACTGAACTATGATGCTTTTTAACTTGAATAGGTTTATCCTTTGTGTGTTGTTGAAAAATACATGTTGATAGTTGATGCTACTAAGTTATAAAAACACTTTGAAGAGCAGTAGTCAGTGTGGTGCATCTTGTTTAAACTTGAACTGAACTCAACTGTATTGAATATAACAGTAGTATGATGTGGTTCAAGGCAGGTTAGTCTCCGTAACATACTGATTTAGTGGTATAAGAAATACATGAATTGTTACATTTCTAACGTAGCTCTTCTTGCAATTAAACGATGGAGTATTTTCAGTATTATTGTGTAATCACAGAGTTTATGTGTGGCCCAATTAACTGGAGGAGGTAGTGATGAAAAGACCAGGAGACAGATGGGAGTTACCATGACTACAGCCTAATAGAAACGAGGTTTTCTGCTTTTAGTTTGAGAAAAGAAGGCACTTCAATTTGTAGATAAATAACACATTATCTACTTCTCAGTCCTGCTCTTGTCTGGGTTTGTGAGCTATCTGGGCTTCATTTCTTGTTTTTGTTTTTGCCCCTGTACTGTGCCAGGTGAGGTCACTATGTTCCTAGAGCGAAGTGAAGAATATATGAGTTTATAATCAGAGCAGTCTAAGTGAAGGGCACGTCTTCAAATATTTGAACACAAAGTCAGCCTCTTCAAAATACTCAAGAAATATGTCAGTTTTATTCAATTGTTGTGTCATTATTGAATTGTGTTTCGTTACATACTGATTTCTCAGAACAAAGATGTCAAGTTGATTTTAGATTTATATTTTTGACTCAGTTCTGCGAGACTTCTTGCTTCTCAGGCTACCATCAGATTTATTTTAAAATAAATATTAAAATTGAAGTACATAACTGTAGTCCCTATTGTGAGACAAAAAAGGTCATCTTATCTCCCCTTGTCTTAAGATGCCTGCGTTTGAAAACAATCTAGGGTTGTAAACCATAGGAAATTGTCCCATCATCAAAAGTCACTGAGCACACAAGCTTTAAAAAGCACTGTGTTCACCTTATCAGCCACATGTGTCTGATTTGTCTCTGCGTGCGTTTTCCTCCAGCCATGGCGTCGAGCTGTGAGTGATCACTAATTGGAGAAAGATCACACAAGGTTTCTGCTCCTGTAACAATGACAGCCCAGCAAGAAGATTGGCGCTTTGAACTGCCCCTAAATGTGATTATAAGGCAAACACAATGAAGGTGAGGGTATAGACACAACCCTTTCATTTAGATCAAGCGCAAAACCGAAAAAATTGTAGAATAGGTGGCCCGGGATGCATATATAATTTATGTTGATAGGAGGGTGGCGGTCTGTGTTGTGTGAAATTGAAGTATTGCTGCTGCCAAGTGCCAGACGGGAGCGCGAACACACAAAAACAATGTGTGGGTAAAAGACACAGAATGGGATAGGGTATCTGGCGACTGAAATTGCATTTTTCGTCACACTGGTTTAATAAAAAGAGAAGCAGCAGACAGGAGAGGTGCTGTGTGTTGTGTTGAATGGGCAACACCTGTAACAGCGTCTATCCATCATCATCAACAAGTATATTTTGGATTCGGCAGTGGTTAGAGAGAGATGAAGGCCCAGATAGTCAGGTGTAATTGGAGAAAAGTGGATGCAAGGAAAGAAAATACTCGTAGTAAATTGTACACGTTTCAAGGGTAGAGGTAGGACATATATCAAGGAATTATAAATAACATTTTGAGTTTTATTTTGAAGAGGTGGAATATTTGAATATCAGTCTATTGTTTATTATTTAAACACTGCGTGAGTTGTATGGTCCTCTGTGTTTTTATTCATTTTATGAACATTTTTTATATTCTTTTATTGTTTGTATTTGTTTAATGCTATTTAATGGGTTTGCTTTTATTTGACTTCACTGGTTTTGGTTAATGCCTTTTTGTTGTTTTTAATGTTATCTTTATACGTGCAGCACTTTGGAAATGGTTTTGTTTATAAAATATGCTATAGAAATAATGTGAAGTTGGATTTGGATTGGAAAAAAATAAAACCTGCTGTAAGAAGAGCTGGTTCAAATAAAAAGGGAATGATCCTATATTGTAATCTTTCAAACAAAAGTGGTGCCACAGTGACACACCTCACAGTAAGAGGGTCCTGGGTTTTGACCCCAGGGCGTTGTGTGTGGCGTTTGCATGTTCTCCCTGTGTCTGTGTAGGTTTCCTCTGGGTGCTTTAAAACCTGTACAGTAGGGTCTTGTCTGAGGCTAGGACTTTCCCGAAAAAACATTCATAATCTCAGATAAACTATCAGTACATAAAATACAAAAGTGATATTCCTGGTTTTGATACTCAGAAATGTATATTCAGTTGAGGATAATTATACATTCCTTAAACCATGCACATACTTGAACCAATGCAATATATGTTTGTAGACACACAAATTTACCACATTTTTAAGGATACTCCAAAATATATACAAGATGTTTGTTTCTATTTTCATTGCCCATCTATTCAAGAGTGAACTGCATAAGGGTCTAGTGATAATGAGAAAGGAGGATACAATGTGCAATGTGACACTGTTCAGCTTAGTTAACAACAGGGACACCTTAAAGCCTCACCAGATAAAACACTAGATAAGGGAAATCATTATAGTCATTAAAGGCTGTGATTGCACATCGGGAGGGCAATCTGGGCTGAGTATAAATAGACAAAAGGCTGTTTGTCTTGTGTCTACGCTGAGACAGATATTTCTGTCAACTAAAGTCACACAGAGCAGTCAGTGCAGATACTGGGGCGTTTGGTGCCATCCTGTAGGCTAGGCATGCACTGAGCTGATACTGGTGTTGGAAATCAGCCGATATCTTGATTGGACTTAAAAATGTATGTAATATGATAATTTACTGGTCATAATTGGCCCAGAAAGTCAAATAAAGTTTGAACTTTTATTTATGCAAAGCTGTTCTGTTGTGAGATATAAATAGATACATAACACATTTGGATTGTGGATCGAATTGTGTCTTATAATTACTTTTGTTTAAAGGATTCTATAGGGCAAAATCAATTAATACAGATGGGAGCAGCTAAAATGTAATGTTATTAGAATGCAAAATTATGTTGTAATATGGTGAGTTTTTGGGTTTAGTCAGCAATTGAAAATATCAGGTTCAGCATTTGTTAATTTACCATTTGGATATTTCATCACAAAGTACAATGTAATCATTATGTAAATCTGTCTCTGGAATAATCTGAAAACCACCTATTGTTAGATCCTTAAAGTATCAGAATCAGTACTGGAACTGAAAAAGCTGGATTGTTGCATCCCTACTGTAGGCCAGTGGTTTTCAAACTCCTCACATCAATAATATAATGTGTGGCTTTCCAAGTACCACCAGATCTAAGCCCGGACTTTATCAGGCTTAAATTAGGTCTCAACATGGTCTAAAATTAGTTCAAAACATGTAGGCGATTTATCCAATGGAACACAAAAACATTGCTTTACCTCTAAATAAAACAAATAGCCAAACAATAGAGGGCTCTGTATACCACCTGAAGCAGCATGAGTCCACAGATTGAGAATCACTGCAGTACTATCCAGGTTAGAGTGACTAAGTAGAAAGTGAACTCCATGTAGCACTGCACTGGGCACGTACAACTTCGGCTACAAAATACCTTAGGTCCAGTTTTCTGCGTACAGCCCTGGTTTCATGGTTAACATCTTTACAGAAGTAGAGATCTGTTCCGAGTCAATCATTAGACCCCTTCACCTCCAGAATGTTAAGTGGTTTGGAAGGCTGATTGTGTTTTTAAGAGCCCTCCAGCCTGAAAAGAGAAGAGGAAAAAAGTCTGGTACCTGTGACAAGCTATTGTAACAAAAATATAGCCGTCAGGAGCAGTTTGCAGATAATTGCTGGCTGTAACTGTTATGGCATCAAACTTCTCGCATCAAGATGTGACAAAAGGTAAATGTGCATGCAGAGAATAGACAGAGGAAGGTGGAGACACTGTGGGTAGTGAGTGGCAGTTTAAAGGTCCTATATTACGCAAAATTGACTCTTGTGAGCTTTTAACCATGATAGAATGTTTTTACATTGTCAAAAACATACCTGGAGTTGTGTTTTGTTTCATTCACACATTTTTGAACAATTCTGCATTATTAGTTTCTTTAATCTTGTGATGTCATGTAGTGGTAGTTTTCAAATTAACAGCTACATTTTACATTTTATTCAGTAGAGATTGGCATTTCCAGGGCTGAAATTGTCAAAGTGATTTTAGTGAAGGTTTATGGAGTTTAAAAACATAGTGGAGCACTTCTGTATTATCATATGACTTCACAACATGTAACAGAGTGTTTTCCTTTTGAGAGAGGGCCTAAATATTCTGGGTTTTTGTGTTAAACATGTGTGAATGAACAAAACAAACTCCAAGTATGTTTTTGATGAGGAAACACCATTACAGCAGATCAGAAAATAGTGAAATATGGACACGGAAATTAAAATGTGTTTTTGATCTGAAAGCACAAAGTTAAAAATGTGCCTCGGTCAGGACAAACAGATCATAAATTTACACCTTCAAGCTGTGTTTCTGCTTTGATTAAACACATAATTTCAGATGTTCTCTTTCAGAGTTGTGCTGTTTGCATCCATACATTATAGATTAAGTGTTTTCCTGCATAGAAATGTGAAACCAATGTAAAAGCGGTTTAGTAGCAGCTAAACATCATAGTCAAATGTCGAACAAAACACTGTAGGCACCATAGTTATTTATTGTACCCTCTACAGCTCAAATCTCCTCGTAGTACAGAAAAATTGCAAAAAAAAAAATCCCCACTACTGCAAAGACTAAGTACACACAATAAATGTTAAAGGTGAATTTCGTAACATTTTGGTTGGGAGTCTGTCACCTGCTTGTTTTTATGGTTATGTCATTGCTCTGCTTGGTATTACTCTGCACAATATGGCATTAAACAGCTTTACTTTACATCTATTCAATTACAGGTGGTTTTAAAACTCAAAAACACCTTGAAAAACAGGCAGTCTGACTGTGAGCGGAGTTGCCTCTCTACAGATCTGATCTGTAACTTGGTCTCCATGAAGATATAAAGATTTAATATTGTGAAAAATTCTAAATGAAGCAATAACATCTTCATGGTGGAAAGCATTTGACACACCCTCCACCAGAAAAGTTACACAATGCCCCTGTAAGTCCCAAAATCTATTGCATAGTGCTTTACTAAGGTAATAAAGTAAAGTGATTATCGTGACAGGCCTAGGTTTACCTCTGAATAAAACAAATAGTCAAACTGCAGAGGGCCCTGAATACCATCAGAATTAGGTTACATAGTGCCAGACCACAGTTTAAGAAACACTACAGTAGGCTATCCAGGCTAGAGTGACTAAGAAGAATGTGAACTCCATGAAGCCCTGCACTAGGCACATAACTTCAGTTACAAAATACCCATACAGTTTTAGATCCAGTTTTCTGAGTACAGCACTGACTGGTTTCAGCAAAACACTGTAGTCAAAAGTTGAACAAAACAATATAGACTGAATGAGATGAAAAAGGAGCAGAGATATCAACATTCGTCATTGGCTTTTCTTAAATTAATGCAGAATTAAACAGAGGACACGCTGGTGCACTGGGAGTATGTCTTATGAAAACCAGAGGGGCAGAGGCTAGTTTTAATTGCATCCCTTGGCTGTTATGACAAATGGAAGTGATGCAGGCGCAGAGTTATTATGTAGACAATTTGAATGTTTTTTTTTTTTTATATATATATATATTTTTATCTAGTGTAAAATGGCTGTGAAAATACACAAGTTCACACTTCTTCCACACTTCGGATTTCTCCTGCAGTCCTCCTGACGTCATGTCTGGAGTCAAAGGCCTCTGTTGACCTAACTCTCATTTGTCCTTTCACTCTGTCCCCAAACGGCATTGTATAACTGCACACAATCACACGTGGATTTCAGACCGATAAGACTAACCACAAGTCCTTTAGGTGCTCAGTCAGTTTACAATGTTTATGCGTCAGTCACAGCCCATCTGACCACCAATCACACAAACATGTTCAGTGCAAAGTGGGAGAAGAGTCCTGCAGAACACAATGAATCAAACCACCATCCATCAGGTTTAGATTTTGGTCAAATGTATTTTCATCTTTCTAAAACCACAGTATATAACTTTTTAGCCTAAAAATAGACTAAAATAAAAGCATCCTCCATTCATCCTCTTCACTTTGTGTGGGTTTGCATCTCCACAGACTTGACTCTTCTTTGGCCAGGAGGGGAGACTCTTGCATGTTTGCATGGAAATGTTGTTCCTTTGGCTATAATCTGTCTTCATGGAGACTATGGTTTAACTTTATATTATATTTAAATGGAATCATGCAGGTGACAACAACCTTGAGTGAGATTGGTGTGTACCATATGGTACAGTAAAGAGCTGCTTGATTTTCTTACAAATCAAGTTGAGATGAGAAAAGTGGTTTATGTTTTTCAGTTGGGATTTAAGAGCAGGTGAATTTACTTAAATAATTCCTATTCGGTAGGTTTAGATTGAATTGTGATTAATCGTACAGCCCTGCAGTAGCCATAACCTCTATTATCACACAAAGACATTGACTAATGTGTGTAATAGCTTAAAGAAATCATGAATAGTTATTTTGTACAAGAGACGCAGATCTCCAAACCAGGAGCAAAGCAAATCTGACCCTGTCCCAGTTCTCCAGCACTGATTAGCTGGGTCAAGGTTGGTACCTTTGTCCCACGTGTTGCCGTAACAACTGAGCATCTTTCTTTGGCTGCCATGGCAATGCGTCAGAAATAGGGTGAGTTTGTAGAGAAAACATCAGAAACATCTCTGCATAATGTATTTAGATGTGAGCCTGTCATCTGTGTATCATCGTATAGTTCAGTATTCAGTATCCAGTGGCTTCACACAGACAGAGGGTAAGAGGTGTCAGTCATAATTCTGCTCAGCATTCACTTCTCAGCACTGGAACTGGCGTCTGTCAACCAGCCTAGTCTGACTTATGGCATTTAGATATAAACTCCCTGAATGTTAACACCTAAAATAAAGGGGTACTGAATAAAAAATAGACTTCATGGATAACTACAAATGTCAAGACACTAAATTTGCCATAAATTTATAACTGATAACCATCACTTAAACTTTACATAACATTTACTCTCTTACATCTTTTTTTTAATGATGTGACATGCAGAAGCGTTGTTTCTCTACCATGGTTCAAAATCAGATTGTGAAGGGAGTGAGTGGGCAGAGCTAAGAGTTCGATCTGAGCCTCTGTCATGATTCAGATTTTAGCTCAACAAATTTTATTCAGAATAAATATTCCTTATGTATTTTCGGAATATTTGTCAATAACATAAGATTTTAATTAAAGTTGTGTTTCTTTCTGTCCGCAGGTGTTGTCGATACCAGTAGACCAATGGCACTTGATGGAGACAGCACACACAGAAGCACCGGTCCAGTCCCATAATAACAACAGTGTGGAGTGTGCCTTCAGGCCCTGGACAAAGCCATTATAACACAACAATCATACATCAGGTGATCAGGCGGAAAGAGGACGCTGTAGGCTCTATCTCTGTCTCTCCGATTACAGATTAAACCACCGAACATACGTCATACCCACATCAAGCTTTCTAAAAGCTCAGCCCACAGTGGAAAGGGTGGGTTGAATATGCACACCTGCACAGCCACAGCACGCAGCTAAATGAGTGGCAGTGGCAGACGCATACAGCCTTGGCTTAACACATACACACATTAAATGAGCAGGACAAAGCGAGCGGGACAGATGCTGCCCCTGCCCCACTTCCTCTAGTCGTCACACAGCCAGCTGGAAAGAACATGGGATTTGGAGCTGATTGGTTTTGTCTTTTTTTGTTGTCGTGACCTCTGTGAACCGCTGTCACCGTTTTCTTAACATGGCATCTTCACTTCTTTCTTATCTATAAAAATCAGTTTTCAATACAGACCACTGGGCATGCTTTGACTGCTTCTCAAAAACTGAAAATTATTAGCATTTTTTTCAATCTCTCCCTGGACACAGCAAAAAAAAGGCTCTCACCGGGACTGTGTCGTGACTTTTTTATTTGAGCTGTTTTAAATGCATTGCTTCTGCCATTAAGAGTTGAAAAAGTTTGTATCTGGCAAAAGTTTAATGAAACCATTCTTAACTGCTATTCACCAGGATCCTTACCAAACAAGCAAGAACAATAGATTGAATAGGACTGCAGTAGTAAAGCAAAACCTTGAGAAAACGGGAAGATATAAAGTGTGGTAACATTAAGAGACAGAAGAGGAATAGTCAAGAGAAACCTCAAAGAAGTCAGATCAAACGAAAACATGAGGATAAAAAAACATAGCCTGAGAAAGTTTTTTTCCTTGTAACTCTCTTGTAGTCATGATGGAACACCCTTGGAGCCAGACGTCCTCCTTGTGTCTCCTCCTCCTCGGTCGCCCCCTCCCCTCAGCCCTCCCTCTCTCCTCGACTGTGCTCTAGTCCGCACGCTCTCCACATCGCTCCAGTGCATCGACAGCCACTGAACACCACACACACCGCTCCTGCAGCTTCTACAGATGGCTGCCAAACTTAAGAGGAACAGCTTCTATCAACACAGCACACTGGATTTGGATGAGAATGAACATCGGAGCTAGCCAGAGGGAAAAGAAAGAGACGAGGTGCAGTGGAGGCCAGAAAGGGGAGCGAGAGAAGAAGCGTAATTAAAGGCAGAGTTCAGGAGTGGAAAAATCTGGAGTGGAGCTTATCTGCAGGACAGCTCGCGTGGGGCAGGCATTGTGGGTGATCCCGTGGTGCACAGTGTGAGCCAGGGGGTGGTCCCAGTCACAGTGAGCAGGTCTTGGTGGTGGCTCAGTGGAGGCCGTGGGCTCAGGACAGTGGCAGGCTCAGGGGTGGGGGCATGGCCGTGGGGGGGGCGCTTCCTGTCCTCCACCCTGCAGCGGGAGCGGCGCTGGGGCTGGGGGACCTGGGGCGGGGGTCTGTCCAGAGGGGCCCCCGGCAGACTGTCCGAGTTGAGGCCCTGGCTCTCGACAGGAGGGGTGCCTGGGAGCGGAGGTAGCAGCGAGCTGGACAAGGGCGGCCGGATGAGGTGCTCTCGTAGACTGTGCATGCTCCTGGGGACACTGGTGCTGGTCTTCCTCACCTCACTCTTCTTCTCCATGTCTCTGCGTGGGGGGGTGGGCCTCAACTACCTGGAGCCCCCCAGCTGGGAGGAGTCCAGGCGAGTGAAGCTGGTGCCAAACTACGTGGGTGCCCACCGCCTGTCCCCTCCAGACCTGCCTCAGCAGAAGACCTGTGCCTGCCCTCGCTGTGTGGGGGACCCTGGGGTGTCCGAGTGGTTTGACGAGAACTATGACCCAGACATCTCTCCTGTGTGGACCCGTGACAACATCGAACTGCCCTCTGATGTGTACTACTGGTGGGTGGTAAGTAACATGCTGTTGTACGATTACATATTCAGGTATAAGTGAAATGGAAGTTGATAGATGAAACACTGTACACAGTACAAAGATGTCAGCAGGACAGTAGTACAAGTAGACTTTTACAACAAGAGATACTTATTTCACTTTCTTTATTTTGCAGTGCATTAAAATGGGCTGTTAATTGCTCTTAGTGCTTTAGTGTCCTACTGTTATTAGCCTATCTTTCAAAGCAGCCAATGTTTAATGAGCCATTTGTACTTGCACAGTTAAACAGCAGAAAAAGTACTATACAGCTTTTCTTGCTACACAAAAGATGAACCAAAAGACAATCTCTTTAGCTGTTAGAAAGATTAGGTTCCACTTGGTTTTCCTTAAATTATCATGTCTAAGATTTGGATAAAATTGCAGCATCTTGAATGTGGCTTCTTTATTGCCCTATGGCGTTTTTATGATGAGTGTGTGATATACAGTAACTTGGCAAGAATGTCAGCAAGTAATGCATTGCAATTACAAATCTCTCTTCATCCTCTTTATCCTCAGCTGTGAACCAACCAATCCCTTCATACAAGCACTACATGCCCCCATATTTTTCTGCCAGTTCGGCGCATTATAGCTCTGACAACTGTATTTCCTATAAGCTATGCAGACTTGTGCCTAAAATACAAAAAGTAATGTGTCTCAAAGTGTAGATGATGAGGAAACTTTGACTGTATGCTGTTAGTCATACATTTAACAGCAGTTTTAAAGAAGTAACTTTTCCACTAACCTGTCCAGAGTCCAGTGTTCTTCAGCAGAGTCCTGTTTAAGAGCCATTGCCCCACTCTCTGAAATGAACAAAAAGTGCAAACACAAGTCCAACTGCTGCCAAGTCATTAGGTCACACACTCTGTCACAGTGAGGTGAGGAACCTGGGGAGACAGAGCAGGGACAAGGGAACAAAAGGTCAGAGAGGAGAAGGCAAATAGTGATGGATAAACAAGAAAGGAATGAGCCTGTGAACTAGTTAGCTCAAATATGGACTTAAATCTGAGGAAACTAGGCTCACTGTGAAAATCCGTAAATATATTAAAATATTAGTATGGTACACAATATACTTTTTATATTTTGGAGCAATTTAGTAAAAATGACAAGATTTGTATCATTTAGTTTACATCTAGATTGGACAAAAAGAGTTAAGGGTTAACACAGGAGCTGTGATTTTAAAAAGATCTACTACTACAACAAAAATGTTAAATAAAAATGTTAGGCCAAAACTGCAAAAGGAATTGCACAATTATTTTATGAATCATGTAAAAATCTCTAAAAAAGTTCTTGTGAACCTAATCTTGTGTCTTGTCTTGTGGAATTTGTCTCATCCCAGTAAAAGCTGCCAGTCTGTACAATACAGCTTTGTAAATCCAGTAGAATTTGTTTTTGGTCTTTTTGGAAATATGAGACGAGCCATTAGCTTGCATTGTTTCATTTTTTTTATTTTATTTTTTTATTATGTTGCACTTCTTATGTGGAAGAATTTTATTATTGGTTGTTTGCCCTTTTTGCATTAGAAAACATCCACATTTTATAACAGTTTCTTACAGTATGAAGCCACAAGTTGCAGTAAAACATCAGCCATATTTTTTTTAGTTTGTGAAATCTGGACAGACGCATTGAGTGTGCTACCTCTGTTTGCTCCTGTCCCCTCATCAGTGAGTTGCAGCGCACCCTGCTTTTACTGCCCAATAATTCCTGGCCCAGTGTTACTTTCCATAAAAGTGATTCAAGTGAGTTCCGCTCCGCCGGGCAGGTTTTAAATTTATGAAAAAGAAAAGAAAAAAAAAGAAAGCTCAGATTATACCCTCAACCCATAGCCACAGATGGCCAGGGATGCTGTGTTGCTGCATCGAAGGTATATAAGGTTTAAGAGACAATTTCCTGAAGGCTTTGTTAATCTTGAAGAGAATTGCAGCTTTAAGATTACAAAACACAGTATATATGTATTGCAAGTAAAGATGAGAAATAATCTGACTTTGTAAACCTCTTCAGAATAAATCTTTTGTTCTTAGATTTGCACAGAAAAAACTCCCGGAGGCACATTTTATTAGGCTTTCCGGTTTTCTTTTATATTGACAAGATATGGAATTTATTAGATGTGCAGTCTGCAAAGGCAAGCTAGAGAAGATCAATAAAAGCATTTGAACTTAAGTTGAGTTAATGGATGTGCTGGTGAAGCTGAGGTCAGAGCAAAAACACTATATATCTGAGCTGCAGTGGTTTTCAGTCATCACCACGTAAAGGTCATGTGCACATTAAGAAGCAAAGAGAAATGGATTTTAGTAGTAGGTTTTAGTGGATATGCATTGGTAGCTGTTAGAATGGCTACATTTATTAAGCTAACTCAATTCTTTCAAGTTTTTGTTAGCTTTGTTTATGTGATTAAATTACCAAAAGAACGCACCAGTTTGATTTGTTCCTCTACAATAACTCTACATAACTTTAAGTACCCATATTACTCGATTCTCTGATCTATGTTATCATGTTTTGTCATCAAAAGCATACCTGGAGTTGTGTTTTGTTTCACTCACACATGTTTAGCACACAAACTCTGCATATTTAGGCTGAGTTCTTCTCTCAAACAGGATTCACTCTGTTCCACCTTGTGATGTTACGTGGTTATACAGACAGTGCTCCATGTGTTTAACATCTCCATACACCTTCACTGCAATCATTTGGATAATTTTAGGCCTGAAATTGCCAGTGTCTGCAGAACTAAAGGTAAAACTACCACTACATCACAAGGTGGATAGAGCACTTTGAGCTTTGGAGATGAAAAAAGACTAATAATAAACAGTTACTCAAACATGTGTGAATGTAACAAAACACAGCTCCAGGTATGTTTTTTGAAGGTGTAACAACCTTCTAACTTGAGAAAGAGTCAATTTTGCATAATATAGGACTTTTAAATGTGATCTTAATTTTACTTAACAATAGTATTCTAACCTTTCATGACTTTGACTTCTATATCAAAATCTATTAGGGTAAATCCATTTAGAAACCATGGCTGTCACTCACTGCAACTGTGCATTTTTAAACCTTTTAAAAAGTCTTTCATATTTATTGACATATATCTGCATAATGCTATCCTTGCTCTATAGCCAGTGCGGGAGAAGGTGCATTTTTGTTGTAATTTATTCTCCAATTTCTTCTCCAAACAAGGAGCTGAATAATTAAGTTTTTATGGGCATATTGAGATCTTTGTTTTACCAGACATTTTTTATGACACTGTGCTTTTACTGCAGTTGATGATACAGATTAGGACAGGGCAATATGGGGAAAAAAAGAATCACAATTGTTTACAATACACAATATTCATCTATCTCTATTTTCAATTCGATCTTCTTCCATCTTATTAAAAACATACCAACTGGACTTTTAAATTCTGCAGATTTAAGTCAAAACTTGTGAACATGTGAGGAGCCAAAGGCATACGCTGTGGCTCAGGCTACTTTTTCTTGAACAAGAGTGTGTAAATCCTCATCAGCATCATGCACTCTTGCTGCCACATGATGGGCTGTAGACCTGTTGATTTAAATGTGCTTGCTTTATCGTCGAGATTGACCAAAGCAGAGCTTGCTATCTGTCATTCTTTCGATTTTTGATTATCTGCTGATACTCAATATAAAGAGATACCAGTGCAGAGACATTTATTTCCTTAAAACACAAATTAAATAAGACAGAACTGAACCAAATGAGTTATGTAGCAGTTCTTTATTCCTCAAATACAGACCTTATATTTGGAAGCTGATATCCAGTCCAGCAAACTTTACAGTATCTGTGCCGATATCTGTTACCAGTATTTTGAGCATTTATTCAAATTATGAATAAATGCTCAAAATAGATAGTTTAATGTCGCAATAATCACTGTGTTAACAAGCAATGCTAAACAACTTGACCTTCATATGGACAAGAAAAGTTCTCCATTAACTTTAAGGATAGGAGCCAGGTCGCTTATAGCTGCATAGTCAGGGGAGCCTTGACAGAATAAAGCAAAGATACTTTTTGGCACTCCTTCCAAAGTACATCTGCCAGATATTAGCAGCAGTCCCAACAATGGCAGCAGAGTATGCCAAGTCTGTCCCCTGCGTCACTTTCGAAAGCCAAACTCAAAAGTGGAGCAGTGAGAAAGTGAAAATAAACTGCAGCTAGAACAAGAGAAGACAAAACGTTGAAAAGAACTGAAAAAGATTGACAGGTTTTGAATGAACTATGTCTTATGAGATTAGGATTAGAATTGAGGGCAGGGACAAACGGGAGCAAGAGAAATTTTGAGGAGGAAGTATGCTCTCGGGACAGGACGGTATGTGAATAAAAAACAAGCTTTCAGCAGATGTGTGTGTCAATTGAGGAGGCTAATGGTGAGTGAAAGGAAACTGTGACAAATATACCTGTCATGATAATTGCTATATTGGGTTATTGTTGAGTGTATGCTAGATGGAGCAATCATTTTTTAGGCTAAATATTTATCGTTGTACTTTTTCTTTGTGCTAGTGGGGGCTTGTGCTAGTAATTCTACTTAAAGTTACACTGTGTAGCTTTAGTTCGGGGTCCGTCACAGTCTTTTTTTCCATTGATATGTCATTGCTCTGCTTGAAATGTTCCACAATAGGGCATTAAACAGATCTACCTTACATTTATTCAAATACAGTCGGGTGTATTGCTTAAAAATACCAACAAAAACAGGCATTCTGACCATGCCTCTCCACAGATCTGACCTGGTTTGGTCTCCATGATGATAGAAATGTTTAATGCCATACTATGAAACATTCCAGACAAAGCAATAACATCTCTAGGAGAAAATCAAGTGGTCTTCAGCAATATATCGCACTTGTAAATGTTTTAGCGCGACAGGCCTAGTGACAAAAGCTGGTTATGTTGGAGAGGGACCCAAAATGTCCACGTAGCATCTGGCTGTACTGTGTGAATTGCAGTGCAGGTGTTGTGTGTTTACAGGCCCGGGGGAAGGCTTACTCATGTGGTCAAATGATGAGGTCCGTCTCCAGTAAGAACGTGTCATCATCATTTCTGTTTATGAGCTGCCAAGTCGAAGCTAAAATCTAAAATGGGAGAAAATTGGGCTCTCCACATTCAAATCATCTCAAAACAATGAGAATTTATTTTTGCTTCAGACCGGGAACACGCCTCCACAGTGTCTCACAATATACAGCCCCAGGATATAGTGGAATGTATTGTAAATTAACACTGTTGCGTAAGTATTTTTTATTTTTTATTCGCCAGCTATATATATATACTTTAGAAATGATGTTTGTGCTTTTGAGTTTCTTGGAGAAAATGATCTTCCTCCTAGCAATTTATTCCATATTGATTTGACACAGACTCTTCTTCAACAGTCTTTTCTATTTAGACTAGCACAAAATACAGTACCCTTTGACTCCTTTGATGCTGTTGAATTTTAAATTACTAATTTATCAGATTTGCATTTCCTCATTTCAGATGCTCTATAAATCATGTTTTATTTTAAGAGGAAACAGTCAACAGAACACTGTACTCTATAGGCTTACACAGTGTTTGCTTTAGATTATGGTGGCTCAGATCATTTTTTATTGGTACAATTTCATTTTATTTCAATTTGTCGAGTATAAATGTCGCTTTCTGTCTATATTTAATCCTAACACCAGTCATTTTGATCAAGGGTAGTCTCTATTATGAGTTTGTGATAATACAATGAGCAACAAAGTCTAATTTTGTTATGCCAATGTGCAGTTCAGGTTATTTTTAGACTCTGGGGGAGAATTTTACTTCCCAATTACTTTTCCATTTACTTCCCCATTAATACAGGAGACTATGACCCCCCATAGTCTCCTGTATTAATGGGAAACACTGATTTACAATATACTTTCCTAGTTTAATAAGAGATAATTTAGTATAAACATCTCAGGCCTTTAACCCTAAGACATAAAATTCCAACTCATTAAAGGTCCCATATTCACTCATTTTTTCTGATCTAGTAGACTAATAATAAAGGCTTACTTAAACATGTATGAATGAAAAAAAAAACAGAACTCCAAGGTCTGTCAGTTTTGTTTGATATAGGACCTTTAACTTCAGCTCAGTGTTACGGTTAAAAATGTGAGGTTGGAGTTTCAACACTGCATTTTGCCCCAGTTACATTCTTTACATTCTGCTCAGGCTTTGGGTTGTTTTCTGGTGTTTTGGAGAGAGCTCTGCGCCTTGTCATTGCTGTCACTTTTATTTATCCCTTTTGGACAAAACAATGTTTTTGTGAGTGACAGTGGAAATGGAAACTTGCGTGGTGCACAACACTCCAGCTCAGCATCGTCTTGAGTAAATCTGGGGTGTTTCTTTTGCAAACAGTCTGAGAAAAGGCAATAAAGAGAGAAAAACAAGCAAAGAAAGACAGTGTTTGCGACCTCAACATTTTCTGACTTGTATTAAAGTCAAAAGTGTCTTTTCTCATTTCAGTATTTTCCATTAGTTGTCTTAAGTTTTTTGACAGAAGGCAGCCTGTTGTAATAGGACCTTTTCTTTCCATGGTTCATTTATAATGTTCCTGGCAAGAGGCATTACCAAAAATGTAATATGATGTAATATGACAATTATAAACATCTCCCTATGTAACTTTTCTGGGGGAGCGTCAGTCAGTTGCTTGTCTGTAGTTATTGGTTCACCTGGAATTTTCCACAGTATGGCATTAAACTTATGTATAATGTATTTATTCCATTACAGGTGTTTTTTTTATTCAAATACCATACACTTTTATTTTCTCATTTATCAAACTGTAGTGCAAATTGAATATTTGTTTTTATTTATTTGGGTTAATTGTCATTTAAAACTTCCTTATTCATGGTTTAGTCTAATTTCTGACCATTTAGTCCCATTTTAGACCACGTTAGGCCTAATTAAGTTTTAATATGGTACAAGTTTAGATCCAGTGGTACTTGGAAAACCAAATTTTAGGTTTAAGGTGGTATTTGGTGAAAAAAGCTAGAGAACCACTGCCTTATAAAATGCATTCTTACTGTGAGCGGGGTCACTTCTCCACAGATCTGACCTGTAACTTGGGCTGATGGTGCTTCCTGCTTGCCTCCATGGTAATAGCAGGGCAGACCATCACAAAGAGCATTCTCAAGTAACTGACGATATGAAGAGTGTAAAGCTACTGAAACTTTTTTCTATTAAGACCTTTTATTATGCTTTTTTCTCTGTGTAGATGCTGCAGCCACAGTTCAAACCACACAGCATCCAGCAAGTGCTTATGAGACTCTTTCAGGTATTTATATAATGAATACATCTTGCCATTACTGTAGCACTGTCAAATCATCTGTGTGCTCAGGGCCCATTACCTCACAGTTGCAGGCAAAGGCCACAAGGAGCGGATTATCTTTTAGTAGACATTAGGGCTTCAACAGTAACTAGCTTCCTTTTTCACGTTTTGTCTGTGTGTGCGATCTGCTCCATAACTTTAACCTTTGTAGCTCCCCGTGGGCTCACAGTGTTTAATGTATTTTTCATGAACAACTCACCGCAGTATCACAAGTTTCATCAAACAAGGCTTAGCTGCAGGTTATCCCATGTCCTCTTATTGCTATTTTAGGGCAAGTGTCCCATTTCATTAAACAAAGTCTGCTCTTTTAACTTGGATGCTCGCTGTCTTAGGTGATTCCCGGTAGATCTCCATATGGGTCATGGGATCCAGGTCGCTGTCTGCGCTGTGCGGTGGTTGGAAACTCCGGAAATCTGCGAGGAGCCGGATATGGGGCTACTATCGATGGGCACAACTACATCATGAGGTGAGAGGAGAGATGAGATGGAGAGACTTGATAGTAGAAGGTATTAGAAACAAGTGCACTAAAGGAAATTAAAAAGTCTGGATAACAAATGAAAAAAGGAATTGGAGTCAGTAGAAGTTCTTGCGATGCCTGCAAGGATTAATCAACTAATCGTGACTATTAAAGGCCTATATTGCACTATTTTCTGATCTATGTTATAATGTTGTTTCCTCATCAAAAACTTATCTGGAGTTTAACACACAAACCCTGCATATTTAGGCTATGTTCTTCTTTCAGCAAAAAACAAAAACAAAATACATTCTTGCACCTTGTGATGTCATGTGGTAATACAGAAAGTGCTCCAGTGTTTTTTTAACTTCCATACACTTTCACTAGAATCATTTGGATGATTTCAGCCCTGGAATTGCCAATCTCTACTGAAGAACAGGCAAAAGGTAGCTGTTGTGCTTTAAAGATGTAGACAGACTAATAATAAAGGATTACTCAAACATGTGTGAAAGAAAAAACACAGCGCCAAGCATATTTTTGAGGAGATAACAACATTTTAAAATGGTTTAAAGCTCACAAGAATCCATTTTGTATAATATAGGACCATTAAAAATAATCATAGTTGTTTTAATTATCATAATAATCATTATCTGGAATATACAGCCTCTGTAACACATACAAAGGTCTCAATATACAAAATAAATCACTGGTTAAAAATAGTTTACTGTGATTTCCTTACTTTGTTATTATGTCAGTGGCATAAAGATAAGATAGTGGCAAATAGATAATATACTACAATAAACAATAATGCTATTTTATTTCTGTAGAAATATATCGCACTTCAAAATGTTTTCTCGTGGCTGCCCTAGATGTGTCTAATTCTGTATATTTTGCGCGTAATCCTTTGCCCCTCTGTTACTGGTTAAAAGAGTGGCCACCTGAACCATGCAGCATCAGCACAAAGAGCTTTATGTCTCAGAAGCTGGATCCTATAGCAGCTCCCTCACACACACTCTCGTACACACACTCACAGCAGGCCACATAAATCCCTTTGTCTCTTTGCACTGCAGCAGAGATGAATCACACAGCGTAATTGTTGTCACTTGGCATGACATATGGCTATATATATTTCTGTTGGACTGACCGACCATGTACTGCTTTGAGGAGTCTGAAAATATAAAAGTTAAAAGGTCCATTTAAGTCAGTACGCGTCAGGAAACGCACTTGTCATGAAATATAGAGTATGCCAGCCAGGTGCAAGGAGAGTCTGTTTTATTTATGTGTGTTCATGGTTTTCAGAGTCTAGGATGTGGTGATGTCATGCTCCTAGATGGGGGGCAAGAGCCATTTTTTCCTTTTGATAGCATTGTATTTTACCATGAAACATCCAAAAGGTGAATTCACAAATATTATATACCCAAGAACTGCAAAAGTATTCTGCATTTTAACAATCTATACCATCTGTACTTAATATTGTAGGTCTATTGATATTTTACATCTGACATCATCAGCATTTCTTGGATGTGTAATGTTAAATATATCCCCTGCTCTGTCTGAAGCTCTAATATTCAAGTTAGACTTTAAAGGGACAGTTCAGAATTTTGGACATAGGACCTCATTTCGTAGTGAGCCAGAGTGTTAGAAATGTGTGGAGACACTTTTTAAATATTCCATCCAGTCCTTGTTTTTGCAGTGGTCACTTGTGCTAGGCTAGTGCATGTCAATGGCCATAGTTATCTTGTCACTAAAAACAGTCTTACCCACTCCACAAAGCACCCAAAGCAAATCTGTTATTACACCAGACTGTCGATGTGAATGTCTGTGTTGATAGAATAATGTTTGAAATAAAACTAACCTTGCATCGCATTGAATTGTGTTGATGAATGTTGAGGAACTATTTTCTCATATATCTGTCCGCCACTGCCAAGCTTTCTATCAGGAAGTACAACTCGCTGCTGCTGCTCAGACATAAATCCTTCAAATGCAAGATTGGTTTTATTTCTAAAATTATTATATCAACACAGACATCCACATTGACAGTCTGATGTAATAACAGATTTGCTTTGGGTGTTTTGTGGAGTGGGTAAGACTGTTTTTAGTGGCAGGCTAACTATGGCCATTGACATGCACTAGCCTAGTACCAATGACCTCTGCAAATACAAGGACTGGGTGGAATATTTTTAAAAAGTGTCTCCACACGTCTCCAGCACTCTGGCTCACTAGGAAATGTCCAAAATTCTGGACAGTCCCTTTAATCTGAGTTTTGTTTTAACACAATCAGACCAGAAAGAGCTGACTTGGTTGGAAATACAACACGTGAACTGATTTGTGCTGTTAAACTGTAAAAAAAAAGAGTCAAATTTTTGTTGAAAATCAAACACCTAAACAGGACCATGAACGCTTGTATTGACCACTGGCTAATGCAAATGCGGTACTCAAATCCATTTTTTTATTTTTATTTTTTTTTGTATTTTGTATTTTCAAACTATCTTAAAACATTTTGGCAGTCTTGCGTTTCCATGGTAACATACAGCATAGAGATGCATGTAGAACAATGTCAATAACCTTGATCTCTTAAGCAACACTTCATCACTCAATTTTGTTTTAGAAATCACTACAATAACCAAGAGCCCTTCTACATGTCACATTTAGACAAATCATTACTAGGCCTGTCACAAGATCTATTTTTGAAGTACAATATATTGTTACAGAGATATACAACTATAAACTATAATACTGAAACTACTTTCTGCCACTGCTACAATAATAATAAAGCAAGATAATACCAGTAAACCATTTTAAATAGACAGTAACATTAAAAGGCCTGAGCTGCAACAAATAAATAGCAGAATGAACTGATGTTTACCGATAGAAGTTACTTTTTCATTATATTACAACAAAAATACCCCAAAATCTCTCCATTATTGCAAAAAAAGTATACACACGATAAATATTGAGCTGCGAAATATATTGTCCCATCTTTCATATGCTGAAGTCGATAAAGTAATTATTGTGACAGGCCTAATTATAATGCCCTTGAGTATCATTGTGCTGACATTAATATTTAAATAAAACGCCTCACCTCTCTCATTTTGGACACATAACCATATTTGTTGTCAGACACAGTATCGGCGTTATTATGCGTGAGTGTTGTACTCTAGACCTGAGTGGGCAGACACCAGATTTTCCACACACATTGATTCTCATTTGTGTTTTAAATCACTGCAGTCTGGCCTCCTGCCTGTCCGCCCTTTGGCTCACTGCTCTCAGTGTGCGTCTGCTTTGTTCAGCTTCATATGGGAACATCGAAAAATCATTTGCTCAGAAGCACTTTCATATTTAGATAAACACCTCCAGACAGTGACTCAGACCTACTGTAAATACACACAGCTGCCAATCTACAACATAAGCTAAGAATAGAAAAATATAAGTAACCAAAATTTGTAGCCACACTTCTCACATTTTAAGTTAGTAGCTCCCTGATGTATGCTGAGGTGGGTTCATTATCACACTAACCTTGTTGTAGTTGGTACGGTGAAGTTGTGGGTTCTGAAATGGAAAAGTTTCTCCAGTTGAAACTCCACACAGCTTTTTGTTTAAGACTGAAGTTTTAGGGCTTTATCTCTGGGCACTGCAGCAAATCCGGGACACTTGGGAGATATACTGTAGGCACTGGAAATCAATAAGCATCTGTCTGTATCTCATAAAGTGCATAATAAAAGATATATTGAAGATTGCATGTGAAAGGTCCTATATTTTACTAAACTGACTTTTGTGAGCTTTAAGCCATGTTATACTGTTGTTACCTCTTCAAAAACATACTTGGAGCTGTGTATTGTGCACATATGTTTAAAGAACCCTTTATTAAAAGCTCAATGTCTGTCTATATTCTCCAAAACTCAGAATGCTCTGTTCTACCTTGTGATGTCATGTAGTAGTTTTCAAGTCAACATATACCATTTACCTTTAGTTCACTAGAGACGATATCAGGGCTGAAATTATTCTAGTGAAGGTAAAAACAGGGTGGAGCACTTCCTGTATTACCACATGGCATCACAAGGTGGAACATAGTGTTTTCAGTCGGAGAGAAGAACTCAGCCTAAATAGGCAGCATTTGTGTGTTAACTATACATGTGAGAATGAAACAAAACACAACTTTGGGTTTGTTTTTGATGAGGAAACGGCATCATAACATAAATCAGAAAATAGTCATATGTCTAATATCTGTAATATCTGTCTAAATTTTAACTAAACCCATGTTGCTCCTGTCTGTGTAGGATTAATCTGGCTCCTACAGTGGGCTACGAGGAGGACGCAGGGAGCCGTACCACTCACCACTTCATGTATCCGGAGAGCGCCAAGAACCTCGCCGCCAACGTCAGCTTCGTTCTGGTCCCATTTAAGACGTTAGACCTGGTTTGGATCACCAGTGCCCTATCAACCGGCCAGATTAGATTGTAAGGAACACGCCACACACATACATAGAGGAGAATTAGTGTCAATGTCAAGACTTCATCAAATCGAATCAAAGAATTTCTGTTGCAATCACATGAAGTGGAGATTGTGTTTAATCATTTTGTGACTCTTTGCCCTCAGTACTTACGCTCCGGTGAAGCAGTTTCTTCGCGTGGATAAAGACAAGGTGAGTCTCAAATACACACACTCAAACTGCCTTACTGCAATTATATTATCCCCTGCCCATTGTTTATGAGGGATTACTGTTAGATTATAGGCCATCCTTTAGTTTTCAATAATCCTTTGCTTGCTCTTTAATCTGTGAAAATAAATAAACTCAGACTAATCCCTGCCATTCCAAGAGTTTGCGGATTTCACGTCTTGGGTGAAGTTCATGTCTTTGGTAGATCGGTGTGGTAAGATTTACAAAGAGGATGTGATGCCTGGAGCTGCTGGAGCTGCTGTAAAAATGTAAAAAAAATAAATTAATTTAAAAAAGAAAGACGGCTCTTACATTGTAATTACTACTAAGCCTGTCATGATAACAAATTTTGAAGTATGATTTATTATTTTATATAATATTTAAACAAATTTATCACATTGACACTATAACCCAAAAGCAGATTTAAACCACAAAAAATGTATTTTAAATGTACATTATTGTAAAAAAAAATCATGAACTGTCCACCACCTGCCCTGTACCCCAAAGAAAATGTACACATGATAAATATTGACCCCAAAAAAGTATTGTCTCAGCTTTCATATATTTAAAGATAAGATGATGTAGTAATTATCATGCCGTAATTACTACTCATTTATTTTACACCTTCAGGACTTCAGTTTAAACTAAAGTTGGAAGCTACAAACTTGGCAGCATCTTTAAATTTATATAATGTATCTGTATATTTTCTACCCATATCCTATAGCATTTTTACAAGAGGGTAAAGAACAGCGGGTCACAAGGCCAAAGAGATTTAGTTGTGAACAGGATCTTGTGGAAAACCAAATTAATTCCATGGTATTGGGTTTACAGTTACACTAGGAAGCAAATAAATAGCTATGGCAACTCCAAATAAGGAAAGAAAAAGTTCAGGCATGGGGCATAGTATTTTGTATTGTAAAATGTTTATATTAGATAGGAAATAATTTTGTAGCACCTGCTCACTTTCAGTAGCAACAAAAAACTTCATTCATTTGTGCTTATTAAAGGTACAAAACCACATGAAGACTGCATTTGCTGTAAGTCTTATCGCTGCAGAAACAAAAGTCAGAAGTGTTTGTTTACCCTAGTACAACTTGTTCTCTCTGTAGAAAAGAAAGCAGTCCGCACTTACATTGTGTTGTGCTACAAATTGAATATTCTGTCATTTCTCTATAGTTCTGAACATTTTTCTTGTTTCATAATTCAGTCTCTTAAATATGCATTTCTTACATTTGATTTCCAGGTCCAAGTTTTCAACCCAGCTTTCTTCAAATACATCCACGACCACTGGACCAAACATCACGGCCGTTATCCGTCCACTGGGATGCTGGTGCTCTTCTTTGCCCTGCACGTCTGTGATGAGGTGAGGACTTCTTTAGCCACTGTCAAATCCTGCTCATTTTAAAAGTAATTAACTACGAATGTTAACCATAGACTGTAAAGGTCCAATGGGTCTTCCTATAATTTATATTATTAGGTTCTTTTTTCAGACCAAGAGTTTGTTTTCATACCTGACTGTTTCGACTGCTCACTAGTGTCTTCTTCAGAGTGGTCACGTGATGTTGCTGTGACGTGTCTATGGACCAGGACGAGGGGGTCTTTTTGCTCTCGCACACCTGGGATGCTGTCCTGAGAAGATGGCGCTGTCATCCTGCCTCCACTGGTAGGAAGACAGCGCCAAAACCTGTTTAAATCAGCTGACCGGATACTTCACAGCAACATCACGTGACCACTCTGAGGAAGACCGCTAGTGAGCAGTCGAAACTGTCAGGAACCTAAAAACATAGACTATTACTATAATGGACATAGCTAACCCACTAGCCACTGCATTCAAAATAAGGAGTGTTCCTTCACTGACTCTGGCTCCGTTTGACTTTACATTGGAAACTTGTCACCTCTCTGTCTGAAACTGCTGCAGTGAGCCTCGTCATTTTGGTCTTAAAATGTTTGTATTAACACGCTCTACATGATCCTGGTGTTTTTATTTCACTATTTTGTACATAAATACCTATTCCTATTCCTAATATGCACCTGGCTCCAAATTAGCTCCTATAACCATTAGTTATGTTAAAGCTGATGTTAAAGTTGCACTGTGCACTATTTGTTTGGGGGTCCGTCATCTGCTTATTTCTATGGATATGCCATTGCTCTGGAATATTCCCCAGTATGATGTTAAAAAGCTCTAGTAAAACAGGCATTCTGACTGTGAGTGGGATTACCTCTCCACAGATCTGGCCTGTGATTTGGCCTGGTGTGGACTCCATGAAGATAGAAAGGTTTAATACCACACTGTGAACCAATCCAGACAAAGCAATAACATCTTCATGAAGAAAAGAATTTGACAGACCCTCCAGCAGAAAAATTACAGAATGCACATTGAACACATGTTTTCTTTTTCTGTGTTGCAGGTGAATGTGTTTGGGTTTGGGGCAGACAGCCGGGGAAACTGGCACCACTACTGGGAACAAAACCGCTATTCTGGGGAGTTCAGGAAGACTGGAGTGCATGATGCAGACTATGAGGCTCAGATCATACAGAGACTAGCCAAAGCTGGTAAAATCACAGTTTACCCTGGCAAATAAAAGTCAGAAGCTAGGTCTGAAATATCTTTGATTAGCTCCCACCTTTAAATAGGTTAAAAACAGAAAATAGATTTCATACATATCCTAGCATTTCTTAAACAATGACAATGGATCTGCTCTTGTATATGGTCCAGCTAGATCTGACTGTTGCTAATGGCTTGTGACAGGACAATTGGCCCTGAGCTTTTTGGCTGGATTTGTCCTAATGGTTGGCTTGAGGACACACAATGCAGCCTCGGCTTTGTTAGACCAACTTCACCTCAAGAGGGCCAACAAATGCGAGAGGGATAAGAGAAAATGCTCTAACCAGCTCTCACAAGCAAAGCCCCTGTTCTAGGCTTAATCCAGTGGCAGAAGTGTCCACAATGGAAGACTAATCCACTATCTACTAACTGTTTGCCTGGTACTGAAAACAACAGATTCAACATTACCACTTTTGAGATTTTGTGAGCTGCACTTATCACGTTGGAGTATATCGGCCATCTTGAATCTTGAGGATCTTGTTGCCGTAGGACTTGGCAAGTTGACATCAAAGATGAAATTGCAAAACTGTCACATTGGACTCCAGTTATGAGAGAAGTGGCTCTGTAGACTTCACCTTAAGCGATGGTGGTTTGTCTGGTGTTCGGCCAGGACCACTCACTGCGCGATAATCTCATGTGACTGCCTTGAGAATCTTAACTGGACTTGCCAACTAAAGTAGTAGCTGTCCAGAGACTCCAGGCCTTGTTGACTCATACAAAAGACTGCATCAGTGGAGCAAGAAAGAAACACAGAATACATCTTTGGCTACAACTCCAGTTCACACCCAGATACAGGCAGAGTTCTGGGACATTCAGAGGAGGCCAAAATAATCCTGGAAAAAAAAAAAAAAAAAAGCTCCTGGGAGTTTGAGTTTGGATGAAAGCGTAGTACTTTTTGGAATATAGTCTAATTTCTCTGTGTGGTGTGACAGGGTCTTGTTTGCAAGGCTAGAGATGGTGAAAAACAAACCATTTGCCCATGATAAAAATACTGTGTATACGCTACAATTATTTCAGTTTATGGGTTCACCACTTTTTTAATGAACTGAGGCTGGAGGGACTTTTCAACGTGGTACAACTTCGCTTCACAAACCACTGCTCCAGAGCCACCTGACGCCTTAGCTTTCTACCACACACCACTTAAACTGCACTACCCACAATTCTTTTCATATCTCCACATGCAACACCGTTCAGTTACAGCTGCATAGATTGTGTTTTGTTTACCACTTAGATTGATCAATTGTCTTGGGTTTATTTCCCCCATAGATGTTACATTAAAAAAGCACTAGCTAGGCCTGTTACGATAATTACTATATTGAGTTAGCGTTCAATATATGAAAGATGGAACAATAATTTTTGTAGGTCAATATTTATCGTGGGGACTTTTTCTTTGCACCGGTGGTGACTTTTTTATCTGTACTAAGATAACATTTGAGCTGGAGAGCTGATTGAACAAATTACTTAATTTCTTACTCATTATGGATACAAACTAGTCGCTAAAGTGTTTCATTCTGTTTATTGCTGCTCATGTTTTTAACCGTATTTTACATTTAGAATAGTTTTTGGGGATAATTCTGCTTTAGGGTAATTGTGTCGGATCCATAAATTAGTTTCAGTTTGATCATTTATCGTCTATATATTTTCTTCAGCTATATATTGCACTTCAAAATTTTGATTATGGTTGATACAATTTGCCGAACTCAGAGGAAAGTAAAAAGTCATACCACACAGCATAGGGGAAACCAGTGATCAAGTGTCTTAAATTTTTCCATTATTGAGGAGCCATTTGTTAAATGAAGTGTGAAATCAACTTCACATCTTCTAAAGCTGTTTTCTTTACAAACCTGTTTTTACTTTTTAACAGTCTTAATGTTTATTTTATAAAATTATATACACATTACACATTTTAGAAGTGATAGCCAGAGGTGGAATGTTTTATTTTACTTTGTTTTTAATTTGTATATATAAAATTTATAGCAGGATTCTCTAACCTGTAACTTGTGAGCTGCTCCACCTGATTCCAAGCAGCTCCTCGATGGATTTAGAATTATAAATATTATGCTGAGTAATTTAATTTAATTTGGTTCATCACATATTGGTTATCATAGTAACTCTAATTTTGTCTAATTTTGTGCACTGATGTATTGATTTATGGTTTATGTTCATAGGGATCTAAAATATACCCCATTTAAAGCTGTAGTTGTTACATTTATATCAGCTCAATTTCGTGCAAAACCTAAAAGGAGTAGCTATCTGCCATTTTTTCATTTTGTAAAAGGTTGGAGACCCTTGATTTATAATAAAGTACATTTCACAGCACATGTTTAACTTTAAGAATGTTTAGCCTAATGTAGATTTGTCTCTTGCTTTGACAGATCAGTATGTTCCACCTCTGGTTATTTTACTGAACAAAAATGATTGATGCTGATAGTAGCTCCGGACAGATGGTCTGCTGTGATTGGTCAATTAAATGATGAAATTTGGGAAGCAGATTAAAGGTTTGGCCATAGCAACAGAAGTCAAGTTTACGCAACACTGTAGTGAAACGCTACATTATTACCTAGACCTAAACCCAGACCAACTTTATTTAACCACAAGGGAAATGGTTTGGATGTCCCTCCAAAGCATACTATTTAGCACCAACCGTATCTAATGCATCAAAAATTTTGATGAGTGCATGAAAGCACATGTAACTCCTAGAAGTAGTCTGTGTTATTTCCGTAGGTGTTAACTTGATACACAGCCAGATAACAGTCCACCACCTGCTTCAGTTTGAGATTTTCTGACTGGAGATGGTGAGATGTGTGGAGGAAAGCTGCTACCCTTCAGGTGACACTGACACAAGTGTGAGAACTGCTCACTGTCAAAACACGACCACGTTATGTAAGAATAGCTACTAATAACTGTGCCTGTCTTACAATGCTACTTTGTTTTCTAGTCCTTTTTGCACATCTGTTTAAAATATCATGTTTTGGGAACTGCAAACTTTCAGCCATTATCATACACTTTAAACATATTCACATATTGATGCTTTTGTGCCTTGTCCTGCTTTTGGACATTCTCGACTACAGCAGCACCATAATTCACACGTATCCACACACAAGCCTATATTAAAGGAAACTGACAGAAACTTTGTGCTTGTGCCTTTCTGAACTGCATACATTCATAGACACATCATTCTGCCTGGGTTTGGGGCTTTGTCAGTGTTTTATATTGTAAAAAAGTGCTTGGGGGGATACTTACTAGTGGTGAGCGCGTCTGAGCATATGTTGTTAAGAGTCTCAGTTTGTCAAGATTGAGAGGCTGTGATTTCCATGTCTATGTGTGTGCACCACTGCTATTGTCAATGTTTTCTATGCTTTTGTTTGCTCCTATTCACTTTACATTTGTTGTTGAAGTTTAAAGTTGAAAGAAAACAGCTCTGGCCTCAGCGGTACCACTAAAAGACATTTTCACAGCGGTAGTTACCTGAGGGAACAAACCAAGACCCCTTATCAGTTTTCTTTACTCCTTCCTTGCAGCTGCAGTCCTAGAACATTGCGATCAGATGAAAAGGGGGACAGTGGGGTGGTTTCTTCCTATATATACACATTCTGCCACCTACAGTAGTGGAGATGACATAGATCTGGAGCCTGGAGGAATTTATAACCCTGAAGTAGGTCTGGTGTTTCACTGCCGACCCAAGATGCGGATGTTGTTTGTAGTGGTAGTTACCAGGGATTAAACTAAAACTAAAGCTATTCTAAAGCACTTCTATTACAATTAAGGCTGGGCATTTAATCATTATTTAAACCAGCTCAAGATTACGTTATATTTAATTGTTAGTGATCAGCTTAGGGTTAGCTTGGGTCTCTTTGATTGTGCGGTCTAGTACAGCCAATCCTGTCAGTGAAACATGTGGTTTGGAGCAGGGGCCAGACTTTGGATAAAAAATTGTGAATTTATCGGTGTTAAAGGGCAATCATTTAATTTTTATTTATTTTTTTTTTTTAAGTTCAGGAAATCAACATTGAATGCCATTTTAATATGATTTTTTTTTTCATATTTTTTAAGCATATCTCCCAGCCTTATTTACAAACATTTATAAAGTTTATAATGATACAGTAACTATTAAAACTAACCCTGTCTTTACAAATTTTGGGTTCTGACAGAGAAACTTTGATCTTGAATTCGTAACGTTCAGAAAATATCTACAGAAACATATCTGCGCTGTGCAATAACTTATATTTCCTGGTTTTATTACTAATGGGGGACTATGTATTTCAGTTATATCAAAAGAGAAAGAACAGAACATGCTAGTGGAATTAATTATTCTTTTGATGCATAAATTATGAATTAAGTGTAGGTCAATTTGAAAGGCAATGAAATGTTTCCTGACCCACATTCTGTAAGTAGGATTCAGGTCACTTACAATCTCTGTTCCACTTTTTAGATGGTTTGAGCCTGAAAATGTTACTCAATCCTTTGAATAGATCGACATAAAGGTCAGTTATGTTAAATTGAACATTTTGAGAGCGGCAACAGATATAAACAAATACATAAAAAGAAAAATTTATCCATTTCAGCTGCATGCACTCCAGCAGCTTTATACAAACAACTTGTAAAGAAAAGGAAACTGCATCCCCCAGAGTCAGGAACAAATTTCAAACTTGTTTTTAGTCGCTGTGGTGTATGCGTTTTCGATTCTACCTGGGGTATTGGAGAATTGCTTACTGGAGATTTCACTGTGGGACAAGAGGCTCAATAGAAACGCATATATCATGGTCAGAACAGTTGTTGTTGCACTAGAAATACCACTCGAGCTTTAGACTTCACCTGTGGACTGTAACCTACCACTGTTCGACTTAACCATCACTAACATAAGCACTGGGCAGGTGTATTAAAGCTATTGGCATTAGTTTCGAAATGTAAGACAATACTCAACAGCTCTAAGGCAGTACTTGTGTATTTACTACATGGACATGTCTGTATGATGTGTGACCAGGCTCTTTGTATCTTATTGTACAAATAAAAGATTAATGAAAGAGTGCTTTGTATGCGTGTTTATTAACTTGTAAATGCCTTTGACAGGAAGAATTAAAATGTGCTGACTGGTGCTTACTACTTAATCACCTATTTTTGGTCAGTCATTCATATCTAATAGACTGCGTATCAAAGGTCCTATTATGCAAAATTAACTCTTAGTGATAAGATAACATGACTTAAAGATCACGTTATCTTATCACTAATATACCTGAAGTTGTTTTGTTGCATTCATACGTTTGAGCTGTCCTTTATTAGTCTGTCACAGCTCCAAGGCTCAAAATGCTCTGTTCAACCTTGTGAGGTCATGTAGTGGTAGTTTTTAGGTTAACTGCTATTTTGTTTAGTAGATTAGAAATTCCAGGGGTGAAATCATCCAAATGATTCTAGTGAAAGTGTATGGAGTTTAAAATCACAGTGGGACATTTTCTGTATTACCATGAGGCATCACAAAGCAGAGCAGGTTTTCTATTTGAGAAGAACACAGCCTTAATATGCAGGATTTCTGTGTTAAACGTGTGAATAAAACAGTAACTCCAGGTATGTTTGTGATGAGGAAACATAACAGATCAGAAAATAGTGTAAACCTATTTCTGGGTCAGTTACTCATATCTAATAGGCTGCATATTAAGTGATGGTATCAAGTGTTTGCATATTCAGCAAAACATCCATTACTGCTTCTCAAAACTGTGGCAGCTCCTCCTGGTGGTACACAAGGTTCTCTGTACGTCTAGTGTTTAATTTTGAGTCAGGTATGATCACGTATTTGTCCTAATTTGGGATAGTCTTTGATTATAAATACTTGTAAAATTTAAATATAAATGATTTATGAACAAGTTACAGTTCATAAGACAGAAGATATTAAGCATTAAATTTATTCATTTCCCATTGACAGTGAAACGCTACAATGATAAAATGTTAATATTAAATGACAAGTACAGACTATTTTCATTCAAGTGGTATTATACATGACAAAGCTATTGTATGAACAAGTGAAATCCAGTCATCAAAAAACATACAGAAAGACACTGTACCTACATGAGAGGGTTTAAGGAGAAGTGCTTCCATAGAGAAAATGATACTGAAAAATAAACCGAGTTTTAAACTTAACAGCTGTGGTGTGCAAGAGGCTAAATCAGGACACGTTATTCTTCCCTTATGGACACATGCAAGATAAATGGAGCCAGACATTAAAATAACCATATTCTCACAGCCTGAGGTGCCTTCTGCTGATAGCATCTTCACCTTTTCAAGTGTTAAGACTTTCCTGTTACTTTTATTCAAACAATAAATAGCAGCTTATTTTGTATAGCTTTGCGGCTATTTCTTATGTCTGATGGAGTGAAGATGGTTAGTTGAAGTATGCCCAGTCAGAGCGTTAACTCTTCTACCCAATTTTTTTTAAACACAACTTCACCACTTCCTTTTCAATTTTCTCCCAGTTTAAGTCTTGCAAAATTGTTTGCCATCTGTAGCGCCTCCTGCAGGCACTCTGTGTTCCTGCCTGCAGCCTGGGCAGACATGTCCTTCCCACCTCCTTTCCCATCCAAGAGGGGACAGAGCTCCTGAACCCACTCACTGGCCTTCAAGCCACGGTTTGCAGTTTCCTGGAAATCAACAAAGAAATGAACCAGTATTAGTGCAAGTTTGTTCAATTTTAATATTAAAATCTATTCAAATGCAAAAAGACGAGATTATTTTATAGTCTATAAATTTTGCATCACTAAAACAACACTTGTCACATTTTTTTGTATTTCACCTCCATAAAGTAAACGTGCAAAATGTGAAACTGATTATTGAAAGGGCAAAGTCAAGGTTTATTTACACTAAGCACATTGAGAAATTATACTTCATGGTTTATTCAAACCAGAGTGTGGGGTGCTGGGTCCAAAGTCAAACTATGATTACATCTTAAATTCAGATGTCTTTTTTTTTTTTGGTCTGCAGACAAAATGGCGAAAGGTCAGATTGTAGTAGTATGAAAGTAGAGCTGGGCATTGTTGTGCGTTTCCCCTTTGTACAGAGTAATCACAGAATTCTTTCTACTATAAACAAAAAAAAGTCTTTCAGTATTCAAGACAGACTTTTACAGGATTGGCTGTAGACCTCTTGTAAAAAGAATCAAACATATCCTTGCTGATTTGAAAGGATTGGGTCTGCATTCAGTTAATAGCAGCTTAAATGCTTAAATAAGTTCTAATGGAAGAGCATACTGAGCAGTGTGACTACATTTAAAAAGTTCTGCCAACATAGCCTTGGCTGTGCTCACCTGTGGGACCTGGCAGAGGCATGTGATCTTGCCAGCCTCGGGGTCAACCGTAAACAGCATGGCAGCAGTCTGAGGGGAGTTGGTCTTTAGCAGCTTCAGTGACTCATTAAGGGCCTGAGCAAAAGGAGGGGAGAGAAGTAAACAAGAATGAACCAAAGTCTCCTATCAGCAGTATCGATGTCCCAAGGTCAGAACTAATGGCCACCGTGCCGATTTAGTCTCTGGCGAAAACACAATCTGATAAGCGAAGAGAAAAAGTGCACTACAACAAAGAATCCTTTTTTAATAAAGTGTTCTGCTGCATGCTAATCAGGTCCAGCACTCAGGCCTCACACAGCAATATCCAGCTTCCATTTACTGTGTTCACCTTTGCAGAGGCTCCAGGCTCCATCTCCATGATAAGCAACTCTTGGTTGGGGTTCTTTTCAATCTCCTCCTTAATCTTCTCCACGACTCTCTTCTGGATGTCTGCCTTGTAGTTGCGGTCCAAATCATCCATGATCTTTTTAAGGCCTTTTAATGTTTCCCTCATCTCATCTTTTTGCCACTGTGAGATGACAGCAGTGCCGATGGACTACAAGAGAAGCAGTGTTCAAACAACACTTCATAATACAATACATACAAGATCGCAATGTGTGAAGATGAAGAAAGCCACCTCTGTCATGTCAGCGATCTCCTTTTGGATGTCCTTGTTGGGTGAGCTCTGCTGCTTCACTGTCTTTCCCAGAGCGGCCAGGGCCTGGTGCAGCGCATCAGCTTTCCTCTGGGCCTGGGGGACACGACACAGGGGTCACGGAGACTTGATAATAAAGTGGTGTATTAACATGAATAATAGGCATAGATAAAATTAACTTATTGTGATAGGTGAAATGTTTAAAGGGCTTGTATGATGCCATTTTCTGACCTATGTTATAATGTTGTTTCCTCATCAAAAACATACCCGTGCTGTATTTTGTTTCATTCACATGTTTTCTGTATTCAGTGATGTCATGAATCAGGAGTTTTCAAGTTAACTGCTACTTTTTAACCTGTTTAACACACAAATCCTGCATATTTACACTAAATGGAACAGATCATTTTTGAGCTTTGCAGATGTAGACAGTAATAGTACAGGATTACTCAAACATGTATGAATGAAACACAAACACAACTCCAGGTATGTTTTTGAGGAGGTAACAATATGTGTCAATATACAACATGAGTAAGAAAAACAGAAGACAGGTGAAAGTCTGTTTACAGCTTCTTCCAAAAAACATTGTACTACATGTTTAAATAAGGTGATTTAAGTTAAAGGGCACCCATAAGGGCACCCTTCATACCTTCATATAACAATCAGAAGAAAAATGGTACGCTTAGGAATACAAAGCAGTGGTGCATCATGGAAGAGTATGAGCTGAAGCAGTGTGTCAGTGAGAGCTGACCTTCTGGGCTTCGGATCCTGTCACAGCTACAATGCGGCGGATGCCCTTAGCGATGGCCTCCTCGGAGACAATAACAAACGGTGCAGCATGCCCAGAGTTCTGCAGATGGCTGTGGATCGAGGCAAAAACAACAAAATCTTACAATGTCAGCAATTTGTGTGAGGTACGGTAATGCAAACTTAAAATTTAGGGAAATAGTACTGGCATAGTTGCCATGAAATTAAGCTGAAGGTGGCATTAGATAGATGTGTGCCAATATACTGAACTATTAGATATATTGTGGTTTGTCAGTTTGTTGATTCAATATTGAAACTAGGGCTGAGCAATATGGTAAATAAATACACTGGACAATTTTAATCTATTATTTAAGAAATTGTAAATTGACTTCAGTTAAATAGATATCTCACTGTAATTGCATAATATCTCTGCTTTGCAAGTCAGGAGTAAAGTTGCTTCATAATAATCCTTTATGTCACGATTTAGTAATTTTTCAACATTTCCATATCCTCTATTGATTCATTCAGGTTTTTAAATTTGATTAATTGCAAAGCCCTAAGTGAAAGAAGTTTTATAGCTTATTTACTCTACAGCACCATATCATGATTTTTAATCATATTGTGAAAATAGAGGCAAGTGTCACTAGCACAGTCTGGTCTAAGGAGTGATAAAATGTTTTCTGTATGCAATCATAAAAAAGATCTTTGGATTAATAGATAAAGTTGTAAATAAGAACAAAAAATGTTATACTTACGTTCCTCCACAGAACTCGATGGAGGTGAGGGAGCCAGCAGCACTGTTGGGGTCTTCCAGCAGGTCCTGGACTGGGATCCCAATGGACACGACTCTCACAGGATCTGGGTACGTCTCATCAAACACCGCACGCAGCCCCTGGATGGCTTTGGCTTGTGCCAGAGGGGCCTCCATGGCATACACAGGCTAAAGGCACAAGAAATTCAGACAAACATACATAGCTGAACATCATAAATCTTAAATATCAATAATAAGCATACAGTTATAATCAGGGAATAAAAAAAGGTTTCAAAATGTAGGCAGTACCATATTTGAGGATTTGCCTTTTGTTTGCATAGCATATCAGCTTAAAGGAAAGACGTAAATCTTTGTTTGAACATTGTAGAGCAAAGAGGCTTTGAACTAAAAAACTGAAGACTGGAAATCATTGCAATAAAGATAGTATTTTTTTTCACTATACTTGTGCAGTGATTTCATATGGTTTAATTTGAGGAATATCTTATTTAGCCCTACAAATTGGCCCCAGACCCATAGTGATTGATCTCCATTTTGGATCTCCAAATGGTAAAATGTAAATTCTTTGACAAACATGAGCTACAGTCCCTGACAAAAGTCTTGTTGCTTATCCATTTTGTAGAAACAAAAGCTTATAACCTGACTTTAAATTAATCGATTGGTTTTAGAAATGTCTCATATGAAAGCTAAAACCCTCCCAAATTATGCTCAATATACTAAAATAAATTTGCTTCACTGAAGAAAGATTGATCATTTAATGAACACAGAAAGGTCAGATTTTGGCAAGACAAAAGTTTTGTCACCTACAGAAAATTGAACAAATAATTTACTTCAAATACAAAAATATGTTTCATGACGTCAGTGAATTAAGTAGTGGTGCTGTGAGATCCATATTTAATATCATGTATGACTTCCATGAGCTTGAAGGACTGCATCCATGCGGTTCGACAATGATCATCATCAGGAATAGCAAAGAAAGCAGTCTTACATGCCTCCCAGAGTTCATCAAGATTCTTTGGTTTTGCCTTCCATGCTTCCTCTTTCATTCTACCCCAGACATGCTCAATGATGTTCATGTCTGGTGACTGGGCTGGCCAGTCCTGGAGCACCTTGATCTTCTTCGCCTTGTGAAACTTTGATGTAGAGATAGAAGTATGCGATGGAGCACCATCCTGCTGCAAAATTTGACCCCTTTTATGGTTGGGAATGTAAGAGGTAGCTAATACTTCTTGATATTTTAGGCTATTGATATTGCCTTCCACACCCCCATACTGGATGGAGCCCCAGACCATGATTTTTCCGCCACCAAACTTAACTGTTTTCTGGGTGAATCTTGGATCCATGCGGGCTCCAGTAGGTCTCCTGCAATATTTGCGGTGGCTGTGATGTAATTCAACCGATTCATCTGAGAAATCCACCTTCTGCCACTTTTCCAGTGTCCATCCTTTTAGCAGGCTGTGGGCCTTGGCAAATGCCACACGTTTTTTTAATTGCCTTTTGTTTAGTGCTGGTTTCTGTGCACTGATTTGACCATGGAGGCCATTTTGAGACAGAATTCTACAAACTGTTCTGGTTGACACAGGGACTTGAGGTGACCAGGCCTGGTGGAGCTCTGCTGCAGTGGAAAAGGGGCTGGCCTTGGATTTTCGAATCAACAAACGGTCCTCCCGAGCAGTTGTCTTGCAGGGTCTGCCGGACCTGGGCTTGTCAAAAACATCTCCAGTCATTTCAGATCTTTTTCTTATTCTTTGTACTTGACGCTGAGACACATTGAAGGTGTCAGCCATCTCAGCAGTGGATCTGGTCTTCAGCCTCTTGATAATTAACGCTTTGGTCTCAGGGTGGATCTTAGGCATGTTGTCAGAGGTCAAGCTGCAGTTGATGTGAAGGTCTGGTGTGCTGGGGTTCTTTTTATACACACCCACTATTTGATTGATCAGTAACTGATCACAGGTGAGGCTGTAATCTAGGATTGGGTGCATCATATGACAAGGCGACAAGACTTTTGTCTTGCCAAAATCTGACCTTTCTGTGTTCATTAAATGATCAAGCTTTCTTCAGTGAAGCAAATTTATTTTAGTATATTGAGCATAATTTCGGAGGGTTTTAGCTTTCATATGACACATTTTTGAAACCAATCGATTAATTTAAAGACAGGTTATAAGCTTTTGTTTCTACAAAATTGATAAGCGACAAGACTTTTGTCAGGGACTGTACAGTATTGATTTACACCTTTATGCCTGTCACTGACCTTAGCATCCCTGATCATAGCAGAGGCGATCTCCTCAGTGCGGCGGACCTCCCCGGTGCTCAGAGCTCCTTTGGCGGTGAAGTCAAAGCGCAGACGGTCTGAAGCAACCAGGGAGCCTCTCTGGTCTGCTTCACCCAAAACCCCTCGTAACGCAAAGTTCAAGATGTGTGTAGCAGTGTGGTTGCTCATGATTGGCCTCCGACGAGCCTAAACAACATTAAAATAAAATGAGCAAGGCATTTGAAAGTAAAATAAGTTGACACTTTTTAACGAGAATAATTTTAAATTTGAACTTTACCTCATCTACATGTAGAGTAACACGGTCACCAACTTTAAGTGTGCCATAAACTGTACCGATATGCAGGACATAGCCCCCTCTGACTTGTGTATTCTTAACTGTGAACTCCATACGCTGCAATGAAGAGGAAAGACTTTGTTACACATCCAAAAAAATATTAAAAGAGTGGAGACACACCAATAGGTTTTTTGTTGTTTTTTTACAACTCTTTAAAAAGAGTCACTATTAGGGCTAGGCAATTTTTGACCACTATGCAATTTTGGAGGAGCCTCTGTTCTCCATGGAGATGTTTCCCTGGCATGTGCTACAAAAATGGCATAAAAACTTTCCATGGAGACAAGCACATGTGACTCTACAAAAAGTCTGCAATTTAATAAATATTAATACCAGACTGTCCAACATTTAGAGCAGAGAAATAACATTTTCCTGAGACAGACCCTCCATCAAAAATTTTTTTGCAATATAGGTCACCTTTAATGAGTGTAATCCTTTGTGTACTCACATCTTCTGCACTGTCATGTTCCCGGAGCATGTAGCCCTCGTCAAAAGTCTGCCCTCCCTGTTCTGCGTAGAAGGAAGTTTGGTCCAGAAGCACCCCACACTCCTGCCCCGTGGTCACCTCGTCACAGAAGGCACGGTCACGCCGCAAGGCCAGAACTGTGGCTGTGGCCTCTTCAAACACTGAAAATATAACAGAGGAAAATGCGTTAAGACTCAGTGCACAGTGTAAGAGCATACAGATGTTAAAAGATCAAGACTCACCGTAGCTGCCCTTTTCATCAGAGCTGTACTTGTACTTGGGGGAGTCGTCTGTGGCCGGAACGTTCTTGTTTCTCAACTCTTCGATGGCGTAAATGTCAAGCATGATGTGATCCTCGCCTCCTGCACCTTTGCCCTGTGACTTCAGCTACAAGCAGAATACAGCGATAACATCATTACATGTAAACTAAATCAGAACCTGAATCAAATGTCAAAATCAAATGAGCTGTGCACATGATCTGGTACCAAGATTCCTGCTCCATTTTTAAGTAAAAAAATCTTGTTATCAAACTTATTTTTAGTAAAGTTAACTTAAGTTATAATTAAAACATTGTGTACACAGTGCAACAACATGACTTGCTTGTGGATATTTACAACGGGATATAAAGCAAGTTTATTTTTTACACAGATATCCTTCCCAATAGTGCAATAGTGGAAAGTGCTGAAACAAACTACTGACCATATTAACAATGTTCAGGTTATACTCCGATCAGACGGAATAACTATTTAATATCCTCACCTGTGCCGCCTTTTTCTCCTCTTCAAACGCAGCCAGGTCCACCTGCATCCCCTTCTCCTCTGCTATCAGAGAAGTCAAGTCCAGGGGGAAACCGTACGTGTCATACAACAACCATGCTGTGTCACCTGCACGTACACAAGAGACAAGAGACGATTTATAGATATATTACGTATCAAAAAAGAAATTAAAACAACAAAATAAAAAAACTTTTAGCGAGTTTCAAAATGTTGCAGCTTCATAGTTCAGCATTTTACCAGGAATGGTCTTGCTGTCAGCAAGACTCATGATCTTTCGGTCGAGGATTCTGCGCCCTCTGCTGAGGGTTTTCAGGAATTGGGCCTCCTCTTCATTGATGATGTCTTTCACCATTTCTGGGTCTTTCTTGAGCTCTGGGAATGCATTGCCCTAGAGCACAGTAGTTTTATAGTAAAATGTATAAAACAACTGTATGGCAAGCAATAGCAGAAGAGATGCTTACAAGGGACTCCACCACCACATCCACCAGTGAGGCAAAAAAGCCTCTCTTAGCTCCAAGCTTCTCATGGGAATAACGGACTGCACGGCGCAGAATCCTCCTCAACACATACCTGAGAAGAACAATTCTGTTTATTGGACACATCAAGGGACAGCAGAGTTTTCACACAGATACTGTTTAGGAGGAGTTCAACACCTCATTTGGATCAGGGAAACACTTATCACTGTGGTGTGTTGCAAAACCAGGCATGTGGTCATAGACTACATAGACAATAAAATCTATTGCACAGTGGACCTGCATGATTATATTAAAAAGATCTTGTTTTCTTTTTCTCTCCAGCTGCACGATGCGCCTCACCCTCTTCCTGTGTTGTCAGGCCGACCTCCATCAGACAGAGCAATGGTAATAGTACGAGCGTGATCAGCCAGAACTCGGTAAGCCATATCAATGCCATCTTCATCTTCAGCACCCACTTTCCCAGTGTATGGACGGGCCCCTGTGCCCTGGAAAAAATACAGCCAGTTAGGAAATACTTCAACAATATGGACCTTTAAATAGAAAGTATTGGATCATCACAGCTTATTTGGGTCCAAACAAGTGCCACGGGCACAAAAAGCAGGGCAAAGAAACTGAAAAACTGTCAAAACACCACTGTAGAAAATGTAGCTAGAATTTTATTGGACCGGTAAGAAGATAAAGTACAATTATGACATAATCACTAAACAGTTCAACAGGTTAAGCTCATTTTGTACTTCTTACCTTCTGAATAGCATCAAAGTATGGAAGAAAGAGATCGGTGTCATAGTTTGACATCTTGTTCTGCAGGACAGACACCAAGCGTTCAAGGCCCATTCCTGTGTCAATGCTTTTCTTAGGCAGAGGCTTCAGCACAGTCTCTGACTCCCTTTTGAATTGAGAATATTGGAATCAGAATTTTTAAGTACAATGAATTCAAAAACTATGGAATAGTGTAATGTAAACTATGAAAAAAAAGGTACCGCATATCCATATTCATGTCCAGTAATGTAATTATATTGGGTTAAATGTACTTAAAAATTGTGATATATAAAAATTATACATTAAAATGCAGTTATAATACTGAGGTGCAAAATCAACTCTATATTTTTTTAAATATAACCTATGGAGTCACACAATTTCAACTGTCAAACTGGAAAAACTGGCATTTCCTGTATCACAGGGGACCGGTTTCTATTTAGTTTCTATTTAAAGCCTATACAAAACACATTAAGTATTAAGGGTATGCATAATAAAACTAGGTTACCATCAGAAATAAGGGCCATTTAGATAGAACAGTACCTGTTAAACTGGATGAACACCAAGTTCCAGATCTCCAAAACATTTGGGTCGTCCATGTTGACCAGGTGAGAGGCATCACGCCCACCAATGCGGTCATAGTGGATCTCACTGCAGGGTCCACAAGGGCCAGTGTCACCCATCTCCCAAAAGTTATCCTTCATATTACCAGGCAATATACGAGCCTCTGCAACACTGTCAACAGATTTACAATTGTATCAATTTCGATCATATCTAAAGTAACAGGAATGTGATTATATTAAAAAGTACGCTGTGTATTGCACAGACTACAGTTAAAAGCTCTTTATCTAAAATAAATAAAATCAGTCATACTAACCCAAGGTCAATCCAAATCTGTTTGCACTCCAGGTCAGGTTCTAGACCAGCTTCAGCACTTCCACCAAAGTAAGTGACGTATAGACGATCAATGGAAATTCCAAACTCCTGTGTAAGAAGCTCTAAGGCCATTTTACAGGCCAGATGCTGTAAGGAGAAATGAAAAGCACAGACATTCAGACACCAAAAACCAAGAACAGGAATAACCCACAAAAACTTGATTAAAATACCTTAAAGTAGTCTCCAAATGACCAGGACCCAAGCATTTCAAAAAATGTATGATGGTACACATCTTTACCAACATCATCCAGGTCATTGTGTTTCCCTCCTGCACGTATACATTTCTGTGTGTTAGCTGCACGCTTCAGTCTGGCCATTGGGTGAGATGGGTCAATGGTGTTCAGGAAGATAGGCTTGAACTTTAAGAATATAAAGGACTTAGTTTAAGTTTTTTCTTTTGGTATAATATGAGTCAAAGTCATTAATACTAGTACATACTTGGTTCATTCCAGCGTTGGCAAAAAGCAGTGTAGGATCATCAAGGGGGATGGTGGCTGATGAATGGACATACTGGTGTTCATATCGCTTGAAGAAGTCAATAAACTTCTCACGAATTTGAGATGCACTCAAAGAAGTGTCCATTTTCTGGTCTACAACAAATGCAAAAGAAAAAGCACTTTGTTTGAGTTGTTACCTGAAATCTAACAGTATTATTATCTACTTTATTCGTGGAATACCATTAAAATTGCATATAAAGCCAGAGGAACAATATCCTCGACACTAAACATTTAAGATCCTCCATCAATCCCATAGGAACATTCGCTGCGAATGGAAATCACACAACCGGTATCTCCTCTCCCTAGGGTTCTGACAAGCGGACAGTAAACAGTTCCTGTCCCCATCCTGACTACGAAACCTCCTCGTTGGAAACCACATGAAACCTTGTTGTGATGAGATGGAGGTGGCAGTTGTGTGCAGTTTGCTTCTCTCAAGACGTAAGCTTGTTTTGGAAAGGGTGAGGCAGCTTTGTTATCTTAAGTCAATGGCAGACATACTGATCGGTGTTCAATTGCACAAAAAACACAACTCACAGTCACAGTGAGAACAATATTGAGCTATCATCGGCACTATGTAGAGTTACATCAGCCAACTTGCAGATCAACCTGTCATTAGCAAGCTAGCAGTAAAATGTTAGCAAGGCTGTCCATTTTTCATTTTCCCCTGACAACCATTCTGTAATTTCTGCGTGACATTATCATCACTGAAACTACTGTCAATACTGTGTTAAATTTGATATTAAAGTACTCACAGAAACGGGTTTGGACGGAGAATGTGTGAGTAAAGGCTCCCAGTGACACCGCTCTGTCCACGCTGCACAACCAAGAGGAAAGCGCAGGAAAACGGCCCCGCCCCATAACCTTCGCTGATTGGACAATCCAGACCGCCCCGTCAAAAAGACTCACTCTGATTGGTGGACACAGACATCAATCAAAGTCGAGCCCGCCACGGCGTTTGTCATAAGTTTACCGGTGTGGCTGATGCAATGAATGGTACTGATTTAAGTCCCGTTTGAAAAATATAATGTCATAATATCAGGATAACACGTTTTTTTCCCCTCTGTTTTTAAACCAAGCACAAATATATGGACAAATTTGTATTGATATTGTAAGAGCATTGGTCATATCAATGGCTGAATAAATAAACAACAACCAATTTCTGTAGTTTTGTCTGTTTTCCCTTCAGACTAGTTTGAATTGTTGCTTTTGACGATTTTAGCTGCATGTCATGCCAACGCAAAACACACAAGTGGAACTATTGTATGCGGCGCATTTTCTGGGGGATACATTTGAGCATTGCACCATTCCGCACGCATCGGTAGAAGAAAAACACAGGTGAAACATGCCTACAGATACGAAACGTGTGAGGGGACCAGAGCTTTCCCAGAGTCCCTCCATTTTTCAGCGCAAACCCCAAACCACTGAGAGGCTCCCTTCACATGGAAAAAGAGAGGACGGCCGTCAGCGGGACCAGGTCGACGTTCGGCCCGTGTTCGTGCGCTGTGGGCTGGTCAGTCAAGCCAAAGGCTCCGCGTACATAGAGGCTGGAAATACAAAGGTGATATGCTGCGTTTATGGACCAAGAGAGACTGAGCGCAAAGATGAAACGGATATGAAATGTGGAAGGTATTAACTTTACTTATTCACAGTTACTTTGTGAGCATACACCTGTTTAGAAGTAGGTCGCTAATTTCTATTCATAATTGTCTTGTGCTCCTAGGTTGACAGCCGACATGCGCTTTGCTCCGTTCTCCTGTCCAGAAAGGGGCTCATGGATCCAGGGAAGTCAGGACAAGGACTTCTCTCTGATGGTTCTTGAGAGCCTACAGCCCGCGGTGTGCCTCCACAAGTACCCTCGCTCACAGATCGAGGTCAATGTAATGGTCCTGGAGAACAGTGGGTCAGTTTTGGGGCATGCTGTCACGTGTGCATCTCTGGCCCTCGCAGACGCAGGGATTGAGATGTACGACCTTGTGCTTGGTTGTTCCATGCGTCAGGATGGGGACTCTTTTGTAGTAGACCCCACATATTTGGAGGAGACTCATAGTGATTCTACTGGTCATGATAATCAAGGTGGCCTCACTGTTGCCTTCCTCCCCAGTCTGAACCAGATCTCCGGATTGCAGTCTGATGGAGAAATGACTGAAGAGACTTTGACAGCTGGGGTTCGCACCTGTATTGAGGGATGCTATAAATTGTATCCTGTCATCCAGCAAGCTTTAACCAAAGCAGTGCGTAAGGCAGCTCCACCACCTCCTGAGAGCTGATGTGTACTTTATAAATTTAACTGTTTTCTACTATGAAGACTTTCAGATGTTATGTGAAATGTATATTTTCCAACACCATTATTGGTACAGTAAGACATGTCCACATTTATTACATACATTTACATAATTTTTACATACAAGTTTCAATAAAACTAACAATTTATACAAATTTATTCTATCAATCTTCCTTTTTCTTTCATACAATAACCATACACCAAGTTCTCATACATCCCACTAGTTGACTGATTGTCTGGCAGTAAGATTAGCTGGTTTTAAAGAATATACAGTTTAAATGTAAATCCATAATTCTCATTAAGAAAATTGTCTTGCAATACAGAAAATATGATACAACATGATACAAAACCTGAAGAGGCATTTAGAGCTATCTCAATAAAGACTAAAAATCTTTCATTTTCATACAGCTAATTGGTATCACTGCAGCTCATATGGGCTTTTGCAGAATGTATCTCATTATCTTGTTTCTTATCTGCCCAGCCCATAAAGAAGTCCTGTTGGTTTTATAAATACAAAACACCAAATGACTTGACTAACTCAGTAACAAAATACACCTTTTTTTTTTTTTTTTTTTTTTACAATTGCACAAATAAAAAAAATAAGGCTTTATGTCTTCTATCGACATAAGTTGTAAACATTAAAGATTCAACAACAGCAAAAACAAATCAACCAAATGGAAGATAATGGGTCATTAATGTTAAAAATTGATTGGAAAATGCCCAGTACGCCCAGAACAAAGTATCTTTGTAAAACGGTTTAGTTGACCATAATATGAGGAAAAACATTGTGACATCTTCCTCACTGAAAGTCCTCCCTGTCTCCTCCCTCCTTGTCCTTTGCCTCCTGCTCCGTGTGCTGCCCGTCTCGATGACTTTGAGGGGAAGGGGGCAGCAGAGAGGACATGTCCAGACGAGAAGCAGAGCTGCTAGAGAGGGGCGATGGTGTGTCTATGTCTCTATCAACAGCAGAGCTGAAGGCAGGTGATGGAGTGGGGTTGGTGGAGGCTATGGATGGCTAGAATAAAAAGGAGACAGCATAACTTTCTACTCTGTGAACTCCGTGGTAATGTCTAATGTCTTACCTGTAATGAGATGCTGGACTTGTTTGTCTTTTCTTTCACTTTAGCCAAAGCTCCTCTGAGTCCAGTGGAACGCTCCGTCATCTCCAGAGCTGCTCTTAATAATTTGGGCGTCTCAGCACGAACTGGAGCAGTGGGGACTTGTGGGTGCTCCTTGGCCTCTTCTTTAGGCTCAGGTTTCTTGCCTTTGTTAAGCATCTTCCTGATATTTAAACAAGAAGCTTTTGTTACTTAATGGGAAATACAGAAATGTTAAGCATGCCATCATGTCTAACCTGGCCTTTTTGCGAAGCAGTTTCTTCGATTCAGGATAGTGAACCAGGATTTCATTGAGATCTCTCTTGTCCAGGATAAACAGATTGGCAAATCCATGAGCAATTACATTGGCTGTGCGCCGGTTTCCCCCGCCAACTGCCAGCAAACTGACAGGCAGATGCTCACTTTTACATTTTGGACATAAATAATTTAAAATAAATTAAAATGTGTTATGACCATTTCATAGTACTGTACCTGATCTCTCCAAAGACAGACCCTGCTCTGAGAGTAACAAACACTGTCTTTCCATCAGGTCCTCCAACCACTTGAACTTCTCCTGCTTTTATAATGTACATCTCTCGGCCCACCTCTCCCTAAAAGAAGAAACCAGATTCATAAATTATGTACATTTTGCTAGAATAGGCAATATAATAATATATGTAAAATGTATGAAGATACCTTTTTGCAAACATAATCCCCTGGAAGGTAGACTACAGAGCGCAGACTTTTTAGCATGTCAAAGATCATCTGTCTGTCACACCCCTGTTAATGACATGAACACAACAGGGAAAAATTATATTGGATTATAATAGTTACCACAAGAACACTTTCTACAACTGCAGTACTACACATTTAACACACATTTAATTTGATATACCTGAAAAAGTGGAACTTTGCTCACAATAGAGTAGTTCACATCTATAGCAATATCCATCCGCATTTTATCAGGCAACTGAGTCAGGAGTTCCTGCTCATCTGAAATGGAACAATACTGATTGTAGTTAGTGAAATGAACTTAAGCACAATTTATGAATAAGCATATATTCTAAAGAGAAAAAATATGTAACTCATAGACTGCTAAATAATCTAAACCCTAAATAATCACACATTCTCTTAATTAACCTAAAACAGAATGCACATAATAAAACATTAAATAGAACAAAATGCTCTCACCAAGCATGCCCTGTGACTGCCAGGTGTAGTTGTACCAGGTTTTGACTCGGTTCTGAACATCCTTTGGGATGCGATAGGATGACATGTATTTGATTGTGTTGTCCATACAAGTGCGGTAGTACATCTGACTAGCTGTGGCTGCACCAACCACATCACGCATCTGAAACAAATTCAGAATTCAAATTCAAATAAAAAGTTGTACATAAAAAACAACAACAACACCCAGAGTTGTTGTACTTACTTGCCCTATCATTATAGAGAATGCAAAAACCCCAACAAAGTAGTTAATGAGTTGGAAGACAATCTCAAAGAGGGTGGTGGGATCTGGAAGACCTCCAATGGTGATCAAGGTCTTTACAGCAAAGTAGTAGCAGCGAATGTAACTGTAACATTGGATTAATATTGCATTAAACATGATTACAACAAATGATTAAAGGTGAATACAAAATTATATTAATAAACACAGTATTTGGGTTCTTTTGAATAACCCACCTGTTTCCTTCACCATTGTAGACCCACATAGTTGATCCAAGTCCTTTGAAATCTGAGCCCCAGTAGTAGAGACAGGCATTACAGTGGAGACAGTAAAGAAGATATGTTGTGGTACGAATCACCCTGAACAAAACAAAGGCATTTAATGTCAGTGTACTAGTATTTGGACATTGTGAAAATAATAATTATGATTACAACGGACCTATAGATGTAAGCTTTGGTTAAAATTGCCTCTAGGCGCTCATTGAATACAAAAAATGAGTTGATCTGAAAAAGAGAAATTGAAAAAAGTTTTTTTCTAAAGTAAAGTCATGACTCAAGAGTGTAGGTTACATTTTCATCTAGTCAGCATGTTTAAAGTGCACCAGGTCAGGTCCCAAAAGTGATTTGCAGAGTCACACCTTTAGCAACCTTGGCAACCGAAGCAGAGGGTTGATTCCAGTTTTAAAATAGAAAAGCTCCAGCGGTAACAGACTAATCACATCCAACTGAAATGGAAGAGAAATTACAAAAAAATACTAAAAGTTGTTTCAGTAATGATTGGGACTTTATGATCACTTACCTTGAAGCGCTTTGTTTTCATATAATTCTTCCTCATCTCTGTTTTGTCACACTACACAGGGGAAAAAAGTGTTGTAATAAGAGTTGCTTATTATTTTGACATTTGACATATGAATTTTCAGAATTAAAGGTGGAGTATCTGCCATCTGCTTGTCTCCATAGAGACTGTTAATGAGATAGTTAGATTAGAGGTTTTGCTTTATTATTGCCTGTCCTGTACTGTATTTAACTCTTGTATCTCAAGTTTAATGCAATACTGTAGAACATTAAAGGTAAAGCAATAATACCTTCAAGGAAACAAGCAAGTGACAGACCATCCACCAGAAATGTTACATATTTACATGCACTCTGGAGTTCACTCACCACAATGTCCCCTCCGCGAACAAACTGCAGGCGTGGTTGGAAAACAGTGATGTCCAAAATATAAATGAGGTCACATATGTAATCGGTCAGCAGCCAGTAGTAAATATTGTCCGGAGTCTGGTATGGAAAAGCCCAGCGCACCGGGATGAACCAAACATTCCAGTTCCACGCCAAAGACACCAGGAACATCCACAGCACATACATCAGGTCTGGGACAGAGAGAGAGTTTATTAAACTGTATTTGTAATGAAGTTAGTTTAACGGTTCATATTACATTATTTTCTGATGTATGTTATAATGTTGTTTCCTAATCAAAAGTGTACCTGGAGTTGTTTTGTTTCATTCACACATGTTTTACACAGAAACTCTGCATATTTAGGCGTGAGTTTTTCTCTCAGATTACACTCTGCTCCACCTTTTGATGTCATGTGGTAATACAGGAAGTGCTCCACTGCGCTTTTAAGCTCCATACACCTTCACTAGAATCACTGGATAATTTCAGACCTTGAATTGCCAATCTCAACTGAGCAAAAAGTGATAGGTAGCTGTTAACTTGAAAACTACCACTATATGACATCACAAGGTGGAACAGAGCATTTGAAGCTTTGGAGATGTTGACAGACTAATAATAAAGGATTAATCAAACATGAAAGAAACAAAACACAACTCCTGGTAAGTTTTTGATCAGGTAAAAACAGGTGATGCTACCAGGCCACATTACAGGCCAGATCTTTGTAGAGGTAACAACCCTCACAGTAAGAATTTATGGTTTTCAAGGCATTTCTTTAGCAATAAAGACAGGCATAATTGAAAACATGCAAGATGAAGTAAAAGCATCTTCATGGAAACAAGCAGGTGGCAGACTCTCCACCAGAAAAGTGACATGGTGCATTTTTAAGTTAGCTCATTTGAGATTCTTCAGCTACACAAATAAAAAGAAAGTCTAAATGTATGTAATCTATCTATAGCAGGAATGAATGAAGGAATATAAATAAATAAAGGAAAATAAAGCTGCATCAGTAAAAAGGAAAGGTTTTGACTACAGCCGCTCTAGTCTAGTAAACAAAGTATAGCATCAGGCTTGTTTGGGTGTCTGTGTGACTAAGGTGGAGGCTTCTCACTGGTGAAGGGGTCGATGCTGGTGGGGAAGCGGTAGTGCATACAGGCTCTTATCCATCGAGGGACTTTCACCTTGCAGCAGCCAGATTCTGCATCTCCTGCTTCTATATTCTCTTGTACTTCTCCAGATGCTCCTGCTGGGGGCGCTCCATCGGTGCTGTTCTCCAGTTGAACACCAGAGGGCACTGATGTTGGGGCCTGAGGAGGAGCTAAGGCACAAGAAAGGGAGTTCTGAAAGAGAACCTTCACAAATGTTTGTAATGTATGTGTATAGCACTCACATTGGACAACACTGTCTTCATCTGAGCTGTCTGGGTCTATAAGTTTCTCTTTGGCCTTCTCCGTTCTCTCTTTGAACATTTTGATCAGCTCCTGAAGACGCTCATTGACCACTGTACTGGTCTGACTAGCTGAAGATGTAGGCCGCTCCTTGAGACTGGAAGGACATAAAAAAATATTTATTACACAATGCACAAAGGCCTGTCAAGATAATACTATATTGACTACTATATAGTTCAGTATATGATAGCTCAAACAATATTTTTGGGGGGCAGTATTTATCGAGTGTACTTTTTCTTTGTACTACAGGGAAATTTTGGGTTACATTTTGGCTATACGATAAGATTTAAGCTATAAAAATGTTCAATTAATAACTTCCATGACTCATTACAGTTGTAAACTAAGTACTAAAGTGTTTCATTTGGCTACTTATTTATTGCAGCTCATGATTTTAAAATATTGTACATTTAGAATTGTTTTTATGGTTTAAATCTGCTCTTGAGTTAGTGTATCATAAACTAGTTTCTGTATTATCGTTTATTGTCTTTTCCTCAGCAATGTATCACACTTATATACACATACATATATAACATTTGTTATTGTGACAGGCCTAAATACTCATTCTTATCTGTGGTAGAAAGACGAATGTTACACTCACACATCGTCACTGTGCAGGCTGGACTGACTCGGCCAGGCTCTGACAGGGACGCTTCCCTCCTCTTCATCATCTTCACTTTGAGAAAACATTCTGCCAGTTTGGAAAAAGTTCAGTTAACAATGAAAAATTGTATGCTAAAGATCCTAAATTACATAAAATAGGTTCTTGTGAGATTTAAGACATGTTATAATGTTGACACCTCAGCAAAAACACAACTTCATGTTTTTGATCACTAAACAACATTATAACATAGATGAAAGAAAATAGCATAATATAGGCCTGTTAAATGCAAATTATGCAAATGTTTTAAGTTTTGTGTACAGAGAAAATAGCATAGTAAGTGTTATAACTTACATTCGACTGGCAAAAGTCCTACGACGCTTTCCACTATTGTCAGTGATATTTAGAAAAAAAGGTTAAGAGTCATATTTCAAAACACAATTTTAAACATTTAAAACATGGTTTATAGTAATAGTGACAATACACCTACAATTTAGATTTGCATCTGCTTTATTTGTCTTTTTATATTCATATGTACACAATAAACAAAAGCACATCTAAAATCAGCACATGCAACATTTACTCAAACCAAAAGTGAAACATAAAACAAAACAGCAGAGTTCCCAAGTGCATAGACTCTGCAGGACACATCACACACAAGACATATGTTTTGGTCCAAAAACAGTGGTATTTACCGGTAGAAATACTATTATATTTAGATTTAGTTTAGAATAATTTATATGTGATCAATTATATAGAGTAAATAGTAGTAAAAATAAATTGGATTTGATTTTGGATCAAAACAAAGACATCATGAACCACATTAACAGACACAATCTATAGGATGTAGTTTTATATTTAAACATTGCCAGTAATAAGCTTGTGCAAACAACAACACTGCATGAAAATGGTTTTCTTACTCTTTATCCCCTTTGCTGCAGATGAAAAATGAAAGAAGAAATAAGGAGAAAAGGTTTAAAAATATATACGTACATTCATTATTTTTATATTCACTATTTGGCTTTTGGGTTTTATATTAGGAAAAAAGAAAGCTAAAAAATAGGGTTGTTTTATGTACGGATTACCGTTACCTTATTTTTGTTTCACAATACATATTATATTTAGCTTCATAAAACTCCAGGACTGAAAAGTGTCTGTACATCCAATTAAAGAGAGGAGCTCACCTCTGGCGACCTCCTGCCGGGGTCACTGGGACTGTGAGTGTTGTGAGTTTGGGGTCTTGAAGGTTTGGGGCACTGGGCTCCTCGGCTCCCCCTGCACGCCCTGGTCCCGCTCGCTCATGATCCGAGTCCACATCCTCCACATTCACTGCAGGACGGAGACTGATGGAGCTTTCTGGAGGAGAACATCAGAAAAAACTTTTCACAAGTAATACAAGTTATGGAGCTCAACAGTGACTGCTCGCTCACTGTTCTGGAAGTAAATTTTCCATTAATTTTTCCATAGATATTTCAGGAAAAAAACTAAAGTTTAAAAGGCTGTTTAAAATGCAAGATTCGGCAAAATGTTGTTTTAATAAGTAGGCAGTTTATAAAGTTTCAGAAACAGATTTTTTTTTTAATTATAAGTCTTGTGGTCATTAGTTAACATGTAGCTGATCACCCCTTTTAATGAATGGGTTATGGGGTGTGTGCAGCCACTGTTGACCTCCATTGTGTTAAAAAGAGTTCATGCACACAGCAGAGGGCAGTAAGCAGCAGAGCAGGATTTACCATAACCTACATAAGACTAATGCAGTGGGATCCACTTCTGAACTGGGGCAGAAGAGTACAGCTGAAAGGACTACATCTGCTGGTCAGCTAATCTGTCTGGTACACTGACACTGTTCTGTCAAATGTATAACTTCAGAAAGTATTAGACATTACAGTAGCTGTGTTTGCGCATGTTGAAGATTCTTATAACTAACGGGAGATGGGAATGCACAAATATTCCATTTAGAGCACTTAATTCGCATAAAGCATTATTCATTTGCTTCAGGTGGATTTGATTTAAGCACATAACAGTTCAAATGCATTTTGGAAGGTGGAAACGCATTCAGTACCAACAATATCCATAACACTGCATGTTCAAAATTACACACTATTTACAAGAAGAAGTTTATACATTTCAATAAGTAGTTTTCTAAAGATTCACCTGCAGGTTTGAGAGGGGAGCAATCTGAGTCATCCTCAATGAAGAAGGCGGGGTTACTGAGCCCTGACAGCTGGCGGGACTTGAGGTGCTTGGATGGCGAGCTGACGATTGGGGGCAGGCGAGAGTAAGAGGGCACATTGGGTAACTCCAGATTGCTGCCATTAAGTGAAGAGGGAGATGGGGAGCGGGACTGTAGGGGAGAAGGGTGTGCAGGGGTGAGGGGAGATCGCCTCACAAGTTTGTTAAGTTCTACATCTTGCACATTGCTATTTTGTTTTTGCTGTTGTTGACTTGGTTTTTTAGGCATCTTGTGGCATAAGGCTGTTGAGGCGGTTGCGAATGCTCCCCAAGTATTGTCCGGTGCGGCTGGGAATCTGGGATAACTTTTGTGGAATATTGGATAAGGTCTGCGTGAGGCCAGATAAACTAGGATTGTCTGAACCCTCTGGGCTTTTAGGCAGGAAGTTGCTCACTGTCTGGGCAATGTTTTGGGGTATTTGGGTTAGTCTTATCCTGGGAAACTCTTGCGGCAGTTGAAGAGGGAGGGAGGGCAGGTACTTTGTGACTTCTGAGAGCTGCGTAGGGCATCTAGGCATGGAAGAACATTTGGGGAAGGAGATGCCGTTCTCCTTGAAGAAAGCGTTGATGTTGCCCAAGCATTCAGAGTTGTGAGGCAAGCGCATCAGGCAGTTTTTAAATGATTCACAGCTGACTGGAGCTAGAAGTGGGACAGGCAAACAAGAGAGCAAATCAAGCAAACTGGTGATAACTGTTGTAAAGATCAGATCTTAAAAATAAGTTGCATTCACGTGATATTACAACATTCTATAATTCTCCCTATAGTTTTTAATTGAACTGGAGGATAGGTCTATGACAGAATTTCCATTTGATTTAGATTTTTTAAACCTGGTTTATGGTTAATATCTGCAATTACTGGGCCAATCCAAATGAAACTAAAACTGACATGAAGTTCAGCATCTTCTCTGTCAGTACAAATGAACAAGATTGAAATTATATTCACTAGTTTCAGAAAGTGGTGCAACATTCATATTTCTGTTTGGATATTTCTTTAAAAAACAGTAAATCACCACCCACATAGTTACATAAGCCCCTGTCCTCCATCTGAATTTATGACATCAACAAAATGTAAAACATAAACACAACCTATGTGATGTAACAAATTAGATTTGTACATACCACCGCAGCCATCCTCAGCTTCTTCCTCCTGTAATCAATAAAATACAAGATTTACATGTTTAACAAATTTAGATATTTATTTAAATTTAAGCATATTATTACCTTTTCAGCAGGTTTTTCTGTTTTTTTGATTTGGCCGTTTTCGTCTGCTCTTGCTTGTGGCTGCTTGCTTACTGTTTCATTTGATGAAGTGGCTTCTTGGACCTCATGCACAGACTGTGGCTCTGGGGGTGGTTCAGGGAGGGGTTCAGGGTCAAGATCTGGAACAACCTTGGACTCAGCCTCTGATTCACTTTGTGGGGGCTCTGCTTCAACTTCCTGGATGGGCTCTAAACAAATTAAATACACATGGTAATCAAGTAAAAAAATAAAATAAAATAAAAAGTTCTATATAGTGTGATTCATTCTGTTCTACCTGGTTCATTTAGAGGGGCTTCCTCAGAATTCTCCGACTTCTCATCCAGAGCAAGTGTTGTTTCTTTTCTGTATAACGAGGGGCACAAAATATTTTAACGTAATAGGCTAGTTGTCTAAGATTAACCAAAAGGGAAAAAAAAGAGGGGGAAAGGGGAGGGAAATAGTGTCCGGGCTAGTGTGATGCACGTCAAAGAGCCAGTAGCCAAATCAACCTGTTGCGCTATGAAACATATACACTGGTAGTCACATTGAAGGAAAAATACAGACTAAGTGATACAATTTTACAAGAAATTTAACAAGAATGCAGATGAAGCTACTCACTTTTTACATGATTATTTCCGACCAACTCCGATACTAATCAATACAGCATTTAAAAGTGACGCGCCATGGTGCGTTACCTAAAAACATCGTCTCAGTAATCTGCCCTGTTGTTGTTTTCGTCCATCATGCGCGCGCGAGGATGTTGAGGGGAGGGTGCAGGTGCGCGGTTACCAGGGCAACGGTGAATGCGAGCACTGTTGCTAAGTGAAGCTGCGGTTGCTAAGGAGCCGCGTGCTGATGCGAAGGATGCGAGAGACATTGCAATCTCATCACCACCCCCGGGAACCAGAGGGAGCGACAGTCAGGTCAGGGCATGGTGCCTCCATGATGGTGGAATCAAAATACGACACTGAGCGTCAGAACCTGACACAAACAACAAGTGCCTGCGTGGGTGGTTGAAGTTTCGCCTGTTATTGATACTTTGCAGTTGATGTCATCAACCTTCCCTGGGAGGAGGCTGATGCTAATGTAGGCACTGCTCTGTCTGAAGCTCTGTTACTCAAATTAGACTTTAGTCTGAGTTTTATTTTAGCACAGTCTGATTAGATTGTATCAATATGCAGGGGTGGAAGGAGGAACTGTTGAAAATATGTGTATAAGTTAAACTACCCTACAGTTACTTGGATAGAAAATGTACTCGATTACAAGTAAAAGTAGGACCTACTGCTACACTTTACTCAACGTCTTACTCTGAAATTTTACTTTGCTCCTCTTCAGTTTCTTCTTCTTGTGGGACAGGCGGCCTAACCACATAAATTGCCAGTTATACAGAGTCAATTTAACAAGTGTCTTCCAGGATTGCTGAATAAGTTTGAGGTTATATGAGCTTATAGATAAAATAACTTGACATGCAATACATTTAAACATATATATATATATATATGTCAAAGAGTGTTTTGGTAATAGAAAAAATGTCTCACTTTGAAATTTTACTGTGCTCCTCTTCAGTTTCATCCTCTTGAGCCACTGGCAGCCTGACCATGGCATAGACAGTCACTGTCAATTCAAGACATGCAATAGCTCGTGGTAGTTAAACAAAGAAATAAGGCCTTACTCAACATCAGGCTCCTCCAGAAGCTCTTGGCTGCTTATTGAAAATTTAATAGACTGTCCTTCTGAGGCCATCTGCCTAATGGCCATCTCAGCTGTCTGCCTGGCCACTTCTTCAGCTATACGAGCCATGTCCAGACGCTCCTGCAGCAGCCTGGAGACAGAGCATCAATAAAGATCTGGACAGGTTCACAGAGAAGAACCAAACACACCCACTGCTTTACCGTTCCTCCATTGTAGCCAGAGCCACATCCTCAGCCTCCCTCTTGATACTTTCGATAAAAGGTGTCCAGCGGCCTGTCTGGGTCTCAGCGTCTTCCTGGGAGGCTTTAGTGGGACTTGGAGGTACTTCTGCTGTTGGGGTGTGGTGTTGAGTGGCAGGTGAAGGGGGGGTCAGGGATGTGGCTGGAATAGCTGCAGTGTTGGAGCTTCCCTCATGCTTGTGCTGACATTCAGTGTCTGACTCCACATCCTCCAGCACCATGTCAGGCTGGAGTCTGGAGGATGCTACAGGAAAATAAATGACACGCCTGTATCTGAGATCTAATGCTTTTTAATTGCAAGTCTTATTGATATTATTAATGGTACTATATTACACAAAATTTAAAACGTGTTAGAGGGGTGTTACCTCCTCAAAACATGCCTGGAATTGTGTTTTGTTTAGTTCACACCTTTTAGTAACCCTTTATTATTAATCTGTCTACAACTCAAAGCTCAAAATGCTCTGTTCCACTTTGTGATCTCATGAAGTGGTAGTTTACAAGTTAACAGTTCCTTTTCTATTTAGTTCAGTAGAGATGAAAAATCTCAGGGTTGGTATCATCCAAATGTTTCTAGTGAAGGTGTATAGACTTTAAAAAGTTTCTGTTTGAGAGATGAACTCAGCCTAAATATGAGTAAATATGGGTTTGTGTGTTAAACATGTGTGAATGAAACAAAACACAATACATAATATGGGCTCTTAAAAAAAGAAAAAAAGAAATGCATTTATGAAAAGTCAAATAATGTAATATATAGTTTATATTTTACTGTGTATTTGCTAATTGTGAATATTTTCTTTCCATCCATTAACCTTTAGAAAAATAAATATTACTTTATTATACTTCTTATCAATACTAGAGTACAGGGCTGATGTCAGACTAAAGTGAACTCACAAGAGGAGATGATTCTCGTTTATCTGAGTGAATCTTTATTTTTGGCCCAGTATCTTTACATAAAACTGATGTGCATTAGAGAGCAAAGAATGACAACCACCAAATTTCCAGGTCACAATTTTCAGATCATTTACAATCAAGTGGATCCAACAGGAGGTCTTAAAATTTTTAAAACATACATTTTGGGCAGCCAGGTGAATTCATATTATAAACATAGACTTTTCATAGCTATAATTTAAACCTAACATACAGGAAGTGGCTGATACAGATTTCCAGGGAAATATAGGGGAGTAAAATATAGGGGAGTAAAATATATGGGAGTAAGTAAAAGTAAATGGTAAATAAAATTTGTTTTATTTAATTGTGTTTCTAATTTTGTAAATTGTAAAAAAAAATACACTCACACAAGGGTTATGTAGAATTAAATAAAAATATGAACAGAACTAAAACACTGCAATAAATTATAATACACACAGAATGCTGCCTTGAGTTTATAGTTACAGTAAGTTATGTTTGTGCACTTTGTAGATAAATGGCAATTACTATTTCTTCTGTTATACAGAAAATGTGCAAATGTTCAAAATCACTAAAATATCAGTATCACATGAATACAGTACATATCTATCTTACAGTGGTAAAGTACATTCACATATGACTGTATTAAATACAGTAAGGTGAGTTGAATATATAAATATTCTTGTGCAGCTGCCTAGTTTATGTGCCAACACCACTAAAATAGAGTTGGTCTTTTTGTGGGAAGCGTTGGTCACACAGTCGTCTTCTCCTGCTGTTTAAGGGGCTCGCAGCACCTTCCCCCCTGAAACAGAAGGAGAAGAGGGACTGAGTTAACCTCCGAATGGCCCACCAAAACACCCAGGAAAACTAGGAGCAAAGGACAAAAAATTCTAAATTGTAATTTCAGAAATGCTTTGATACACTTGATTGAATGACAGTATATTGTGACACTGGAAAAAGGTTTATACAACAAGCATAAAAATGATAACCAAAAAACGTACCTTTCTGTAGAACCTCTGCTGGCCCCTAAAACAAAATATAAATTAAAATTACACTTGAACAAATGTTAACATAAAAAATAAATGCAACTTACATCTACACCGTCTTTAGATGTCAAAGCAGGCTGAGGCATCTTCAGACCAAAGCCTGACACAAACCAGCCAACCACACTACAGGGAGACAGACTGTTACAAACATGCCTGCACATTTATTTATTTATAATCTAATTTAAATGGAGAACAGAAGTATTAACCTTCCCACTTTGCTATCAGTATCCAGTGAGATGCCACTTAGAGACTCAGGAGGAGGAGACAAGGCTGCAAAAGAAAGATCATTAAGTTTAAAATTATTTGGTTTATTCCTAGTTGTGAATGAACACAGTTTATTCTTAAAGGAATTTCAACTGATTGCATGAACTTGATTGTTAAATTGTACATACTTTTGTCCAGTGAGGAGGGAGAGTTTGAAGTTTCAGAAACCACTGTACCAGGTGGAACTGGCTGAGGCAAAATTTGTTTTAACCAATGGCCAACCCTGTAAATTACCAAAAAAGAAAAAGAAAACACACACATTAGTTTAATATTATATGATGTGATAATTTACATGTCTAAAACTTTTGGTATGTATTCACTTACTTTGGTGGGAATGGACCTGACCGATCATGAACTTCTTCATCATCTGATACCATCTCCACCACAGGGATGTGAGATAGGGGATCAAAATCTGCAAAAATATAAATACAAATAATTAAGGTAAAGCAGTATGTAAAACACAAACAACTCAAGCGTTGTTTTAATTATATTTTGTAATACCTCGAACCACCATACCTGGCATTGCTTGCACATCATAAATCTGGAAACATGAAATTTATGAATTAGATATTATATACACAATACTGGTCCTGATTTTAAACTTGCTGAGTGTCTTGCCTCAGTCTGTTCCTCTGTGAAGACTTCGGGACTCTCTCTGTATTTCTCATCAGGCTGAGGGAGCATATTGTTCAGGCCCTGGGACACCCACCCAAAAACTCCTGATCTGCGTAACATTATTCACAACAGTTATTTTTTTATTATTTTATTATTTATTTTATTATTTTCACAGTCATTTATGACACTTACCCCTTTTCACCCTAGAAAAAGGAAAGAAAAATCACAGTTGTGTTAAGACAGTTTAAAAATGATACTGATACTTCATGATACAACTGATATCATCAGCATTCACTGGGGGTGTGAAGCTAACTGAAGGCACTACTCTGTTAGAAGCTCTATTACTCAAATTAAGCTTAATCGGATTTTTCTCTTATAGTTTATCTGTGATCTGGGTGAGCATTCCCAGTATCTTATTCTTGAACTGAGTTTTATTTCAACACAGTCTTATTCTTAATCTTCTTTATTTTAACACTGTATTTTATTCTTAATCTGATCTTTATTTTCTGGCCAGAAAGAACGGATTTCATTGGAATTACAACAGGTGAGATGATTTACGTTGTTAAACAAGTCTCTCACGCATAAAGTTGCAGTCACAAGTTTTTCAGTTAGTCACGTTCAGCGTTTTAGTTGAAAATCAAACACCTTAACAGGACCATGAACGCTCGCATTGATTACAGTTTTCTGAAAATGTGTTTAAATTCATTATAGTTTTCAAACTATATTAAAACTTTTTTTGTCTGTGTGCATGGTAAAATGCTGAATATTCTGCCAACAGAAATATGTAGAACACCCCCAGTCTAATGTCACTGAAATTATCAATAAGCTTAGTAACTCACATCTGCCCTGCTGAGTCGGGGGGATCCAGCAGGCTGTGGCAGTGAGTTGACAAAGCCATTGGACAACCAGCCCAAAACTCCACTCTGATTTTGGCTGGAGCAGATAAACAAATAAGTAAACAAACAGATAAATAAATGAAAAGGCATCACAGTTTTCCTGTACACAAAAGCTCACCTGTCTAAGGAAACTTCATCAGTATTCTTCAAAGGTGGACTCTTTACTGGGGGAACTGAAACCCAATTTAAGTTACAACAGCTTCACGTAAATTGCAAAAATATAAAATAAACATGTCTTACCTTCTTTGGGTTTGGGTGGAATCTTCACCTAAAATGCAAAGTAAAGTGATTTTTCTATTTAGTTATCTGGATTAGTTTTCCACAATGTGATTTAACTGTATTACTAAGGCTTGTTCTATCAGTTAATGCTAATATCTCAGCAATAGCACTCGTATTTACTAAATTAGTTAGTGTATCTATCCTATTCAAATATATCCAAGCATATGGTAAAATATTGTTTGTCTTACAGGAGCCTTGACAGGTTCTTCTACAAGAGGGGCTTCTGGGAGCTGAGGGACCACTTTCACCACCCAGTTGAACATACTGGTAATCAAACAAAAACATAATAGTCTTTCTCATCATCAAATAAGCTTGATGAAAATAACCCTTAAACTATACTTAAGCACCTGCTTCACTCAAATGGAGTGCATGAGGTCTAAGAAAACAGTATTATCAGTGAATATGGGGCGTCTCATGGGTTAATATTTGATTCATTTTGATCTTCTGAGTCACAAATAAAAATATCTCTAAGAAATATTAACAAAACCATGAGTGGCCTGTGTAGTCATAGTCAAAATTACATGTTGGTCAATATCAAAGATGCTTCTGTCTGCATTGTGCACCGATCCCATGGTTCAAAAGTCAAAGGCAAGCCTGATATCCCAGGGCCAGGCCATAAGGTGATTTAGTTACCAGGTTATACAGGGTTCAAGCTGTAAGCCAGTTAAACACAAGCACATAAAATCCATGTATGACAAAAACACACAAGTTTGTCCCAAATAAGAAAGATGCATGAGAGTCAATTCCTCAAGGGATAATGATTAATCTGTAACGTGTGCTCCTCTTTGACAGTTTCTTGGCCTGTTGGACTAATCCAATAAACATAGACGCTATGATGAGTTCCCTGAGCACAACACACAAGTAATTGTTCAAAATAAATTCAACAACAGTTTATCTGTACATTCTACCACTAAATGATTCAACAACACAGGTTATAATCTGAAAAAAATCTGGGTCTGGAAGAGTGCCTCCAAGTTTAACAAGGATAAAGAATATAAATCTATAACTATAAGACAATAGGCAGAGAATGGAAATTCAGAAATGTGCAGCCTAATAAAAAATAAAGGACTTTTTGAATCAATGCATTATTGGAATCAGCTCAATTGCATGCTCTTGTTCCTGTCTGCACATCTGATTTTGCTATGTATTTTATCTTATATTTAAAATCTAAGCACAGCGACTGTCTTGTGGGTTATGCAGCTTGTTTAGCTATTCTTACCTGCTGTCCTACAGGTGGTTCGGCATACCGCTGCTGCAGAGCTCCAGAGTGAGACACAGTCACAGCTCTGCCTCCACTACGGCCTCACTCATAACAGGATTAACCAGCAGCACCTGAAGGTCAGCGGACAATCCTAGTCGTGAGCATTCGCAGATTAGTGACAGAGAAAGCTATCGGACATCACCCATAAACTGCTATCACTGCCCACCTGGAGCCAAGCAGCAAGTATTATGTAATACTAGACCTCTCATTCTCAAGGCAGCCTTCAGTAAACAATCAGTCCAAATTTAGGGTTTTTCTAATCATTATCACCAAAGCTTTATTTTGGATATGATCCATAGAGTCAGTGATGGACAATAAACTTATTTATGCTGTTTAATAGCTGTTTAATAACTAGCATATTTAAACATAAAACAATGAATAGAAAACAAAAGAGAAATGTGTCTAATGTACTTATAATGTACATAATGCAAGGACAGGGCAGTGTGGATGGAGCTAGAAGGATAACAAAGAGGAGGAAGTAAGACAGCGTGGCATGAGGCCTAAAGTGATTAGTGAGATCCAGCAATGCCCTCATTAACAAGAGCTAACTAAACACTGAACAATTCATGTACTGTTTACAAAACAATACTATGTAAATCTGTCACAGAATTAAATCACAAGCATTTAAAACTGTCTTTGTGCTGTTACATAATGTAAGTGAATATTAACCACAAAACAAAATAGGATTGATTAGAGAGATAATGGCTATCATCACACCACCACTGTTGTTGTGCTGTTTAGAGGAATGAGCAGTTTGTGGCACATGAGGAAGGAGGTAGATCTCATAATGAGCTCAAAGGGATAAGCTGGACTACAGGCCTATGACACACACCCTTCACCCTGAGGACAGGGCTGGGGCAAAGAGGACAGAGGCAAGCTACAGAGATGGCCCCATTCCAAGGAAACATCTGGAAGACACACTCCCCCTACAATGAATTTATGTAAAGCTAATTTGAATAATCTCACATTTACTATACACATTTACTACATATAAGGTTTGGAACAAAACAACATACTGGAACATACTTAAGTCTCTGGGCCAGACAGAGACTTAATGTGGCTGTCAGACCAACTTTCCTCGGCCCCCAGACTTCCTGGTGAACTGGCCCACATTACCCTGAAAAATTATTTTCTTCTGCAAGTTTCTGTTATAACTTCATTAATTAATGTCTGTGTGAAAGACAGACCTGATATTAAAGTCCAGGCTGAATCAAGATGTTGGGGCACTTAAAAAATCTCTGATAATTGCAACATTTTAGAACAATCCACAATATTGACCACCAGCCTGTTGTCCTGTGGCTTTCAATATGTTGTTGAAAAGTTTGGACACCCCTGGTTTAGATTCCAGAAGAATGCAGTGCAATACACAAAGCAGGTAGAGTCAATGAGAAAATGAAGAATGTGAAAGGCTATAGGTCATAATTAATTTCTATGAACTGCTTCAGTTTCTTTCATGCATGATTTTGTTTGCTGAAAAGTATCTGCTATTTTTGGACAGTTCCATTTATGTTGTAGCCTCATTAACAGTTCCCTCTTGTGGCTAAAACAGGAAGTGCATGATCTACTTCCTGAGAAGACAAAGAGATGTGTGCATGACCCATCATGTTGCTTTTGAAAGTTAAATTTTATTTAAAAGATTGCCGTCTACACATATGTGCAAGCCAGCAAGGCCTCCCATAACATGCCCTGCATGCTTTAACATGATCATTCTTCAAAATAATTAAAAAAGTATACTTTCCTTCATGGTATTTTATAACCCCCCCCATAATCACATACAAAATACAGGCTGAACAACAACTACAATCTAAGTTTACACATTAGTACAGTGGCTTAAAACTCAGACAGACCTCTCTCAGTGGAGGTGGAAAGCTATGGACATATAAGATCAGCATCCTGTACAGGTTCTGCATTAGTTACCCATTCAACACTTCCTTTCACAAGCAGAGTAATAATACATGTGGAAATACAGTATCAAAGGGATGTGGGGGTAACGGAGGAAGTCAGAGCAGCACCAGAGAAAAGGACTAGGCCCAATGTAGGTCAGGAGGCACGACGCCAGCGTGGCCCCTCCCAACTCTCTAATACTCCTCCTTTTCCACTCAATACACTCTCACTCCTCTATCTGCCCTCTTTTCTTTCCTTCAGTCTTTCTTTCAATTCTGTTCTTTTCCTTTTCTCCCCTTCTGCACCACAAAATCAGTAACATGTGGACCTAATGAATAACAGACACAAACCTTACTTTTCAAGTCTTGTACATACATACTTATCACAGGGTTTGCTATTTAGTGTGAACATTCAACACAAGGAAATCAGTTTTTGTACATGAAGACAGAAAAAGTTTTAAAGAACACAATAGCTCCTTAAAAGATGATTTAACTCAAGTCAATTTACAGTCATATTTAATCCCAAGCCTGGCAGTGGTCATATATGAAAAAGTCTGCATTAGGGCCAGTCTGAACAGTGAAGGAGAAGTCTATATGGCCCGTAGTTTGAAAGCAGATGTGCTGGTTTCCATAAAGGCGCAGATGAGAGATCGTGTGACGCAGTGTGTGAGTGGGACAACTGAACGGCCTCAGAGGGAGATGGAGCGGTCATGGGCGCATGCAGCTGCCTCACATTCCTGCTCTGCTCCCAGGAAGAACTCCCCATGCACAGCTTACCAGTCTAAACAGTATGGACCAAATTGCATTCTCGGCTGCATTAAGAGTTTGAATGTGCAATTTCTCTCAAGCAGCATAGACAAGCATTTATACGTAAAGGTGCACGGTGTAACTTTTCTAGTGCAGGGTCCACCATCAGCTCGTCTCCATGGAGATGCGGTGCCTTGTCTGGAATGTCCCAGTATGGCATTAAACATGTCCATCTTGCATTTACTCAGTAACATGGGTTTTATAGGTTTGCCTCTCCGCAGATATGACATGTGACTCAGCCCTGCTGTCTCTAAAAAGATGAAGAGAAGTCACCATGGAGAGAAGCAGGTGACAGACCCTCCACCAGAAATGTTACACAGTGCATCATTAAGATTGCCTTTACCAAATATACTTTTTTTTTGAGCTTACATTGGCCATCATACTACAATTATTTTCCTACAAAAATGCATTTATGTACACTATGTATGCAAGATTTACAGCTGAACGAAAAAGAAAAAGCAGTTTGTCAACAGCTACATTCATCTGCACTTTGGGGGCAGCTGCGATTTTTTTTTCTATGGCTCAAACAAATGAACAAAGGTCAAAATTAAGCAGTGGTATTCTAATAAACAGGAGCAAAGGTGCTTCTGGAAATGTGCATTGTTGACTGCATTATAACACTATGTTATAGCTTTACTAAAAAAACAAAACAATCAAACAAACAAAAAAAAACAGATATTTTTCCTCAATGTTGGAATATTTGAGAGAAATTAGAACAATTAAGGCACAAGGTAAAACGTACGGCTAGCCCCCTTTTTCTACTTGTCCTTTCCACAGTGGCACAAAGTGAGTTTAAAAAGTCAAAGTTTCTTGTATTACACCCACTCCTGTAGTGAGCGTTTGCAATGAACTAAAGCCCTGGGCGTCTCTTTGTTCTGCAGAGTCCTGAGGATAGCATAGATCAGTATAAGGATGCACAGGATCAAAACCAGTGGGACAGTCACCATGATCAACGTCATGACTTTAGAGTGACCATCGGCGGGGGCCACAACCACATCCATCTCTCTGTCCACGTCTTCGTCCTCCACGGGGACTTCTGGATTCACACCCACAACCTCTTTGTCCGAGTCTCTGTCCCGTTTGCCTTTGTCCTTTTCTGTGGGGTTTACTGGTTTCACTTCTGGGTCTGGTTTAGGATGCGGAGCCCCTGCACAGCCCATGAAATCTCTGAGGATAGAGCGAGGGTAGCCTGGATCTGCCTCTCCCCGCCCGTTGTGGAACCTCCAATAATTAGCTCCCTTGTAGAAGTACGTGTAGGCTGCAAAACGATAAAAGAGGCTTGAGTCAGCAGCAAAAAGAAGTACTAATTTCAGTCCATCATCAGGAAAAGGTAATTCTTTGGTCCCACCAATGATGGTCAGTCTGCAGGAGTTGTAATTGTTTAAAACCACCTGGCAGTAAAAGCAGGCATGCAGCAAAGAGGTTTGCCATGATTACAGGGGCAAATTGAACAGACAACAGGCTGAAACCAATTAGATCATTCAGGAAGCAAGGCTGGTGCAGAGACACAGTCTTAATTTTGTATTTGGACATTACTATGTAAATAAACAAATACAGTAAAAAATTTATCTATGTGAAATAAAGAGGAAATACAAGATGCTGACATGCATATGCATGCATGCATCCAGATTAAACTAACTTCATGTAATAGTTAAAAAATGCAATGTTTTCCAAATTAAATACAATGGAATGGTCTAAAATCCATACATACACAGATCCTTAATAAACTGGCAAATAGGATGTAGTAATATGTTTCATATATGTGTACTAGCTCAAGATTACACACAGATGCCTATGAAATCCTTCTGTAATACAGCTCTGGGACTGTTTGGTTCTGAGGGTAAAACCCAGGAGACACCGGAGAAGTCTGGGTGGATATGGGACGTGAGTGCTTTTAGAGCACACTGCCATAAATCTAATTTCCAAAGGAAGGATGGGCCAACCCTCAAGCCAGAGCCCTTTCCTGTATTCTCTCTCTTTGTCTCCTCATTCTCCTTGCCCTGCTCTCAGTTCTGTTTGGGTCACTCTAAAATGCATGATTTTTTCCCCCTGTCCTTTGCACTCCAATACACCCTAATAACCTTTCATTATTTCCTTTGCTCCACCCTTTACTGGTCATCCTGTAGTCTCCAGCATGGCTACATTTTGTATATAGGTGATTTCCCAGACCAAAATCTACCCAATATATCCACATACTTTTTTTTAACCACAGGTCTAGTTAGATACAAACATTTAGATTTCACTGTGCATATGCAAGCCTCTACGCCAGACCTGTGCATAACAGAAGATCAGTATTAAATAACTTACCACCATCATCACTTAGGAAAGCACCCTTTGGCGATGGAGGGATTTTTCCCCACCTACTGATTGGTTTAGGGAAATCTGCATCTGTAGTACGTGTTTCTTCATTATAACGCCAGTACCTGGAAACAGAGATGCATGGGTTCAACTCTGTAATGAGTCAAACGTTGAGCAAAAGGCATAAAAAAAAAAACAATCGTCTTGGAAAATAACTACTGTGATTATTAATCATTATCTCAGCAATGTTATAGTTGAGCTGTTGAGAAATGACATCGTATCCTGAAAAAACAAGACCAGGATGTAAACAACCCCGTCTGGAAATCTGATCATAACTTATGGACTGTTTGTTTTGCTTAAACAGTTCTATTTATGTTTTCTTTGTCATTAATGTCTCTATTTCTTTGTCTTGGCATAAAAGCATAATTATAGGATGGGTACTGCAAATTCCCTCAAGCTTCAAATTATGCAGAAGCATGTTATATTCATTCTAGTAAACAAACAAACTAGAAGAAGAGGGGGTAATGTATGCTGGAGAATAGATATGTTTGGTAATGCTCACCGGTCTCCTTTGAAAAAGTATGTGTATTCATTAGGCTCCCACCAAATGGCAGTGTCAATGCCGTGTGTGGGGATGCCTCGTCCGTACGCGTGCAAAGGCTGTGGGTATCCTGGCAACACATCAGCCTCACGGAACAACCAGTACCTCTCATCTGCACAGACAATAACAGGCTCATTACCCTGATGTTTTGGGTACACCAATAAACAAACTGTAAAGAAAATGAAAAATTAGACATATGGCCCACACTCCCCACAGACCAGAGGCAGAGGACACACTATTTCGGTATAACGTTTATTTTCCAAGATTCCCCAGCACAAGTCCAAGTTCTTTTGACACATTTTAACATCCAGCTCCTTTCCACCACCTCTGCCAGTCAACTGCATAAATATGGTGTAGCCTAATCAAACTCACTTAAAGCATTTTCTCTTAAAATCTAAAAGTTTATTTATGATCTAATCAAATGAAATAATAATAAGAAGAATAAGAATATGAATGGACTTCAATGATTTTAAGTGGTTTTATATTTATACAATTAATACAGAGGTAATGTTTTGCAATTAGATTTATTTTGTTATCTACTATGTTTGCTACCACGGCAACGGGAGAAACCTCAGGGAAAATGCATTGTGGTTAAAAGAGTTAGAAATGCAAAAGGCCGATCACAAGTCACAGTTTGAGCTGTGTAAAGTAAATGGTCTGCAGCTCTCCACATCTGGACCACTGCCGTGTTAAACAACTGACGCAATCCTCATTACTTTGAGTTTCTCTCCCAGGGCCTCTTTGGCCTCAGCTGTACTGGTGCTCTGCTAGCAGCTGCTGCCACGCTGGTGCAGAGATCAGCAACACTTTAAATCATGAGCAAGCAGACACACATACAATGGAATTGAGAATCATTGTAATTTTTGTCTGTGGCTAGAATTCCTGGTTTCCCCTGAGTTTCACTTTTACATAATAATGTAGGCTAATGCTTTTGAGATTTACAGCGTGCCAGACACAGTTATGGGAGTGTTCCATTATAACCGCCCTTCTCGTAAATCACAAGTTAGGAATCTGTGCTTACGCAGCAGCTTTTTCTGACCAGTTCAGATCAAAAGTGCAAATATTTCCCCAAAGTGTTTACCAACAATATTTAAAACTGATTTTTGATTCATCTTGAGAATAAACTAAGAACTAACTAGATTAAAAACTCCTTTTTTATCCACATACCTTTAAAGAAGACAAATTTTCCATCATGGCGTTCATAAGCTGCATCTATGTCATTGGGAAGACCCATCCAGAACAAAGATATGGGCATTGGGTAGTTATCCAAGACACGATTCCTGCGTACTCGCCAAAACCAGCGGCCCTAAAGAAATGTAAAAACAGGCAACTTTGTAAATACACTGTCAAACTAAAACAATAAAACTAATTAAACTTTTTGTTCTCTTCTAACCTTAAACACAAACATTTCCCCTCTCAGCATGGTGACCGTATCAAAATTCCCATCACAAATATTTGGCGGTTGTCCGTCTGGTTTCTTTGGAGGTGACGGTGGACGTGGTGGGGCCCATGTTGGGGGCACAGGTTTTTTATGAGGGGTGACGGGCACTGACGCCCACTGGGACTCTGTCGTTGTGGCTGTAGATGGTTTTGTCGTATCAGGCTCTGGGTGCACAGTTACATCAGGTCCTGCACTGGGCTGTATTTGTGGGGGCCGACTGGTCAGAGCAGAGGAGGTGGGTTGTTCTTGCTCAGTGGTGGTGGAAACAACAGTTGTGTGATCATCAGGAGGCATTAATGTAGTTGGCGCATCGGTCATGAGAGGTGCGCCTATGGAAAAAAAGAAAAAAACGTAAAGCAAAATTAATTTTGATGTTCAACGAGCCGATTTCAGACTATAATAATTTTCATGAGAAAAGTTGGTGCTTGTTACTATGGGAGGAAAACAAACAGTTATGTAACGTTTAATGACCACTGCCTAAGGATCCATTAAAATGCATATGGAATACTGTACATATACTGCTACACTAACTTACTAATAAGACAAAACATGAATATTAGACTCTAGTGTTTTTGTCTGTGTGTTGCAATAAAATGCTTAGAAGATCTTTCTTACTAAAGTTTTTGGTCTGTTACTCACAGCATGATGACAGATCCAGTGCTTTTATAAGGAAATGTAAAGTGCTGCCTGGAATGTGTCAATGTGCAGTGATATATATTTATTCCTTTGGGAACTAAACATGTTTAGTTTCTTTGATTTTTAGATTGCAGAACAGTTCCTACTGAAGGTGAGTTCTGAGAGAAAGCTTGAGCAAAAGAAACATAAGCATTTTGATAGCTAAGATATTTGGTCGTTACATAAATGTTTCTACGTGTTTACTTCTTTGGGAAAAGTAAATTCAGCCAAGTCCTTTATTTATAATCCACAGCTGCAAATTGCAAAATCCAGTCAAAACTCATCTAAGCACCTTAGTGCTTTATATTTGTTCATTAAAAGGAAACTATTGTGTAATTTTCTCCTAAACATTTGTTTTACTAGATTTACAAGTCATTTACAAGAGATATCTACTATAAAAACAAGGTCACTGGGTCAGAAAACCAGCTGAAACATGCTTCATATTGGGCATAAATATAAACAGCATTTGTTCTGTTGCACAACAAGGACAGCAGAAAAGCATCAATGTTTTCTAGATTATGAAATCATATTAACAAAATATCTACAAAAGAATTACAATGTTGATAATATTTTCTGATGATTGAGTCATAAACAAAAGGACAAAACAGACACGTTAAACACATGTGGTCTGTCTTTGGCCGAACACAGATCCTATCAGTTAATAACAATGTCGTCTATTCAGAGGGGAGCAATGAGGGCACCAAAATGCTATGTGAATATGATGCTCTAAATAGTCCTGTGAACTGTGGAGTGAAGCTCGTCTACACTGAATTCAAGGTTATTTAATCATTTTATTTAAGAATAAAACAGTTACTACATTAGAATTAATTGGTTTGATTTGACTGGACTGTTGACTGGTTTTGTATATTGTAGTTGTACAAGTGACACTTCATTACAATGTGCAGTTAACATGTCCTCACCATATATGTATTGTATTCCTTTGATATCGTCCTCGTGCAGAGTGAAGTTGTGACTGGGCACCCACTGGTAGAACGGCGCCATGATGGCATTGGGGTTATCAGAGTGCTCCAGGCCGAGAGCGTGGCCCAGCTCGTGCACAGCCACCAGAAAAAGGTCTATTCCTGCAACAAAGACACATCTAAATGTGCTAATCTGAACATAAAACTAAACTAATCTCATTCACTGACCTCGTGGATTATGATTTTCCAGTGTCCAAGGCTCATCAGCATCAAAGTGTATGTCTCCACCCATTTGTGGCCCAGGGTAGTAGGCGTGTGCCAGGGACCCCCCCTCACCATCGAATAAAGACATATCTCCATGAAATCCAGAGGCAAACAGTAGGAGGATGTCAGCCAGTTCAGACTGACTACTGTTGTTAACAGCTGGTAATTCCTCAAAAGTGAGTGGGGTGACTCTCCTCCAAACCTCAAAAGCTTTGCGGATTGCCTCAAATGTCAGCTCTTCTCCCAGGGAGGAGGGTATTTGCTGGTTCAGAATGCTAAAGAAAAAAAGTAACATTGGTACATTTTCTCTCACAAACTTGATTTTGTGCATCAACTGTAAAACCTGTAAGTGATATGGTCTTTGTCCCACTGCTGTCCAGTGAGAGCGTAGCGCTTTTTTCTTTTCTCATCGTGTTCTTCTGGTTTTCGGTCCGGGACACCACAGCGAGGCCGGCGCATTGCACTAAACAGACAATTGTGAAAATACATTATTCAAACTTCATTAAAACTTCATTCTGTGTTCACTTTTAAACTATTATTTTGTTAGACAGTTGTGAGTGTTTACCAGGTCCCATTGTTTTTAGTCAAACAACGGGACCTGCAGACCCCTGATTTTAAGAGCAACTACACTTTATCTTGTATACATACAAGACAAATACTTAATTCAGATAGAAGTCTTGAATAAAAAGTGATAGTTTTGCTTACAAAACAGTAGAAGGGTCCATTTCCCCTGTGACCTGGAGGCCGTAGAATCTTTGCATGTCACTGATGGCGTTGGAGAGGATCCGTGCAGACTGCATGGTGGACATCTGTCTGCTGCCCTGAGAGAGGTAGCCATACTGACGAAGCCACGTCTGTGAAGACCAAGTGTACCGTCAGCACAGTCTAACATGTGTCAGATGCTGTGTGTACATGTATGGTGATCTGAAAACAAGCTGCTGTCTAATAAAAATGAAAGCTGAGGAGCTAAGGAAAAGGAGAGGTGATAAAGGCCAGATGTCTTCCATTAAACAGAGCGTGGCAGCTCTCATTCGTGGACCCTCTGCACTCAAGAAAAAAGCAGCCCTTGACAAATATGAAACTATTTCAAGGCATGTGATGGCCAAGGAGAGGCTCTCTGACTTCTGTCTGCAGGGTAACTTTTTCAAGCTCAGGAACGAAATCAATTAAGACATGTGGAGCCACATACATACAAGATCAACCTCCTCAGGTAAAAAAAATAAACACCAGAATGGACAGAGAGATAACAGGTTTTAAGCAGCATACAAGTTTGCCAAAACTAAACCCTGAGGTATTTAACAATCTAACATACAGAGAACTATGATGCATATTATGGTGTGCCACATGGACAGCCAGGGTAAATCTTCCTTTAGTCCAAGACTTAAAAGGAAAAACAAAATATTTAACAATTTTGGTGCATGGTTCAATTGTCCTTTTTTTCAAGCAGGGACTGTGTTTTCTAATCAGATGATTATGGTCCTCAAATGCCCAAGTGGAAACCAAATCTAACATGACTTAAACACAAAGTATTGAGCAATGTTACTTCAAAGAATGGCAGAGGTTTGTTTACTACAGCATTGCATGTTATTCTCTGTGCGTAAATTTTTATATAATCTCTTTTTTTTTTTTTTTTAATCTTCGTTTGTTGGCTCACTTTACAAATAAAGTAGGCATTAATGTCCAATATAAGAGTTTGAGCCTTCTTACCTCTGCATTAAATCCTTCCTCTTCTGGGACTTGTTCCTCAGCACAGGATAGGACCAGGGTCAACACTGATGTGATTAAGATGCGTGAGCAGAGATGCTGAGGTGCCATCTTCTGGAAGATCTGCTCCCTCTTCTCCACTTAAATAAAGCACGTTTTCCAGAGGCAGAAGTAAATGCACCGGCAGCGGGGGACAGCTCTGAGTGCCCCGTTTGGCGTCCCAAACTTCAGAAGTAACTCCTCATGGTTGATGATTACAATCTCAGTAATGAGCTACTGAATTTAGAGTTAGTTTGGAACACTAAACGAATTTTATTTAGAGGCTACAAGTCTGGTTTAGTCATGCTAGTCTTATTAGCCTAGTAGTTTTTCAATGCAATCAAATGGCGCAAATAACCCCCTTGCCTGCTCGGAGATCCACAATGACAGCGGTAGATCGCGGTCAGAGTACAGTGAAAGGCAGCAACAAGTCTCCACCATAAACTCAAGCCTGACTCGAGCGGCTGCTGCAGCGCGTGCTCAGGAGCGCGTGAAAAGGTCAGTTTCCAAAGTCTTTATGGCATGTCCCCGTCTGTTTGCCTCAGGACGAACATCAAAAAGTGCGCAGATTACGAAGGCCATGAGCAGAGCCCTAAAGTCTTGCTTAGCCAAAGTGAATCCCACCTCCTCAAGACAAGGGGAAATCAGTGTGATTAAAATGGCATGGGCGCCATCTGCTGACGTTATTAAGAAGTACAGTTAATATACAAATAACAGTTGATGAAAGAATGGGTCCAGTTTTTAACTGTCATATTTGCTTTTATTCACATCGACAGTAGTTATTGTCAGCTGAATACTTGAGCTGCTCTCCGGTTGCCCGCCTTTGCCACTATAATGAGGAGAACTATAAAAAAGCCAACAGTCCAAACTCCAGCTACAGGCAGCACCACTGTTGTCACGATGTCTGAAACACAAGGACGACTTGCATCAATGAACCGCCAAATACACAAATGAACCATAATGGCAACTCACTGGACTGAGGTTTTTCTGACACATCCAGCTTGATTGGGCCATATGAGAGGAGGCCATGGGTCCCATCATCCATGACCGCTTCCCTTTTGATTATGGAGTTGCAGTTCTAGAAAAACAATTATTGGTATATTATATAATAAACATACAGAATAGGCCACAAAGCAGTACATGTGCAAAGTGTTAGGCCCTTTTATAGCCTTACTGGTATGCAGGTCCTGTGATCCTCTGGCTCACACAGCTGAACAGCACAGTGTAGATACATATCATAGGGCTCTTCTGCAAACCTGAACATTTCAAAGCTGTAGCGAACAACAGAGCCTGCACCATTCCCAAAGTCTGAGTTGCTCTTGTTAAGAAAGGTAACCGTGTCATCTTCAACACATCTGTAGCAAATAAAGAAGGATCATCAATTAATAATCAAATAGAATAGAGATTTGGGCAGTGAACACTGGTGTTTTCTGACCCATTCTGGAGGAGTGTATGAACAGAACCAGCTGTGGAGTTAGGCTGTGGAGTCTGTGTGGCCCAACACTCATCGACCCGAAGTAGAAAAAATTCTGCAGGTTCAGTCACCATCACTTCCACAAACACCTAATTAGTTAACAAAAGGTGTGTGAGGGTAAAACTGAGCCAGAGCAGGTGCTTAGGCAGATGTAGTTAATTATCCAAGAGTCAGTCACCTTATGGCCCAGTTCAATGGTGGGGGCAGTGCTGTAGGCCTCAGTGTAAGAGTGGTCTGTGTAAAGCATCATCTGGATTTTAGCATCAACTTCATCCACTCGCACCACAGTTTCACTAAAGGGAAAAGGGCATTCAGAAGTAAATGCTTTGCAATGTTGCTTGAAATTGTATTTTGTATGTACTCTAATTTTTTCCATTTGATTATTTAATGTAGATATATTTAAATATATATCAGTCAATTTAGCAAAACATCTAAATGGGAAAAGGTGGCATGATCTTAAATAGGATTTTTTCTTTTGTGTGTGTGTATACAACAATAAAATTACCTGAAAAATGGGACGATGGGGTATTTCAGGCTGACTGTCCGGAGGTATGGAAAGACACATTGGAAGTCAAGCTTAATGGCAGGTTCTCTGATAATGTTTCCAGTGATCCGTGGGTTTGACATCAAGGTTAACGAATAGGCGATATGAGTGATGTTTTTCTGTTAGTAAGCACATGATGGTAATGGGTACGAGACCTTTTCTAAATGCATGATAACTGAATGTATTAGATCATACCTCCAGTGGTTTGCCTCCACAAAATAAGTATTGTTTTTTGGAGACCTTGGCCGTATAATATGCAACCCCATTGATCACCTCTCTCTGAGCACGACATGACTCGTTGGGCAAATGCAAAGAGTTGAGGGGCACTCTGAGGTAAGTGAAGTAACTTTCTAAAGCTCTGATACTGATGGAGTCTCTTTCACAGTTCACTTGAATATGTGCACCTGAAATGTTAAAAGGGGATTTGATCATTCAGGTTTTTATAAGCATAAACATACATACATACAAAAACTAAAACTACTACCTAATAATGTTACATTTTATGTATATTCCACTTTACATTTCAAAGAAATGTTCTACAGCAGGTAGATTAAATCTGAGTGGCTGCCTAACAACGAGAAGGTTTCTGTGTGGAGTTCCCATGTTCCCCCCATATCTGGGTGAGTTTCGTCAGAGCACTCCAGTTTTCCCCATCAACCCAAAACAGGCACAATACGTAAAAATCCTCTATGGCAGCCCTGATAAATCCTAACTCCAGAGCTAGAGATGACTCAGTCCAGGCACAGCACTGCAGCACCCACTGCTCCTGACTTTTTATCCCAGCGACTAAGGGGGACAATAAAGTGTAACCATACACAAGTACAGGATCGTAAGAAACATTAAAACTGATAAAAAGCACTAATGGGCCTTTCTGAAAAAAATGTCTTTAGACCTTTTTAAAGACTTCCACACTTTGTGGGACTCCGGGAGAACATCCCACAGAGTGAAAGGCCCAATTTCCCACAGTGGAGAGTTTATTCCTGGGCTGATGGAGGCGAAAACAAAACTGCCCAACAGACTGGTAAAGGTGCTCTTATAAGCCTAATGAGCAGCATATAATCTATTATCAGGCAGACCACTGAACTGCAAAACAAAAAACCTTCAAAGATGATTTGCAAATGCATTCATTGAAAGAGTTGATGAAGCTTACTTTGGTCACAGCGGTCGCCATAATAACCCTGGACACACTTGCAGCTCCTTTGGTCTTTGGAGACAGTACAAGTATCGCTGTTAGTACAGTGCCGCACACTGCAGAGACCTATTTGAAACGAGCACAGGGCAGACTACATTAAAACTTGAATCTTTCACATTAGAGCAGATATGTCTTCAGGATACTCACCATTAACAGAGTTTCTGAACTCGGGTCCAATGAGAAGCACAAGGACCACGCCCAGCTGATTGAAAATAGAGTTTCTTTCATATAAACTACAACCATATACTGTCTTTTACGGTCCTGTTTCCCTTTGCCTTGTCTGTGGGCTACTTACCTTCACAGCTGTGTAAATCATTTTTTCCTTTTTTTTAATTATTTTTTTTATGTCTTTCAGTTATATCGGACAATGGGCACTCTCCTCTGACGCCATTATCCGTCACGTGTTGCTCCAATTAAGCACACCTGCTCAGCTGTCGCCACTACACATGGCTCTTATTTGAACCCAAGTGATTTTACCTGGATTACAGCGCTACTGTTATGTATCCAAGGCAGTATACGCCAAAAATGTGTATAAAATAAAATAAATAAAAGATAGCCTAGGTTAGGCTCTAGGCTTCACTGTTTTACTGATCCTCACCTAATGATGAATGTGAAAAATAAGGTAGATTGTACTGAAGAAAGACCAGCCAAACTGTACAAACTGAAGCCTGTCCTTATGCAGCTATAAATGGTTGCTGGGAGGAAACGTCTAATGGGAATGAAAGAACTGGGACAATGCGCTTCTTCAGCTGCCAACTGGTCATGACCACAGGCTGCACACAGGGCCCTTCTGTTTCAGAAAGCCATCTGTTTATAAAGGATACATCACAATAGGTTGTTCATCAGTGAAATCAGGGCTTACATCCCGCTGCTCGAGCCCAACCATGAATGAACTGTTTATTCTAAGAGGTCGGTGCAAAACTTTCTGTCTCAAACAGTGCAAAAAGACACATGTCCAAAACTTACATTGGCCTAATCTCAACATTGTCAGAACTGTTTTAGGTTGGTTGTGTATGATTGAAGGAGAAATAGTGTCATCTTCTTGATCTCGCTGACAGAAGTGGAGTGCGACCCTGGTGTTGTGAAATAGCCGGGTTATAGGCGGTGTCTGTCAGCGGCCTGATTCACAACACCAGCTGCAGCACACACACCAGGTTCACTTGATGCATGCGGTCTTCAGCTGTCACGTGTCAAGGCAATGTACAGTATGTCTCTAACACAGGGTGCGAACACAAACCCTTACACTGTCCATGGCCTTAAGCAAACTCCACATGTCAGTACAGTATATGGAGCAGCCAACACAGAATGTGCTCCCATCTGTCTCCTCTCAGGCCAGGCTGAAGGACAAACAGTGGACTACAAATTTACAGCAAGGCCTCGTGGAACACAGGCATGTCCTTAAATGCTTTCTTCAGACACAGAAAACGTTAAATTATGAAATAAAAAAGCAGGTTGTAATACAGGCGGCAGGATGTTATCTAATACAAAACACACAAACTCTTTGATGCAAACCCATCAATCCAAAAAAGTTTATCTATTTTTGTTGAAAGTCAATACTTCCAGAAAGGCCTAAGCCCCCCTCAAAGTGGACTGTCATTCTGAAAAATCTTCAGGTTTCTTTATTTGGAATGTTTTTTTCAGTTCTAACAATAGAACACGACTAAAGTGATTGTGTTGACCCACATTTTCAGCAAGGCACCTCTGTAGTCTACTATTAAAATATATCAATGACATCTGTTGTCTATAATAAGACTAAGCCAATACAACATATAATAAATGGCACATAAATAGGCATGTACCATGTTTGTTTGCAACAAAAACAAATAAACAAAACATGAAAACTGACAACAGAACAGAATAATGTTTTTTTATTCCAAATGATGCAAACATAAACAACGAAATAGGACAATAAGAAAAGGTGGGGTTGACAGGAGGAATGGATTGAAAGCAGCCATTTAACACAAAAATCAAAAAGCAATGTGTCTTTTTTTTTTTTTTTTTTTTACATGAATTATGTGTATTGTCTCAGTTCATTAGTAACTCCATCTGCACCAGCCTTGCATTGGTGTCCCCCGCCATGTTGTAAGGAATCATCCCAGCAAAGGTGATCAGCGCCCTGGCCTGGCTGCGCAGTTGCTGTTAAAGAAGTCAAGTTTGCTAAGTACATGCAAATAATATGTTTTATTCTCAATTATATACTTATATAATTAAAACATTTCCTACCACGTCTCTGTCATCTATGGTCCTTTGAGATCGTCCAGGGGTCCCTGCTGGTGCACCCTTCAGACGCTTGTATTGCGTAAACAAAATATTCATAGTGGCCAGTAGCACTTCTGACAAGTTATGGCGCACCTAATGTAAAAAAAAAAAAAAACTCAACATGTTAATAATGTAGTAGTCGTAGTAGTAGTTGTTTATTTGGTCATTTTGCAGCACTACAAAAACAAAACAAAACAGAGACTACAACCCCATGGATCATGACTCAAAGGGTTTAGACTGAAGTAATGTGATTCTTTGTCAAATCAAACTTTATTTTATATAGTGCCCATATAAAAAATATAATATAAAGTGTTTTACATTCATTAAAACAATCTCAGATGCCTTTCCACCTAAACACCCTATCCCCACAACACTGAACAACTCGAACAAACACACATGCACAAACACTCACAATGAAATAAATGAGATGAGATAAATGAGGGTGAATGATACTAGTGTCTCAGTATCAAAAAGTTATAATTTACCTCATCACTGAAGTTCCTGAAGGCAGCTACTCTCTCCTCCACACTGTCCTGACTGAGAGGTAAAAGCTTCAAACGCTCCATCACCTACAAATTACACATTGTATTTATTTTTGTATTTATCTCTATGGTAATTCATAACAATTAATAATGCTTTTAGCAAACATACATCATAAGCTCTGTCAATGTGTCCTGCATGGTACTCGTCAAAGAATGTCATTAGGTCCAAAAGCAGATAGAAAGTACTATCCACAGACTTCTCTCCTGATATACCTTGAGAACGGTACCTGAGAAAAAAAGCAGCCCGCATTATAAATCTCTTCAGAGGTTTTCCATTTGTTTTCACATGTTTTGCTGCTTTGTTTAGTAACCTTTCAGCTATGGCCACCGCTGCGTTTTTGAGTCTCTCCTTGTTGGACTGGGGAGCGCTGACCTGTGCAATCACTGGACTCAACAGCCTGTTCATGAGCTCCAAAACCTTATCTGAATTCTACACAAAGAGAAAATGCACCATCTTCAATAACGAAACACCACAAGCAGTACTTTATCAGAATATAACTTACTCTGGCCAGCTCATAGAGTTTGACTGCCTCCTCAAACAGACCCTTGTTCTCAGCCTCAAGGGCCACTTTACTGATGATGGCTCTTGTATCTCCAGCAAACTTATCTATGACTCCAGGCTAGAAAGGAAAATGAGAGAAAACACAAGAGTCTCAGTTAAAGGTGCATTGTGTATCTTTTCTGGTGGAGAGTCCGTCAAATGCTTTTCTCTGTGGAAATGTTATTCCAGATGTTATTGTCTGGAATGTTTCACAATATGGTATTAAACCTTTCTCTCTCCTTAGGGACCAAACCAGGATAAGTTACATGTCAGATCTGTGGAGAGGCAACCCCGCTCACAATCAGAATGCCTATTTTTCTCTGTATTTTTGAGCTATAAAACCACCACCATAATTTAATAAATGTAAGTTAGAGGTGTTTGATGTCATATTGTGGAACATCCCAGGCAGAGCAATGACATACTAGAAAAGTGGCACATTGCACCTTTAAACAAAGTATTTCACATTGCATGATTCAAGAAATAAGGACAATAAAGTAGTGGTTATACTGGTCTATAACTTCTATAACAAAGTAAAGACCTACCTTCCTGCTTCCATCTTTTTCTAACCTCCCCAGCAGCATGTCAAACTGGAACAGACAAAGTCACGTAATCCAATACCGTTTTAAATGCAAATGTAAACTATAATAGCAATAAATCAAAGAGTAATGGCTTAAGTTTTATCAGGTGCCCTTGTATAATAGTATCACTCACCTCACGGCTCTCAATAACAAGTTCGCTAACACAACGCATAAACATGTTTTCTCCTTGGCTGTCCTTCTCATTGCTGGTCAAACACATAATAGAAAGCAATCAGAATAGACAGGCCTTACTGTAAACATTGCACGGTAGTTTTCTTCACAACTTAATCCAAGTCACAAAAGAGGATCACTATCTTACCGTAAGAAATAAAAGTACTGGAGCGCTTCCCGTGGATCAGTAGACTCAAACTTGCGAGTGTAAAGCATAAGCAGGCGAATGAAGTTAAGTCGACGTACCATAGGGGGATCGCCGGGTTCTTGACTTACTGTAGACAAGGACAGCAAATAGGAGTTTTTAAATGTCCTATATTACACAAAATTGACTTATTAGTCATGTTAGAATGCTGTTACATCATCGAAAACATATCTGGAGTTGTGTTTTGTTTCATTCAAACATGTTTCAGTAACCTATTATTAGTAGTCTGGCTCCAAATGCCCCGTTCAACATCATGAGCAGTAGTTTTCAAGTTAACAGCTACCTTTTATCTTTTGTTTAGTAGCAGATGGCAGTTCCAGGGCTGAACTTATCTAAATAATTCCACCAAAACAGTATGGAGTTTAAAAACACCGAGGAGCAATTCCATACTACAACATGGCATCACAAGGTGGAGTGTTTTCTGTATGAGAGAAGGACTCCGCCTGAATTAAAGTATTTATCTCACTCAGCCACTTTAACTGGCACTTTATACACAGACAGCTATTATGGTCACTTTAAACTTCAACTGCAATAACTTTTCTAACTGGATCCGTCTCAGAGATGTGTGAATGGATGTGTTGTGGCGGGGGGAGGCAGGGGGCTGTGAGTGTGTTTTAATTATGTTCTTTTTTATTGATACCTAGAGAAACACAATTTCATCTTGTCTGTGCTACAGTTGTATGTACAGCAACATGACAATAAAGATTGATTTGATTAATATGCATTAATAAACATTTGTGAAAAAAAAAAAAAAAGCACAACTCCGGATATGGCTATGATGAGGTTAAAACACTGTAACATAAATCAGAAAATAATGTCATATGGGCCTTTTAACTGTGAATGAGGATTGTACACTTACAGAGCTGAGCACTTTGCCCTGACGCCTTTAAAAGCAGTCGTAGCTCATAAAGAACCAGAGCAATGTGGACGGCGTGGCTGCGGAGCCTCTCAACACGAAATAAGAACGCCACAGCTGCCTCAAATTGAGCCGTCAGGAACAACACTTGGAAGTACAGGAAGGGCTGCTGGCTCGCAGAGAAATGAGACTCTCCTGTGGGACCAAGGACAGAAAAGTGAATTATAAATATACAACAATAAAAAGGTCTGGATTTAAAGGTCCTTGTGAACTTTAAATCATGTCATAATGTTGTTACCTCCTCAAACTCATACTTGGGGTTGTGTTTTGTCTTATTCACACATGTTGGAGTAACTTTATTATTAGTCTGTCTAGATCTCCAAAGCTCAAAATGCTCAGTTCCACCTTGTAATGTCATGAAGCTGTAGTTTAATGTAACAGCCACCTTTCTGGTAGATTCGCAATTTCAGAGCTACAATTATCCAGATGATTCTAGTGAAGGTGGAGCAGAGTGTTTTCCGTGTGAGAGAAGAACTCAAGACTAAATATGCAGGGTTTGCGTGTTAAACATGTGTGAATGAAACAAAACACCACTCCAGGTCCATTTGCGATGAGGAAACAACATTATAATAGTAACAGACAATAGAGTGATACAAGCCCTTTAAAGCTGCATTGTGTAACTTTTCTGATGGGTCTACCACCTGCTTGTCTCCAGAGAGACCCGTTAACAAAATAGGAAAGGTAAAAACATTAACAAAATGAAATTATCCACAGAAATGTGCCTATGCCTGAGATTCATTCAGTTACAGGTGTCTATTGCTCAAAAATAACAAATTTTTACTGTGAACGTATCTGACTTGTAGGCCTGATGATGTTACCGGCTTGTGTCCATAGAGGGAGATAATTTACATAGTGAATAAAAATTTAACTTGTGTTTGTTCATTGGTAACACAGATGTCTAAACAGCTGCAAAAACTTTTCTGTTTCTATAGCAACCACCAGTGTGTACAAGGAAACATTTTGTGTGGTGCAGGTACTTAGTCATCAACTTTACTTTTTTAATTATAATTCTTAATCCTCTTGCTGGCTAAAAAGTGTGCGGAATAGAACAGGGTGGACCATGTCAGCCATTTTAGAGGCTTATCTCAGACTCACAGCACTTTAGTTCAAAAAGCGGGAGCGTACCAGAGAAGAGAGGGAGAGAGTGATGAGGAGAGAAGGATGGAGGGAAGATAGATAAGAGTGTGGGAGTATGCAGGCAGCAGCGGCAGTGTGCAAACAAGAAATCAGGAAGGACAAATCTACAGAACAGTATGTTAAAATGGGCAGAAACCACAGAGTGAGGAGAGGGGGTTTAAAACGATCAGGAACAGAGGAAGAGAGATGTAGAGGACCACTGACAAGGACACAGGGACTAGACCAGTTGGCAAAGACTGACGCTATGTGGGACAAAGAGAGAGAGAAGAGCTTCGGGCATTGTATCCCGCTGTGAGGCAAGATGGAGGACAACAACAAGAAGTGCACCAGGCAACGGGAGGGGGAGCGGGGCAGCAGAGAGAGCGGGGCTGTGCTTCAAACAGAGCAGAGTGAGAGGCGGAACGGACACAAGAGTGAAGCCTTATCTGAACAGCGCAGGAACGGGCCAATAGAGCAGCCAGCACCCAGGGGAAAGGACTGTGCGGTCTAAATCTGGGCTACACAAGGCCCTCACGCTCCCCATTTTTACACACCAAGGTCACGTGAACTGTTTACTGTTCAACTTTGAATTTTTATGAAATGTGAGCATTTATCTGAAAAAAAAAAAACATGTTACTTTTCTGCTTCTCTCCATGGAGATGTTATTTCTTTACTTTGAATGTTTCACAGTATGGCATGTAGAAAGGCATGTATTTTCCAAGGCATTTTTGTTCTCTAGTCAAAACACCATACGTTTAATGCCATACAGTGGAACACATCAGGTAAAAGCAATTACATGGACAGGAACAGAAACCAGAAAGTTACATGGTTCACCTTTGTCTATGGAAAAATATATTATATTATATATATACATTTTTAATTTTAATTTTCTTACCATAGTCTTCAAGAAGCTGTTTTTGCAGCTGTGGGAGAGTGAGCCGGTCCTGGGGAGAGCTGCTATCATCATCAAAACACACCTGGTTCAACTGTTAGAAGACCATAGTTTATTAAAAATACAACTTATGTTTGAAACTAAATAATGATAATTTGAGGCACACCTTAAGCCACAGATAGTCTTCGGTTTTGTCTGCCACCTCCCCATGGTTATCACTGATATCACATTTACCAATCAAGCAGTAGACAGCTCTCTTGTATGGGTCAGCACAGTTCCTCAGCACTCTGCGGTAGTGAAGCCGAAGTTTGTTTTCAGATGTTGGAGAGAGCCTTAAGAACAAACAACAAAAGGGCATTTAAGGGACAATGAAAACAAAAAATGGACACAGGTAGTAAATAATAGTAGATGGAATAATGATAACTGAGAAGGGTAGTTGATGTTTCAGTTATCTTTGTATCTAGTTTACTTTTGTTAAGTAAAAGCAAAAGAAAAATTAAATAAGAGTGGCTTCTGCAGTTTTCTTATTTAATATTCAGCTTTTAGCGGAGGAAAGAGGAGCAGCTCATACCGCTTGTCAGGACTGTGCATGTACTCCTGAAACCAGGTCTTGAAATCTCCGAGCTGATGCTGCACTCTGTTCACCACCTGCATGGCTGCGTTCAGGTCTCCACAGCGTAAGCAGTAGTAAATGACAGCCCACACTGGATGGCCCTCAATCTCACCGTCCTGTAAAGCACCATAAGGTTAATCCAGTTTGTAGCCAAGTGATTCAGCAGTTATTTTGTGATTTACCTGCATGCCAGGCAGTGGTCCTGGTAGTTTGATGTTGAGAAAACTGCGGACAAGCTGGTATGTTCCTGGCACTCCTCCCAGCTGAGCTTGATGAAGGTTTCCATACACAGTCACCATAGTGTAATTTTTGTAGCTACAGACAAAAAGGAACATTCAGATGTACAAACACTGAATGCTCCAGGTAAATATGACTACACAAAAATGCAAATAACCTGTTTTCCAAAAAAGTGAGTGCCTTTCTGACAAAAGCCAATTGCATTTCCACAGAAGTGCGACTTTTAAGAGTGTCTTTGGCAGGAACGAGCAACACATCAGTCATCTGTTTCACCATGGACCAGAGATCGGACACATTCTAAAAAAACATGTTAAGACAATAGCTGTGAAATAATGTATTATCTTAATATGGCTGTAGTTGTAAATTACTGTAAAATGTAATGACTGCTAAAAAAGTATCTGGCTAAAGCACAAAAATATACAGCTTACCTTGTCATCAAGACTTTCTGCGACGGCAGCACACAGGTCCCCGAGGTTTGGCTGTATGTGGCCATTCACTATCTTCTCATTGAAAATGTAGATCTGTAAAAAGATATAAACTTAATTTCACTTCGGTTTTGTTAACAAAGTTAACTTTTCAGCAACCGTAATGCAAAATCCTAACCTCAGCACACAAAATAAAACTTCTATGCCCACCGGGTGAAATGGTTCACAACCAAAAATATTATAAAAAGTATCAAAATGTTCCACAGATCATCAAATAAGATCACAAAAACTAAACAAATGACACCACAGGCGATGTGGCGGCACATGGTCAGAAGCTTTGACTCATGAGCAGCTCAGAAATGAACAAGAAGGTCAGACAGGACAGGGTGGAGAGGGGAGGGCGGAGACAATGCCACAGAGAGAAAATACCCCATGTGCCCCTGTTCGCTCTAGCCAATCAATACCTTTGATTTGTAACTTCCTGCTTCACTGTGTGACCCCATTAAAGCTCCATAATGAGAACAAAACAGTGACAAGAAGCACAAGCCAAATCATGACTACCTAACAGGTTTGGTAAAAATGTAAGTATTTAGATAATTTTTGTTTATTATATACCTGCCGTCCATAAGCCACTTCTGTACTATCCAGGGCACTTCTTCCAGGTGCTGAAACTTCGCTCACAAAGCTGGGCTGTCAGAGATGATAAAATAATGAAGACCACATAAATTATTTGCATAACCAAAAAGAGCATGTGACTAAAGTATTTTGACAAGTGATTTCTGGGACCATCACAAAATCGGGCACAGCTGAATATCAAGATTTGGAGAAGTTTCAAAAATAACCTCCCCACATCTAAGGTTAAACATTGGTAGCTCATTCAGATAAGACAAAATTAGCCCATGAAAATATGATTTGTGTGAATGTAAGCTATTAATATCCACCAACAACAGTACATTTGTAAACTTGACAGCTTTGTTGAACGATAATGAGAAACACAAAAACAATGTAGTCATAATATTATTCATTCATTATCAAGCTAATGAAACTACTGCTTTTCATTTTATAGAGGGTATACCATTTATAATGTTATTCCCTCATCAAAAACATGCCTGAAGAAGTTTTAGATGTCATCCATGCATGTTTGAATATTTTAGCAATCTTTCCAGGCCCTATTCAAACTCCCCTTATGGTTAGAGGTAAGGTTCTACCCCCTGCTCAGCCCACAAGCCTATGTCACTCACGCTCCTACATGACAATTCTCCATAAGTATAGAAAAGCATGATACAAAACAATACACTACAACTTGACAAACCTGATGCCTTGTGCAGTAGTTTCATTAGCAGAAGGTAAGCAGATTTTAATGTGATTGCACTGTGAAGGTGGAGTGACTTTTGACTAGGAGTGTCAAAAACAAAAGTACAATTTATAATGAATATTCTGATAAATAAAATAAAATAATATAACAGTAACACGGTGATCTAAATATGTTATATGTTAGCAGTTAATACCCCATAGAGTGCAATACCTCCGTTTGTAGCACTGTTATTTTTGACAAAAGACACAGATGGACAGATATCAGATGTCATTTTTATAGATTCAATTTTTATATGTATATATTTATTCTAAAAAAAAAAGTACCTCCACATCTTGACTGAAGTCCAGAGCGTCTTCCCCTTCTCCAAGCAGTGTGTGTAGAACTCTCTGCTTCACTTGTTCCCACTGCACAAGCATGGACTCCCGGTGGTACTCCTCCGCCAGCAGGAACGTCTGATAGTGATAGAGTTCACAAAGACACCTCAGGTTACGATCTTCATTTACACGGACACATGCCAGCTGTGAAGAATATACTGAAGAATATACTGAAGAATAGAGATCGATCAATGTGGGTTTTTTCTTGGACGATACTGATTGTTTAGAATGCAGAGAAACCAATGGCCGGAAAGGTCTGCCAATATTTTTAGTTCAATATGCAGGGGCAATTTTCATAAGAGCTGTTATGTAGTACAGTCTTTGGTCTTAAGTGTTCAAATTTAGCTTTATATTATACATATATTATTTATGCATATTTCGGCTGCTGGTTGGGCTAAACAAAATACTGGTCACTAATGGAGATTGAAGGCCCATAGCCAATATACCAAAAAGTGTATCAGTCTGTCTCAACTGAAGAATGTATATAATATTTGAAAAATCATAGGTAGCCTGGTATACTTTCAGCTCAAATGCAAGAGGCTCTTCCCCATTCAAAACCAAATGATACATTCTTCTTCATTTGTACCAAAATGACTGTGCAATGCTGCCAAATCCTACGTGTATCACAGGTTAAAAAATAAAATTGGAGAACAAAGTAAGTACAGAGCAGTGGGCATATGGAGGTGGAGGTGAATATGCCTTCTTGAAGTTAAAGCCGATTTTAAAGATTACTCAAACATGCACGAATCATTTCAAATATAACTTTGGGCCGATTTTGCATAAAAGGTCCGCTTTGAAAACAGCTGCACAGTACATTTCCTTATTTTTATTAGCATCTTAGTTTTGACATAAATTGACCATGTGTTTCTGGCTAATCTGCCTGTTCATGTCCATAGGAAAAGACCCGATCTCCAGTTATATGTCTTAAAAATATGTAAAATGTAGGAAAAGCGTGTAGTCTTGACTGGCCTATCACACAGGGATAGAATGCTCCCTCCTTAACAAATTTGTATAGACCCACAAGGGCACCTGTGAGTCTAATTTAACCCTCCACAGAGACTGAAAGTAAGATAATGGGATCATGAGATAATTAACATCCAGCTCAGGGAGTACAAATCTAGATTGAAAGTACTTTTACTGGGTTAATTTTGTCTCTGCACCTTCACTGTGCATAGTTGTTATATATGTGTTGGGGGAGGGGGGGTAATGATAAATGTTTGTTACTTTTGAAATAAAACATAAGGGCATAGTTCTGTATATGTAATACAAAGGCTAACGTAATTAGCAACAAATAATTACATAATATAATAATTGTAAACAAATTTAATATCATCTAATGTCACAATCGGAGGTGATTCCTTCTTCCTCTGGGAGCAGCGAGAGTTAATACGAACAGCAGCTAATTAACCATGAGTCCTATTAGATCAGCACATTAGGGAAGCCATTTTAAAAGCATTCCCTAAAGGCAAAACCAGACAATCTCTTATGCACCAACTTTCTGCTAGAACTTGTGTTTTAATGTTGTGGTTTGGGGACTGGATTGAGTTTAACAAATTATTATTTTCCCAATTACTAAGAGACATAAGTTTTATACTTCACAATACACGTTACATTACAATAAATGCAGACTATGGGTCAAGGCCAGTACTGACCCGGCGCCGGGATTCTTCGATGGCTGACAGGAGAGCATTATCCCTTTCATTCTTTAAGAAGCCCTGTGAAGAAAAATAGAAATGGAAATCAATATACATTCAGAATACTGGCCCAAGTCAAAATATGAACACAATGAAAATATGAGCTATTGTTTCTGAAATTGAATAATTTGGACGATTGTATGAGCAATGAGTCATGGACGACCAATTGAAATTCCAAAATGTTCTTCTTTGAAAAAGACAGACATCCACAAACCCAATATGAGCAACACACCACAGAGAGTAAAGTATTTTACTGTATGAATGAGATTTACTACTATAATGGTCTGTCTATTCTTAGAAGGGTGAGAACAGATTTACATGTATCCAGTCAGAGATCAGGACAGCACAGAAGAGAATATATGGAGTGTTTTAAGCTATGGAACAAGACCTCGGGCCACAAGATCGACATGTTCAAAATACCACAATGTAATTTTTATTTAAATAGCCATATTTGGTCTGAGTATGGTATAGTACATTGCATTAGACTGGATTAGATTTAAACAGTGCAAAATAAATAAAACAGTAATATCATGCTGTAACCACCGCTTTCACTGAAAATTATTTATAAATATATAATTTATACATTTATTTAAAAAAAATAAACATTTGACAATATTATAGATTATATCAAAATTACATCTTGTCTTGTTCGTCTAGTCTAATGTTTCATCTCCTATTTAAACAAACTATTAAATAGGGCTCAACATTTTTTGAAAAATAAATCTAACTGTGATGTTTCTGATGGGCATTACTTATTTATTACTTATTAAAAGTAGAACTCTGATCACAGTGTTCATTTTAAAAGCCAAATGTGCTTTTTAAGAACTACAGCAAAAGTCAACTTCATTTCAAATCAAAATATGTCATGTAGCTTATAACATGCAATTTAAGGACTGAATTAAAAGGTTTCTTCAAAATATTGAAAACTGTGACCAGTGGTTCCCAACCCTTTTCCTTGAAGCCCCTCCCCACTTGTACCAGAGACTTGCTGGGCCCTGAAGTCCACAATTGTGGCTCCCAGAACTGCATCATGATAAAAAATATTCCTAACAAGCATTATTTTAGACAAATACCAATTGGAATACATTTTACTTTGTAATTTGTTTAAATTACAAAGTAAAAATGACTGGTCAGAACTCTGAGGACATCCTGACATGTGTCGCGTCATGCCAGGATGGAAACCACTGGTCTAAATGACATTTTAATGTCAAATACAATAGATAGTGTTTTGGGTAGATAATAAAGCATTGATAACCAAAAACAATTAACTGCCAATTTAATATCATTTTCAAGTTGCAATCTACACCACCGACAAAAGCTGAAAATATAAAAACACACAGGCAGGGAAACCAGGAATCATGTTAAAATGCTCATACAACTATTTCCTCCACTATGCTAGTGCCCACCAGTCATGCTCAGACAAATGCAGCACATTAATCACATACAAGAATCATATTAGACCAAATGCGGACAATAGAGCAGCCGAATGAACAAAAGACAAAATATGACGAGGAATAATACTAAAAACATTGGCAAAAAAAGGTTACGGAAAGCTGGTTTGCTTCACAGAAAAAAGGCTTTCTGTCCTTACTTGCCTTGACACAATGAACTGACTACCTTCCAACTACTGTGTGAGAGACAGCAACCCCACCCTTTACAACGTCACTAACTATACACAAAATATAATTTAAGGTTTGTCACACACATTAACAAAGCTTAACATTTAAAAAAAAATACTCCTTTTCCTCATTTGTTTATTCAGTCCATTCATAGCATTTATTAAAAGAATATAATAAAGGAGTCACAAAAAATATAAAAGCACATCTTGCAAATGGTACATGTGCACGAGAAAGTAAGTAATACTCACATTGGATCTGCCAGCCTCCAGGCTGGAAGTCAAAAAGTCAGGATGTGGTGTGGTTAAAAATATAGCAGTTTTTCATTTTATTGTCTATAGTGAAGCATTTAGGAGACATGAATGCCCCTGGTGCCCGTCTATAACTGTGCATGGCACAGCAAAGGGCTCCCCATGGCGATGGATCTCCCATGTTAGGTTGAAGTGCTTCCTAATCCACGTTCGGCTCTTCCCTTCTGAAAAGTGCACTAGTGACTCTTGTTCACAAGCTGGAGAACTGAGCAAAAGTGCCACATCAAGAGTCTTCGGAGGTGGTTTTATTGTCAGAGGATTGTACCAACTTAGCAGCCAGACACAGGGGGGATTGGTGAGAAAGAACCATGCTTCATATGGATGATCACTTCCTACAATCAGGTGAGACCCCTCTTCCCCAGACTTCATGCTGCATCCTGCACCTCTCCCTCCTTCACTTAATCGCAGCATCTCTGACAGCCCACTGCCTGCCTCCAACCCCCCCCTCCCTCATTCCCACTCACTTTCCTCCCTTTTTATCCATCCATGCATCCTTTTCTCTCCTCCCTCCCTCAGCTCAATGCAATTATAGTAATGGATTTTTCAACCCTCAGTTGATGGCTTCCGACATCCTGTCTTGAAATGAGGCTAATCATGCTCTTAAGGGTCATGTTTAGTTAATGAGGGGTTTTAGAGGCACATAAGGGAGGGCCCTCCTATATGCTCACTGTCTGCCACGTTTACCCACGCAGGGTTATATACATGCCATTACATTGGCTATATTTTAATACACACAGCACACACCCATTCACAAAGTGCCATAGGCTCACCTACGCAGCTACTACAGCATGTAATCCATCACAGCAGACATGCATGGAAAAGCAAGCCACGTGCGGCTAGCTCTACGCTACACATTCATTCATAAGAAAGAACACTGAGGAAAAAAAAACAAACTGTCAGCAGTTACAATCCACATACTGTAGACATGGTCAGGATGGTATGTCCACCAAACCCATAAAAGCATTTGTCTATCTAAGCATGCTGAGATGCTCTGGGGTTTGCCAATTGCATCTGCTGAAAGCATACCCTCAACAATAAAGGGTGCAGGGGAAAGCAGACATTTTAAGGGAATATAAACAGAATGCATATGATAGTGAGCTAACAAAAAGCGAACAGCTCAATCGAGAGAGGAGCCAGATGGGAGAGTGAAAAGTGAGACAAGGACAGATCAAACCTAAGCCCGTCGCCATTTTTGCCAGCTCTGTTTTCTCTTTCTTCACAAACATATTGTCATGTGATCTCTGCCTACCTAGTGCCTACATTGCCATTTATCTCCCACCATCAGTGACTATATTCTTAAAGGGTTGCTAAACACCTCCTTACTTGGGTTATGTAAATTAGTGAAATACGTAAAGACCAAACCACGACTGCAAAATCCCCCTATAACTCAAACAAATGCTGACAGGCCTTAAACAACGTATTATTTTGCTAATTGCTTTACTCGCAATTATTCTTCCAATGAATTGCTTATTTGTTTGATTGCAAAAGGTCAGCGAATATGAGGTATTTAGTAGCTCAAATAATTCCACTCAAGGACTTAATATATATTAAATATATGGAATAAATATATAGATTAACTGTACATGTTTTCTGTGTAATATTGGTGTAAAAGTACTTTGGTTAACCTCTGAGTAGCACATGACATAATTTGGATTGTCATCTACTACAGTAGATGACATTCCTAATAATCGATCAGTTGTGATTAATCAATTATCTTTGCTTTAAAACAAAGTAATGAAATCTCTACAATCAAACAGACAACACATTTGACAGTCTAATAAAAAATAAAAATAAAAGATTATTTTACCATTTTAATATTATATTAATATTAAAATTACAAGCCCCACTGAATGTTCGTAGACATCATCAGATGGATGTTAGTGGCTTCATGATGGAAATGGCTGCATGTAATATTATGTTCCTGATAATCAGTTTTACTTAATGAAATTTAAGCCAAATTAATTCTTTCCTACATTAGCGGTATTTGTAAAAAATAATTCCATTAAATATAAGCAAGGTCTTCAGTTAAATGTTTCCACAAAATTTCATTTTTTAGATAAGCACTTCCCATGAACAAAAATCAGTTTTAATGACCAAGACCAGGAAGTAGAAACCTGATCCTGGTTGATTAATGGGCAAAATGCAAAAGCCTATCCCGTAGATGAAAAGAGAGTATAGGTGTGGTGTTAGGGTTTTACCGGCTGACTTTAAAAGAGGTCCAAAGTTTGTCTTAGAACTACTTGGTAGTTGGTGGGACAATGTCTCAGTAAGTGCGTGAAAAAAATGTTTTTAATAGTTTGGTCAGCTGGAGTGAGGTGGGTGGGTTGGTAATTTCAGACATTCAGGAGAAGTGATGTTTTTGACACTCCCCAAGCTGTTTCCATCCAGGACATAGATGTTACACTGCTTTTTGGATCATAGTCACAAATTACACCGCCCTTCTCTGAACTTTTTATTCACACATTTATTGATCAGGCTAATCATGTGCCTTGCCTGAGAACATATAGACAGTATGCACTGGTTTGAGCTGCTGTCTAGTAAAATACTGAATAAATGCACACTTGTATTCCTCTAAATATATTCTGGTACTTGTTTCTAAAGCACATGGATGACTGGTCCTTTATGAACCATTTGTCCTAATAAGAATAGTTTTCTCATACCTGAATGTCTGTATCTTTTACTGGTTCCAGGGGTTCAAAGGTTGTAGCAGCACTCAGGGTTTCAAGCCTTTGTGAAATGTGGAATATATCCAAACCTCTGGAACCCAGGAGAATTGATCTGAAATTGAATAAAAAAAACTAAATATATGGATAATATCTCAGAAGTATACTTTTTCTTTTTATTCCACTAGAGGGCAATACAGTCAAAATTCTAAATTAGGCAGGAGGGTTGGTTAAGGACAATTTGGAATATTTCTCCTTATGAAAAAAATCTATGAAATTACAATACTACATACATTCAGTGCACTGCTCAATAAAGTATACTAAACAAAATTATATCCATTGCAAAACATTCTAGACATCACATTTTGTAAGTCCCCCTCATCTGCAGCAAATAAACCTCTGAGGTACTTCCTTTAAGCTGATGGTAAAAAAAATCTGCACTTTTTACACCATTACAATACAATAAAGTAGTAATAATCAATACGATAAAAGAGATAGGAATAAAGTTATCAACAAGGAAAAATATGCCTGTACTGGCTTTTATTCATATGCTAATAATATAAAACAATGTCATGATACATTTAATATAATAAGCAAATGTGACTGTATTCTTACGCTTTGACATCAGCAGCATCCTGAGACGTGCGTGTCAGGGTGCGGGAGCGCAGCCTCTCTCCAGCCTGTTGGATCTCCTGCAAGTTTCTCTCAACGTGAGGCAGCTCTGACACGGCTTCAGTCTCCGCAGCAAGCTGCTCTGCCTGCTGCAACAGCTCTCCAAAGCCCTCAGCATCCATTCCTTTAAACAAACAAGTATGTTTACAACACAGTCTAAGTCCAGCATTGGGCATTTTAGCACTAATAAGGGCATAATTTACACATAAAGGCACAGAGAGAGGTGGGTAGTACACACTTATTTAATTGTAATCTGAGTTGTTTCCAGACACCATGCCCAAGTATTTAACAAAGTCTTACTTGACCTGAGTAAAAGTTTTGATTAGACTTGAGAGCATGTCAAGAAGTGAATAAATCATATTGAAAAAAAATATATATATATATTTGTCTTACTTTGGTATAATTTAAGCTACTCTCCCCACCTCTCTACAATAAAAAACGTAGATCTATCAGTCTATTTCATCACTAGGAAGTCTTATGATCAATGTCTATCAAATTGTTAAAGTGTTATTATACCCTGTAGGTGTAGTGTTTCTGACAGCTTCATTGCGCGCCCTAATGTCCATCACATTAGACAGACTTTAGCAGAATAACAAATGTTCCACCCTAGGTTACACACTAAGTTATACATGTCCTGTATTATAATACGCAGGTATGATTAGTATAAACCACCTTATCTTTAAATCCAGTTAAGTTTAATGTTGTACACACAAAATCACAGGCACCACGCACATGCTAGCAGGCTAAGTTTCGCATGCTTACCGTTCAGTCTTTAAAACCGGAATAAAGGGAGATGTAATATGAACCCGATGTGAATTGTATCCTGTATTGTTTCTAAAAGTTTGAATGCTTCTTTTAATTGATTTTAAAAGAGTACACGAAGCATTTTATCTACAATGTGTTGTTTGCCCCGGTACTTTTGTGCTGAATTATGATTGGACAAAACATCCCACGTGATTGATTCTTTTCTTCTTCAATTACTTTGTGTGAGAAGGCTCAACAGCGCCACCGTGCGAAAGGGAGGACACCCAAAACTAGAAACTGGTGAAAAGAATGACAGTGACATGGATTTGTCCAGCCCTGATTTAATTAAAAATCCTGAGGTGTTTATTTGGGGCAGGCTGCTGGTTAGGGTGCTGGTACTAGCAGAGGAAAGTCGTCATCATGCGCCTCTGACTAAAATGTCTGTCAACACCTCTAGACGACAGACTCTCCTGTAGTGAACTGTCCATGTGCATTAGTCTAGTCCAGAAGGCTTTCGCATAGTCATATACATAGACTGTACATATGTCATGTATACAGTTTATGGTCATATAGTATGTACTGTATGCATATGCATAATATGCAAGTACCATTAAAAAAGTCCATGATGCAACATAACCTGACTTACCACCTTCATATTTTGGTCCTTTTTTAATTACGCATACTATTTTGATATTGTTAATAATGAATATTGTCATTGTGTCATTGGACAAGACTCTTGACCACACTAGTGTATGAATGTGTGAAAAAGTGCTATATAAAAATGTGACCATTTGCCATATTTTGATATCAGTATAGATTTCAAGCATTCATCATTATTTATTCCGTTTTCAGGAAGTCCTTTTAATCCCTTTGGGCAATATAGGCAAGAATGTCAGACAGTTTTCAAACATGTATACAAAATACCTGTGTTGGTTAAATGGAACCTATTGTAATTATATACCGTAACATTATTACAGATGTTGTGACTTGATGGTGAATTAATGATTATGCTCTATTACAATATACCCCATGAGTGGCTGGGATGTCTGGACAACTGAAAAACTACACCCAAAAACAAATATTCCAAAGGCTAGATTTTAACTGCAGTATTGGCATAAAGGAACAGTGCCTTTCTCTGTGACTGACTGTACACTCAAACACGCAGTGTAACTTGTCTGCATGTGTGCAGAGGATTCACTCACAGTTGGTGTGAGCTTCTTTTTATATAATTAAAACTAATTAAACTTGACAATGTATTAAAATAGATTAAACAACCAAAATAAAAAGTTACAATGGAATGTGCAGGTTTTCACAACAGGTGCTTGCAATTACAGAAATGCCCAAGATCACACTGATCTAACAAGAAGAGGAAACATGGAGTCTTTTTTTTATGTAGAATACAAAACATATAATTTAATTCCTTATACAACAGAGTCCAAATGAAAAATAGGCCAACCAATCTATGGCTTAAAAACCTCAAAGATGTTGTTCCCGCTTACAAAGCCTAGGAGGATCAATATTTTAAATGCTCATAATATCCGTAAAGTCCTCTCTTCTCACTTAAACTGGTTGTCAATAAGTGTTCCCTTCATCTTTGCCTTCTTGGCTTCCAGCTCAGCCAGTTCCTGTAGCCTTTTTTTGCTCATGCCCTTCCTCTCCAGCTGCTTTTCAATGACTTTGGCATTTTGAGCGTAAGAGTCTGCCACTTCTCTGGCTTCGATCTCCTCCTCCTCTTCATCGATGGTGGAGACTGTGACCGAGCTAAATTTGCCCATGTCTTTGGTTCTCTTGGTCATCATCACTCGCACCTTCTTGGGGGCCTCTGGTTGCTTCTGGCTGTAGACGCTGGTGTTTCCAAAGCCCTGACCAAACTTCACCACGGCGCCGTCGACGATGAAAGTGGCGGTGTTGTTTTTCTCTTGGTGCTGGTAGAATAGCAGCAGACCACACTTGCCGCATTTCTTTCTAAACTGCCTCTCTATTCCAGCTTCTCTTTTAATGTAAGCGGTCTCGTCCTGCTCCACGTTGCAGAACTTGTGAGCGTGTTTCGCCGCGTCTATAACTCTGGCTTTATCCTTGGGTCTCATGGGCAGTTTCTCGAGTTGACAGTCCAACACCAGCACCATCTGTCCGCAAAGACAATAATAGACATGTAATGGCTTCTCCCCGTCATCATATTCCTCACGATCCCTGGTATCAGAGCAGACAACGCTCCTGGACACGACTTTTGGCATGATTTAACAAGAAACTTCAAGCAGAAACATCAACGATGGTTTCACGACGAGAAAAACACTCCCTGTGCGCTACGGTGCACTTCCGGTGTGCACCACTCAACACAATCCGGCAACTGGTCCACTTGAATTTAAGTTCCGGTCTGATGAATTAATGACATTGTCAAATATTCAGGCTATTAAAATTAAACAATGGGAAACTACACCCACAATTACACAATATCACTTATTCAGGCAGGACATTTGTTCACTTTCGTATGGCCTTGGTATGAAATACTTGCAAACACTAATCCAGATTACAGAATTCATTTTCTTTTGTTATGGATTCTACTTGGAAAATTGAAGGCTCACACAGAAAACTAAAGTGCGGCTGCATTTTAAACAGGTCTAACGATTTAAAATATTCCAATGGTTTGAGTAATTTACCCTCAAACCACTAATTGAGACCATCCATTGCCAGGTGTTTGTAATTCAACAATTTAGAAAGCAAATGCCAGAAGCTTTTTAAAGTAATCATTTATTAGTAGTACAAAAGAAAATTACAACATGGGTTACAGTTTCATCACAATAAATCAGGACATTATAGGCAACAGGATTTTATTGACAGCAGCCAGTGTCACAAGTATTCCCTTTGCACACACACCCAGAGGCGCACTTGCTGCACCCAGATGGACAACAAGAACAACAACCTGTAGATTAGAACAACATTAGTTCAAGAGACTTGGATGAGTGGCATTTTTCTACACAGGCAAAATATTTCTGTACATTTGTCAAAATGGGTCTAAAGTAAGTCAGTGCTTATGGGATAGAAGCACTGACCACACAATCAAGTTCAGAGGTTATTCAGCTCATAGTGTGTACCCACATTACTTTTAGCCTAGGGTGACCAGACATCTCAGTTTACCCAGACAGTCACTTTTGAGCCCGTGTCCCCTGTCCCAGTATTATATAAGACATGTCCCATGTGTCCCTTTTGACCAATATGACATCTGCCAACAGTAAAGAGGCATACATTGTCATTCATTTAGGTTAAATATAGAAAAGCCGTTTAAAAAAAAAAATAAAAATCACCAAAACAAAATGTGACTATATTGACTCATGCTAGTCATAAATGGGCCGAATGCATAACGATTTTCATTAATTACGCAATTGTTTCACTATTTTACGATTACAAACCACCCCAAACCGGGGCTGTCCGTTTTGATTTTGAAAATCTGGTCACCCTATATTAGCAATCTATTTAAAACAACAAAGATGAATTTAAGATACTCACTCTTCTTGCAGCTCGTGCAGGAGCAGTTCTTGCACGCGCATGATCCTTCGCAGGTGCAGTTTCCAGCTAAGAAAAATACACCAGTGTCAAAATGATATTACCAAATTTTAAGATTAAAATGTTTAAAAGAAGAAAGCCCGACGACAACTTACTCTTTGAGCAGTCACAAGGATCCATCGTTTCAAATCGCTGGCTTTTCGTGATCAGTGCAGTAGATGTGCGTCTTCCTCCGTGGTCAAGTTAAGCTGGTGTGATGATAATGATGAGTCCTGTCGCTTTTATAGGCCATGATTAGTAGTAGGACCGGGTGCAAACTCTATAGAAATGAGTCACGCTGCACGCTGCACGCTGGAATGGTAAACACAAAGAGCCTGTGCACACGATGTGGTCACCCAAGCACACGACGCGGAGAAAGACGTGGAAGATGCAGATGCTCATTACATAAGACCACCAGAGCACAGAACATCCCATTTTTACACAGAGCTCATAGCCCCGGAATAATTAATTATGCTGGAGGAAAACAAGGTTATATAATGGAGTCTAAACAATAACGTAAACAAAGTAAACTTTTCTTTTACATAATACGTTAAACATTTGTGCCATCAGGAGTATCTATACTATCGACTGTTAGAGCAATACAGATTTTAAATAGAGACGTCGTCGTTTAAAAACATTGATATCTACTACAATGATTGATTAGTTTATTTTATTGAAAGATTTTAAATAGATACCTCGTTGTTTTAAAACATTGGTATCTAGAACAATGATTGATTAGTTTGTTTTGGGTTTTTTTTTCTATTTTTTTTTTCATCAGCGAATCACATATGAACTCAGATAACCCCTGCAATAAGAATATTTATATTCTATTTATTTACTATTATTATTATTGTAATTTATGTATTATTCTTTACTTCACCCAATGGCTTTAGAACGTTATTAATTTTATTATTGCTCATCTTGTGTCTTGTATTCTTGTAAATTCGAAGTTACTTATTTATTAAACAAAAAAAAAAAAAAAAAAAAAAAAAAAAAAAAAAAAAAGAGCTCTGTCTATGAGCTCTGCACACGGTACACAGACAAACCGCTCCCCACGCGCTGCTGCACTCGGACAGCACTCGTGAGCAAAAATCACCGCCTCTCATGTGTTGTGTTCAAGTTCCCCAGTGTAGTAGGATATTTTCACTGATCTTTTTTTATATACTTTATATGTTTCATAAGTCGTTAGTATTATCATTGTTGCACTGTCTTCCTACGACCTCTTGTATATAGCTGAGATTTAATATTTCATTACTTATTTTTCTATTTTCTTCTATTTTTCTTGCACATAAACCTTTATATAATTATGCCCTATTTGACACCGGTCTTTTGCTATCTTTTTTGCGACTTATTTAGACGTTATTATTACCATTTATATTTGTTATTATATTATAATATGATGTGTGAGCTACTGTGTCCAAATAATTTCCCTTGTTGATCAATGAAGTTTGTCCAAGTCTGAGTCTAAGAGCCTATTGCATTTTTTTCTGATTCACATACCAAAAATATAAAACAAACAATTCAGACAGCCCATACCAGAGTGCATTCGTAATTTCTTTTTTGCAATGTCACTACCTATCGGTGAAAAAACAAAATAAGCAACAATAAGTACACTTAAAAGGTTCTTTTATTTTATTATGGTCAGTCAAAAGGTTTAAATGGATTTTCCTTCTTTATTATTTCCATGATTATTTGCATTGTAAAGATTCTCACATAAGGCATCAAAACTATGAATGGACACATATGGAATGCATACAAAAATAAAGTCATAATAACTCAAAACTTGTTGAGGCATTGTCGTCAGTTTGCTTTGAACCCTGGTTTCACTTTAACATTTCTTGACCCTGACAAGGCAAATCTGTGTAGAGAAACCTTTTTTTAAATGTACTGCATATTTCAATGTATCTTGCTTCACGTATAGCCAATTTGCGGTCTTCCCTGTACTGGTATATATCAAATGTAGAAAGTAGTGAGCATTAACACAAGAAACTAGAAAAATGCCAAGGGCTGGAGAAGATCTTGAAGCTGAAAGCATCAGTGGTTCTCGTGGTCACTGGAGCACTCAGGTCAGAGACCCGCAGACTGGAGGATTGGCTACTGCAGACCCCAGGAAATAAATCAGACATCACAGTCATGAGAAGTGCAGTACTAGGAACAGCTGATACTGCGCAGAATCTTCAAGCTCCCAGGCCTCTGGTATAGGACCCAAGAACATGCAAGGATCTTATTTCGCCAGAGCTGACACATAAGGCAGGACCCTGGCTACAAGGTTGCATTAGGCACAGCCAGTTTTTCTTCTGCAAAGTCACAGACAGTTGATCCCATCGGATCCCCAGGTCAGTTTGACTTTAAAGCACACACCATGCAGTTGTGATTTGAGGCCAAGACTTCAATTAGACAGGAATTAGAAGGCTTGCATTAAATAATTAAACTTTTTAGAGAACCATATGGTTGTTTTTGTGTGAAGATACACATGACAGTAATTTTTCCCCTGTTTACAGTTTCAGACATGGATCATGTACTGAATTTTATGGATTATTACATCTTTACTCCATTGGTTTACCCCGTTTCCTGGCCAGAAAGTGATACCCAGCGACAAATTCTCAGTCTATGGATGATTACAATTTTTGGAGCAGAACTACTTTACCTGGGATTTGGTGCTCTTAATTTTTACTGTGTTTTTAACCATGAACTCATGAAACATCCACAATTTATTAAGGTACAGTGTGTCATTAATCAGATATTTAAGTTCACTTTTAATGCTTCCTTTTAATATTTTTGATGTGATTTAAAATGACAGAATCAAGTACAAAAAGAGATTAAGCTTGGACTGGTGTCTATATTCTGGATGAGTTTTCCTACAGTGGGTCTCTTCTATTGGGAGATTAAAGGATACAGCAAACTTTATGACAACATAAGTGAAACCTCTCAAGGTAAAATCTTAAAAACCTTAGTTACACTTTTTTTTTTAAATCTAGAAATAAATAACATATTTCACTGTAAAGGTAATTGTGAAATCAATAATATTTATGACTTGCATTCAAGGCTTGTCTGATGTGTTGATGAGCATAGCTGGATTTCTGCTCTTTACTGACATGTGCATTTATTGGATCCATCGCTCTATGCATAACAAGAACATTTACAAGGTAAACCTTACTTATTAGCTATATTATGACACCAACATTTTACCAATAAAGGTATATATATTTTGAAAAAAACTGTATGAAACAGTCAACATAAGGAGCTAGCAGTACTTAAATGTGTACTTTGAGTCTCAGCTCCAATGGATTCTTGTCTGCTCAAGAATCAGCCAGCATCTCTATTTTTTCAGACAGCTTAGGTTACATGAAGTGGATAAGAATGTAATGCTGATGTTTTACATATAGAGCATGTGTGGAATCAGTTTTAGGTTATGATATGTCGGTCAAATGTAAATCACGGATTTTTTACCTTGACTTAAAGTGTTCATTTCAGCAATTTTTGAGGAGACTGTTAGGAAGCTAAGCAGGCAGGTGGCCAGTGACCCAACCGTGTTCTTCACAGTCAATTTGAGCTGAAGCCATCAGGCAGAAGGTACAGGGTCCCAAAGTGTAAACTGAACAGATTAAAAGATTCTTTTGTGCAATTAGCCATTAATCTGCTAAACTCAGCAAGCACAGTTTAAAAAATAAAAGCAAAATGTTTAGGGAATCTGCAATTAAACTGCAGATAAGCTTAGGGAGTGTGCAGTTATCAATGAAATATAAGATTGTGAATTGCTTGCTTATATAGAGTGACCTAAAGGTCACGTTGGTGTATCAGTTGAGGTCATAGTTGGTCTTTTATTTATGTTCTATGGTTGAAGTTTGTATGGTGTTTATTTTGCTGTGTTGTCTTGTCTTTGTGATTCCCTGTCCCAAGACAAAAATATGACAATTAAGTAATAACTTATTCTTATCATCAGACCATAAATAAAATCATTTGTCTTTGTCTGTTTCAGCATTTACATAAACAGCACCACACATTTAAAATTCCTACACCTTTTGCGAGCCATGCTTTCCACCCCCTGGATGGCTTCCTGCAGAGTTTGCCTTATCATGTTTATCCATTCATCTTTCCACTCCATAAGGTGAGAAATTTATTTCCTTTTGGCTGATCCAGAGAAAATTGAAAAGCATAATTAATATTACATATTTTCAGGGGGTCTATTTGTCACTATTTGTCTTTGTCAACATCTGGACCATTTCAATACACGATGGGGACTACCGAATTCCTGGACAACTAATCCACCTAATCAACGGAGCTGCTCATCATGTAGACCACCATCTGTATTTCAACTATAACTACGGACAATACTTAACACTGTGGGACCGTCTAGGAGGCTCCTACCGTTACCCATCAGCCCTTTTAGGGAAAGGACCACATGATGACGTTCAAAAGCTTGAGTGAAATTATTATTTTTTTCCTTCTTCAGTCTTGAAGTGAATGGCACATACTGTTGCAAGATAAGTGGTGGTAATATGATTTTGTGCACTGTATTACATAAAATTAAATTGCATCAGTATTATTTTAAATGAAAATGTAATATACAAAGACCTCTTGCTACTATCAATGTATTGGAAGTTTAGTCTCTCTCAGCTCCCGGTGTTTGGTGTATTTTCATGAAGGCTTTGCAAGGCCAGGTCAGTCCACTTCATCTCTTGTTCTTTCACTGACTCTGTAGATCCACCGTTATCCTGCTCAGCTTCAGGAAGTTCACTCTGGCAGAAAAATAAGTCAAAATAAACAGATACTTTAAATTCAGTAAAATGCCTCTCCTGGGTAAAGGGTGAAGGTGTTCTCAACAAATAACTAAACAAATACTTTTTATTATCGCAACAATAATTCAAAAAAATGTACGACACACTGATAGAACAGTGTATTATTTACCAGAGGGATAGTGACGTCTTCATATGGAAGTCTATCCTCCCTCCAGGCATCATCGGTCAAGTCCAACAGTCTTCCATCTCTCTGAATGGCGCTGTCCATTTTCAAGCCGTTATTTTTAGGTATTTTAGGTATCTCTGTCTCGACTGTTTCTCAAAATAAGTTTCTTTTCTATGATATCAGAGTAAAAACGACACTGTCTTGTTAAACTCTGAGGTGTGTTCATGCGCTGCAAATATATTGGGCTATCGGGTTGTGTCGCGTTCATTTGACGTCACACGTTGGCCACCTCTCAATGATAACGTGTCTAAGTTTTCATAATTAATAAAAGGTTTAAAACTAAAACTACTACAAACCAGTGCCTAGTTATGATATACTATTAATAACGGTATTTATTTTATTTATTTATTTGTGTGTTTATTTATTTATTTATTTTTAGAAAGGTTTATTTCTCATGTTTGCGGCTGCCATGGGAACAGGCTTCGTTTCAACTTGGCCAAACAGAGGAACATAAGACGGCTTTTAAATCATAAATCGTCAAAGTTGTGTTTTATCAAGAGACCATCGGGTGAGTGGATGTGAAAATTCATCATCATCATAATATTATTATTATTATTATATGGACATTTAATGGACATGTGCACTGGAGATATGTCTTGCATGGACAAATTCTCCAACCAGTCACCGCCGCCCCTACGTATTTTTCGAGATAAAACATGAAGATATATTGTTAACCTAATTTAATCATTGGGCTGAAATTGTGGCAACCATAGACAAGGTATAGCATGCCACTATAAAAATCATGTTTGTAGCAATAAGTAAATTAAGTAAATGTAACATGTAACATTTTCTCAGAATAATAAAATGTTTCTATTTAACACAGATATCGAAGGATGTCAGACTCTGAGAAGCACAAATCCCTGGTCGAAACAACTGGGACTGGAAGTCTTGTTCTGCCGGTAGTTCCCCAGTTAAAATACAAGGATCTTATGTATAAAACCACCTCGAGTGACTACGGTCGCCTTCCTCCAAGCTTTGAAACGGCCCCATGTACTTTCCACCCAAAATCTCAAAGATTCTCTGAAGAACTGGGAAGGAGTGGGATGTATTGCAACAACTCTTTTAATACATCTTTGGACCAAAGCAAAGTTTGTGATTCTCACAGTTTACAGTGCACACTTTGAATAATTAAAAGTTTTTGAGTGTTGTTATATTTTATTGCTATCAATTCTTAGATTTATTCATTCATATAAAAATCTGTTTTTTGTGATTACATTTGGATTTGTGTTTTATGATCTCACAGAATACTGTTTTCTGCATGATTGATAATTTCTAATAAATAAAATGTGTACTGTAACGCGTATTTCCTCCATTAATGAAGCTACTTGTTGCCTCTACTGGACACATCATAGGTGAGCCCACAGCAAAGCACACAGTGTAAGGTGAGAGTTTATCATAGGAAGGTCGGATTTTGAAAACTGAGTTTTCTGTAGATGTTCTCCTAATCCCATTATACTTTCTGCTGGTCATTCTGTGCGAGCCCCACTTCCCAGATCCACACCCACAGCTGATTATGGCTAACAGTTAGCACAGCGCTGACGCTACGGAACTTAGCTCTGTGCTCCTAACAATAGCTCACAGTGGTGTAGATTAGTACAATAATGTTAGCACCTTATCACTTAACATAGGTTTATGCTTCAGACGCGCACAGGGAGGACTGTCTGTTCACTTCGCCGGCATTTGAGGACCTCCCGCTGTTAGTTTCGTGCTAATAGTGTTAGCCCAGTGGTGCTTGACAGGAGTCTGCTAACTGCTAACTGCAAGCAAGTCTTGGGATTTGTTTTGCTGGAGGGCTGGTGCTATTGTGCTAGGGTGCTACCCTATTCGGACTAGTTTATGCTGAATTACCAAAGACTTGAAGAACGTTTGTCGTAAGTATGTGTACATTTGTTGTGTCGTCTCATGTTCCCCGTCTAGTTGATTATAGTGGTTATTTTTACCCAGCAAGCAAACGCTTGTGGTAATATTATGGATAGTTATCTGTTGGTGTTATGCTAACATGCTAAGTAAAACACTTGCTTGATAACATATTATAAGAACATTGAATGTGCAAATCAACTACGCTGGATTGATAACTTACAAAACATTAGTTGGCTAAGAACACTACAGACAAAATACAGTGGCTGCCATGTTCGTTTCATTTTGTTGTTGTAAAAACTTGATTTTTCAATTGCAAATGCAATATGTGATCAAGTGAAAGGGGATGAGACAACATCACGTGTGCAGCTGACTCTGTTTACTTTGGACCGAGTTTTGCTTATCTACTTTGCTTTTTTCCCTTTTTTGTTTTTTCAGGCTTGTGATTTGGGCTGGATACAAGATATCAACTATGTTTGAAACACCGTTTTAATGAAACCTTCAGCACTTCATGATCCATATAACAAGACTGCTGGCTTTTATCTTTTTATCTCTACATGACAACAACATGATTACGTATGCTGACCCCACCCAGTTGATTGGGACAAGTATCCCACCAAATCCAGCTTTCCAAATGATATGATAGTAGCTGCCTGGATTACTTTTTGTGCCTGCAGAAGCCTTGCACAGGTTCTGCTTCGCCTTTCCTCCTCTAATTCCTTCACTACTCTTTGGGGGACCCTTGCCACTACATCCATGGGAAACAGCTGTGTGTGCCGGGATGACAGTGATTTCGAGGACCACCACCATGGGTCAACCCGGGCATCTCGGGGACAATCTAGGCGTGTTGATCACGGAACCACAGTCGGCGCTGAGGTCGGAGAGGCACACAGCAGCCGGCCCAGGGATCCCGTTAGGCCTCCTCGCAGAGGGAGAGGGCCCCATGAGCCTAGACGCAAGAAGCAAAATGTGGATGGCCTAGTGCTGGACACACTGGCTGTCATCAGGACACTTGTAGACAAGTAGGCCCTAACACCGAGAACACTGGATAGGCACAATGCATTTTATTTATTTTACATGCATGTACTGTTTGTGATGATTTATTAATATTAATCATTTATTATTTCCAATTGGAGCATTGACATATCATATTATTAACACAATTGGTATTGAAAACAGATAAACCCAACTGCAATACTTTGCTGTTATGGGTTGACATGACATTGTTAAAAAATGTTTTACTAATGGTTCTACACCTAACTCGAGTTTCTTTATTGTTTTAACAGTGACCAAGAACCTCCTTACTCCATGATAACTTTGCATGAAATGGCAGAGACAGGTAAGAACTGTACATTTACAATCAATGTCTATCTGTCTCTTTATCTTTAAATCTCTAAAATGGATTGCTGACACTTTCACAAATGTCAAGCAAAGTTACTGAGTCATGCAGTAGAAAAGAAACTGAGACTTCAGACTGAGATTTTGTTACTAATTCAGATAGTAATTAAGATAGGTTCAGTTACTGAGTAAACTTTTTTTCTGTTGCCTTAGATGATGGCTGGTTGGAGGTAGTCCAGTCCCTTATTCGAGTTATCCCTCTGGATGATCCCCTGGGTCCTGCAGTTATTACACTTCTTTTGGATGAGTGTCCCTTGCCTACAAAAGTAAGTGGAACTTGTAATTGTTCGACATTTAAACTTGTTTTTACTCAAAGTTTGAGATGTAGTCACAACTGTGTGAAATCATTATGTAATGCTACAGTTACAGTAAACTGAGCTTTAGGCTTTCAGTATACACTTCCAGTCAAAAGTTTGGACGCCTTTTGTTTCTTTACTTTCATTGCTTATTTGAGCTTTGTATGATATTTTTTAAATCTGTAAATTATGTTTGTTTGGCTCTCAATAATCAGATTTCAGCAACTGATTTGGCATTTCACATTTTAATCAGTATTCACCAGACTGTTACTTTGTGATCACATAATTTGCCGAAGACATACAGAAACATGAGTCATATTGAAAGTACAAAACATTTTTTTTATTTATTGTACAGGATGCATTACAAAAACTGTCTGACATGTTGAGTCTGAGTGCAAGTGTAGCAAAACAAGATGCTTTATGCCCTGCAAAACACAGAAACACTACAGCAGTTCTCGGGTGCTTGGCTGAAAAACTGGCAGGTAATGCTGACATTTGCCCACTACTACTACTTTCAATAAATTAAATGTGTTTACCTATCTTAATAAGCTGATGGTTTTTGTGTTTTTTTCTTTAAGGTCCTGCAAGTATTGGCCTGTTGAGCCCAGGAACCCTTGAATATCTTCTAGAAAGCTTGGTACGCATAGCTGCTTTAATGGTTCAACAACCAAAGTGTAATGTACTGGGGAATGACAATTTTTTTCTTTTTTAATGTTCAGAGTTCAGAGGCTCATCCAACAGTTATGCTGTTTGCTCTCATTGCCTTGGAAAAGTTCTCTCAAACCAGTAAGTTTTATTGTACAAAAATAAGATTTGTCTTCAGAGTTTTTTCTTAATATATATATTTCTTTTTTTTCCCTAACCTCATCTTGACCAGGTGAGAATAAATTGACGGTGTCTGAGTCTTGTATCAGTAACCAGCTTGCTGTCCTTGAGTCTTGGGCAGAACACCCAGATTACCTAAAGAGACAGGTTGGATTCTGTGCCCAGTGGAGCCTCGACAACTTGTGTGAGTTCCAGTTTATGCTTTGATGTCCACATAATACACCAGCTCCATTGCTAATAGAGATATTTTTTCTTTTATAAATTTTTACAGTTCTAAAAGATGGACGGCAGTTCACATATGAAAAAGTAAATCTCACAAATATCAATGCCATGCTCAACAGTAATGATGTCAGCGAGTACCTTAAGATCTCCCCCACTGGATTAGAAGTAAAAAATATGGTGTAATTTTATAAGAATATGTCTTTTGAACATGTGCCTGTTTAACATATTTTACCTCCTATAGGCACGATGTGATGCCTCATCTTTTGAGAGTGTCCGCTGTACGTTCTGTGTAGATTCAGGCATTTGGTACTACGAAGTAACAGTCATTACATCAGGAGTCATGCAGATAGGATGGGCTACTAAGGACAGCAAGTTCCTCAACCATGTATGAACCTTTATTATTTACTAACTATTGAGGCATCAATGTTTCCTCTTTGTAATAACTCAAGTATGATCAAATGTACTGCAGGAGGGCTATGGAATCGGAGATGATGAATATTCATGTGCGTATGATGGCTGCAGGCAGCTCATCTGGTATAACGCTCGCAGTAAACCTCATTCTCATCCTTGCTGGAAAGAAGGCAAGCTTCTTCAAACATGTAGTTCATGGTTCAAATGGAGATTACTTTATTGATATGTAAAACTGTAAATTAGACTAAATCCATCTCATTTGTGATTTTTAGGAGATGCTATTGGCTTCCTGTTGGACCTTAGCAAAAAGCAAATGATTTTCTACTTGAATGGACATCAGCTTCCTCCAGAAAAACAGGTGTTTTCATCTGCAACGTAAGTTAACAGTACAGCTTAACATTGTGTTCTTTTAATTGAATGGCTTTTGCTAAATAGCTTTTTTGTGACAGGTCTGGGTTCTTTGCAGCAGCGAGCTTTATGTCATACCAACAGTGTGAATTTAATTTTGGGGCCAAACCTTTCCGCCATCCTCCATCAGTCAAGTTCAGCACCTTTAATGATTTTGCCTCTTTGCTGCCCAGTGAAAAGATTATTTTGCCCAGGTATAGCTTGTGGTTGAATATAAAGCCATAGTGTTAATAATCTATAATAAGTACAGTATGTTTCTGCTATTTCATGTGGGGGTTTTCATTTTTAATTTATTTTCATTTCTTGTTTGCAGACACAGGCGCCTAGCATTATTAAAGCAAGTTAGCATTCGAGATAATTGCTGCACGCTGTGTTGTGATGTGATGGCTGACACAGAACTGCGACCATGTGGACATGGGTAAGCTTGAAACAGCATTAAAGGGCCCATATTACACTATATTCTGATCTGTTATAATGTTGTATTCTCAACAAAAACATACATGGAGTTGTGATTTGTTTCATTCACACATGTTTAGCACACACATCTTGCATATTTAAGATTAGTTTTTTTTTGTCAAACGGAAAACCTCTGTTACCTATATACAGGTAGTATATACAGCTCTGGAAAAAATTAAGAGACCACTGCATTTTTTTCTGAAATCAGCATCTCTACATGTATGACAGCCATTCCATTTCAGCGTTTGTTGAATTCCAACACAGGCACACCTCATTTTGCCTACTGAGGTACTGATTAGGTGATCACCTGAACCAAATCGTATTTAAGGAGGAAAAGTAAAAACCACTGCTGTGTTCATCACTATCCTTTTGCACTAGGATCAGCTGGATGGCAAAAACAGTGCTAGTAGTACCTCAAAAATAATTGGAATCAAGTAATAACTGTTGACCATGCCAAAAGAGTTGAAAAGAATAGTTTTGAGTGAGGAAAAGAAAGGTTAAATTCTGGCTTTACTGGCAGAGGGATACAGTGAGCGTCAGGTTGCTTCCATCCTTAAAATTTCGGAGACAGCGGTTCATAAAAACAAGGTCAAGCAGCAGACACGGGGGACAGCAAAGCCACAGACTGGCAGGGGGCGGAAATGACTCGCTACTGACCGGGATGACCGTCAACTCATTCGAATGTCACTCAGAAACCGTAGGATGACATCAAGTGACCTAGAACAAGAATGGCAAATGGCACAGCAAGAACGGTTCAAAACACGCTCCTTGGGGCAGGACTCAAGTCGTGTAAAGCTAGAAAAAAGCCCTTCATCAATGAGAAGCAAAGAAGAGCCAGGCTGAGGTTTACAAAAGACCATAAGGATTGGACCGTCGAGGACTGGAGTAAGGTCATCTTCACCAATGAGTCAAATTTTCAGCTTTGCCCAACACCTGGTCGTCTAATGGTTAGACGAAGAACTGGAGAGGCATACAAGCCACAGTGTCTTGCACCTACTGTGAAATTTGGCGGAGGATCAGTGATGATCTGGGGGCGCATCAGCAAGGCTGGAATTGGGCAGATTTTGTCTTTGCAAAGGTCGCAGGAATCAGGCCACATACAAAGTTATCTTAGAAGAAAACTTGCTTCCTTCTGCTCTGACAATGTTCCCCAACTCTGAGGATTGTTTTTTCCAGCAGGATAATGCTTCATGCCACACAGCTAGGTCAGTCAAGGTCTGGATGAAGGACCACCAGATCAAGACCTTGTCATGGCAAGCCCAATCTCCAGACCTGAACCCCAATGAAAACCTCTGGAATGTGATCAAGAGGAAGATGGATGGTCACAAGCCAACAAACAAAGCTGGGCTACTTGAATTCTTGCACCAGGAGTGAAATAAACTCACCCAAAAACAATGTGAAAGACTGGTGGAGAGTATACCAAGATGTATGACAGCGGTGTTTAAAAATCAGGGCAAATATTGATATCTACACTCTTCCTAAGTTAAAACATTAGTATTGTGTTGTTTTAAAATGAATATGATCTTCTTTTCTTCGCATTATTTGAGGTCTGAAGACATTACATCTTTTTTGTTATTTTGACCATTTGTCATTTTCTGCAAATAAATGCTCTAAATGACAATTTTTTTTTTTTTGGAATTTGGGAAAAATGTTGTCAGTAGTTTATAGAATGAAACAAATTTTAAAATTTTACTCAAACACATGTAAGCATAAGTAGTAAATTCTGAGAAACTGATAATTTTGCAGTGGTCTCTTATTTTTTTCCAGAGCTGTATGTATGAAAGTATGAAAGTATGAAATCATCATATCAATCAAATCACATCAAATAAAAAGGTTGTTATTAACTTGAAAACTACCACTACGGTATATAACATCCCGCACACTCAGCATTTTGAGCTTTTGAGATGTAGACAAACTAAAAATGCAGTGTTGCTCAAACATCTGTGAATGAAACAAAAGAACACCGTGTTTTTGATGCGGTAACAACATTCTAACATGAGCTCACAAGGTTAAATTTGGCGTAAAATAAGACCTTTAGCAATTTGCCATATGTCATGAGAAATGCAACTAATAATAGTCTGTTGTGTTTTGTCAACAGTGGTATGTGTATGGAGTGTGCCTTACAGTTAGAGACGTGCCCCTTATGCCGCCAGGACATCCAGACCCGTGTCAGACTGATCACATGTGTCCTGACACTCCTCTCATCTTGCCTTCATCAAGGAGAGACACAAAACTTGCAAACTCCTCTGATCTCCACATGCCCAACTAGGCTGGGCTGGATGCCACAATGTTGTGATGCTGGAGTTCCCAGAGATGTCTGCACAGGGGTCAAAAGAGGAATAGCATGAGATGAGAAGAGGGCAACCAAAACTCATTCATCTCCTGTTTTTGTCCTTCTGACGCTCTACAGAAGGTACCTGGCCTTTGTTTGTAAGGACTCTGAAAAATGAGGAAGTGAAAGTTGAACATCTTTCTTCATCTACAGAGAAATGGCAGTCCTTTATCACATCTTGGATAATATTTCTTTGTGCTTTCAATCAAGGCTGCTTCTTTTTATGCCACACAAGAATGGGCTGGTAAAAAGCCTTTCATGCAGTATTAAACACAAGGTACAGAGATGGTGTTCCACATTAACGTTTTGTGGTGTCCATATTCAGATTTATGATGTTCTGAGGTAGCGGTTCCATATGTTGTACCACCTCCTAGTCATCAGTGACTGTAATTGTAAGCACTACTATATCACCCTTTTACCTGACCAAATTAGCTGTAACTTTTATATGTGAGTTTGATGCCCACTAAAAGTGGCAGAATGTTAAACATGGGCGATATATTTCTTGATAATAATTTTACTCTTCTGTTTACATAGGCAAAGAAGTAGGTAATTACTTCTCAATCTAATTCATAGTAGAAAATTAGAAACTTGAATTCACAATCTCCTATTTAAAGACAGACTTCTCACGTGCTTATTTTTTTAATGGATGCATCTTTAACCAAGAAAAATGCATACCTTTTTGAAACCACACAATTTGACTGTTTTATCAAAGCTTCAATCCAAGCAAATAGTGCATTCTGTTTTGGCCATAGGTCAGACCAGCCAGGAAAAAAAATGTCTTAAGCTTTGTTTGTGATGAACACTCTGCATTTTTGTTTGAGTGGCTACTTTGAATCCTCATGATGTGATTTAACTTTATTTTATAAGAAATTATGGTAACTGCTTTCTTAAAATATGTTGTTGATTTAACAGTGATGTTTCAGGTTTTGTTTAAATTAAATGTGAAATGTTAAAGTGAACCATGTTGTATCTCATTTAGTAGCAAAAATGGTAAAAGAGGAATTGATCAAAACAAATCCAGTGAAGTATAGACATGTGGGACCAAATTAATATTTAAGGATAGCCATCATGTTATTTTACATTTATCTATGTGGATGTGTTCTTCTTTTTCAGCCTTTGGGATACTCAAGAGAAAAATCTTAAATGAGTGCGACAGTGTGAACAAGATAATGATAATTGACTTAATTCACCCTAATTCAAACCCATTAATCTCTGAACAGATCAACAGTATGTCTTAAAGAGCTTATACTACAATTAAAGGAATGCATGAACTGGATCAGTGTAAGCTCACATATAACTAAATATATTACAATTATCCCTGCTTAAGATAAACTGCATCTTTTTGTGAAAATCTCAGTATTCTGACTTCTAGGCCTAGACTTGGAGCACTTGCGGTTGAGATGAACTGTCTTGGAATATAGATCAGTATCATGAGGAGAAGTATTTACATCTGCAGATAATTGTACTAATTATTTTCCAAAGATGTGGTTTACTTGATTGTGACATTTGTAATAAATTTGTTCACGTGAGATTGCTCAACAGTGTGATGATTGTCTCAGATGTGCTCAGTAGGAACCATGTATACGCCCCTGTGTTTCACTCGGATTATTTATACCGAAGGTTACAGTTTCCTTGGTAACCGATGTTGCGTTCGTTTTTTTGATTCGTTGTTGTTCGTACTATTGTGGTTGACACCATTAACGTTACGTGGCTATATTTGACAATATGGACATCAAAGAACGAAGTAAGTTACCAGATAATCTAAAAGTTAATGTAAATAAGCGTCAATGACTGAACAAATTCTACTGAGCACCATTTCCGTGACTTGGCTAGCTTGTCATGTCGCTAACTAACGCGGCCACTTAGCACGTCCTGGACAATAACTTTATTTTAATGCATGTATTTTGCAAAAAGGTGTATAGGTATTAATGTATTAAATTAATAATTATATTTTTCAGATATGCGTTGCACAGCGGACAATGTTGAAATGATTGACATGGACGAGGAGAGCTTTGCCATTTCGAGGTGGCATTTCATATAATTTATTTGGATTTGTCGGTTATCTCCTTGTAATGTAACTTACTGATATATTTGTTTATTTTAACCTTACGTCTGTAGTTCATCTGCAGCCGAATCTGCTTTTGATGTCGTGGTTGGTTGCATAGAGGACATTATTGTGGGTAAGACTTGTTACCACCATTTTTTCTCAAGATATTTCATTTGGTTAACAGTTATTTTTCTCTGTTTTTTTAGAAGATGAGTTTCAGCAGCTTCAACATAGCTTCATGGAAAAATATTACACAGAGTTTGATGATTCAGATGAAAATAAACTCACATATACACAGATATTCAATGATTATGTAAGTTGGACGTGTAAGAATATATCAATATATATATATATATATATATATATATATATATATATATATATATATATATATATATGTGCTGTTGCATTTCACTTGCTCCAGTGTGGCTGCAACATAATATTCTATGAATGTTTGTTTTTATAGGTCGATCTGTTGGAGAAACACCTGGAACAGCAGCTTACAGAGAGAATCCCAGACTTTAACATGAATACCTTCATTCAACTTCTAATGTACAGTCTATCTAATGTAATCCTTATATAAACCAAAACTGATTTGTTCACCTCAGCATTTCTTTTTTATGTATGTTTGTTTTGTAGGCAACACAAAGAGGAGGTTCCGGTCGACATCTTTGACATGTTACTCACATTTACTGACTTTATGGCCTTCAAGGAAATGTTTCTTGAATACAAAGCTGTAAGAAAGTAACATATTGGTCAATGTGGGGTATTAGGAGGTTATTAATTACTAATGCTGATTGTGTGTTTTAATAGGAGAAGGAAGGCAGAGTTTTGGATCCGAGCCAAGATCTCATGGTAACACCTCTGTTGTCCTCCCATACAAAACACTTAAGCTCCAGTAAATCCCAGTGACACTTTACACAGATCTGCCCTATAGTAATGCCTTGTAAAGAACCTAAAGGTGCTGAATTGGACCCCCAACGTTTTGTCCTTGAGGAAAGTCCCTTAGTCCTTTCTGTGCTATTAGTGTATGGGTAATATGATTGTTTTGCAACACCTGATCTTGCTTTTTACAGGTATCAGTCAAAATGTGATAGTTAATACAGAATAACATGTATTATAATTGTTTTCTTTATTAAACTGAAGTATTTAAAATGGGTGAGAACAAGCCCATGATATTGGTTTTCTGTTTATAAATGTAGTTAATACGATTAACTGAGATTCAGGAGCAGGACCACGCCTCAGCCGCCCTCTCCTCTCACCAGCGAACCACAACTCACCTCGACCACGCCTCCAATTTCCCAGAAGCCTATATGTAGCAGCCTTTCCCATCATCCCAGTTTGTCTCGGCTAACTCGACCCCACCCTCCCATCCCCTATTTTGTCTTTCAGTCATAAGACCCCTACAAGGGGGGTCCCGTTCCGGCTGGGCCAATTGTAGATTGAGACGGAGCCCCCACCCATAGTCTCAACCCAGCCATCTTTGCCTTGCTTCGTACATTATCAATAAACTTCTTCGCTCTATGTCGTCGTTGGCGTGGTCCTAGCTAGTGAAATGTATATATGTGGCACACTAGAATGGATGCCGAGAGAAGTAAATATTTCTTTCTGTATGTCAGTGTGGTGTAAGCGTTTGCAACATGACAAATCTCAAATTTTTTTGTTCATTTTGTTACTACACATTGCCTATAAGTGGTCAGTAAGCTTACTGAGCATTAAATAGAAAAGCAGAGACAGAATATAACAACATATAGGCACCACGGGGTTCTATAGAAATTTGTTATAGCCCAAGTTGTCTGATAATGTACATATATTTGTAATGTACATGTTATTGTTGTAAACAAACTTATATGTGACTACTGTATTTTTATGTGTTGTAAATGTGACTTTGGAATAAGTTTGTTAAGTAAATTGCATTTCCAAAAAGTAGTAAATGAGTCAAGACAATTACAAATACATGTATTTTAAATCATCAAATTTTCATCCTAAGATGTAAACAATATTTTAATATAAATCATGAATACAGTGATACAAATACTTATATAGGATAGACACGCAAAACTGGGTATCATTAAAGCCTTTCTACCACAAAGATTTTTTAACTATTTGAAATATTTGTATATACAGATAGTTACGTGTAAACAGTGTGGCAAGTCAGTGGTCATAAATACATAAGTGTATTTATATCTCTGGCAGGTACGAAAGGATGGACTGGACGTGAAGAACACAAGTTGTTCTCTCTGGGTTCCTATGTAGGCACTGTGTTGGTAGCAGCATTTCCTCCATCGCTCCTCCAGTCCAAATAGGCAAAGAAAGTACTCGCACCATATGCTATGGTCACCACAACTGCAAAAAACTGACACACAAAATCCTTAATATATTTCAAACTACTCTTGTGCACTATCCACCATTTAAAAATGTAGTATTGAGTTTAACATAAATAAGTCCTTGTGTCTTTCTCTCTTGTGTTATACTGTTATGGGCGGGTGTGTGGCTACCTTAAAAATACATATTAAACTTGTAAAGTGTAAAAATATTTAGTTCAGGACAGTTGTGTAATATATGTAAGATACCACAAACTTACCGCTGCAGCTCCCAAATGTCCATGGTAAAAAAAAAAAGGCACGTATGCTGCATTTGTGATGAAAGCAGTCAGATAGAGCACTGTGACCACAGCAAAATAAACCATTACCTGTTGGAGACAAAAACGTCATTGTCAGTGCCATGTGAAGTGTGATGTCAATGATACATATGTATTTACATGTTTTGTACTAATCTGCTACAACTTTAGCTGTAACACACTTGGAAAAACAATTACATGGACCAAAGTGCTGTGGAAATATAAATGTAGTATCATCACTTGGATAGGGTTGTTTGCACTAATGCAGGATTCTTAACCCTTGTGACCTCAGAGCCCTACATTTTCAGTACAAATTAGGCTCATGGGTCCAAATTAACATATTAAATTATTAAATATTATTTGTGTGGCCCTCAAGGTGACTATAGTTATGAAACATGGCACTGCTGTAAATTCTATTATTGTATTTAAAAAGGCTACTGTAATGTGTGCATGAAGTTTTCTTACCACAAGAGTCCAGGGTACAGATGAGAGGTTTCTCTGCACTCTGAACAGAATGATGAAGAATAGAATGAGGGTGAACAGCCATGAAGTGACGGCCACAAACAAGACCCAGCCATACGCAGCCGTGTCTCTGTAGGGAGTGCTGGCAATCAGAGCCCAGTGCAGCAGCCCCAGAACCTACAGGTGACAATATTTATATTTTAGTTCAGACAATTATAGGAATTTCCTGAATTACCAACCACTAAAGGTGCACTGTGTAACTTTTCTGGTGGAGGGTCTATCAGATAATTTTCTCTGTGGAGATGTTATTGCTTTGTCTGGAATATTTCACAGTATGGTAGAAAACTGTTCTATTTTCATGGAGATCAAACCAGATGAAGTTGCAGGTCAGATCTGTGGAGAAGCAGACCCGCTCAGTCAGAATCCCTTTTTCTCTAGGTATTTTTGAGCTATAAAACAACCTGTAATTTAATAAATGTAAGGCAGAGCTGTTTAATATCATACTGTGGAACAATCTAGGCAGAGCAATGACATATCCATAGAAAGAAGCAGGTGACAGACCCCCAACCAAAAAGTTACATAGTGCATTTTTAAACTATTGCTCACGCACATTGAGAGCGTACACACAGGGACTGTATTATGAATGCATGGGGGAGTGCCAGGAGTAAACAGCACAGACATCTACTGAATACAACATTGTAATTTCCTTTAGCCTTTTATCGGTACAGTCAGAGTATGTCAACATTATTACAACACCTGAATGCCCTGAATCAAACAAAGTAAAAAAGGGTGTTTAAACAACAACTGGATTACACTGATTTACAGCATCATGACAGAACAGTTGGTCCCAGAATAAAAGCGTTTTGTACAGGTGATGAATCCAAAGCACTTAACTCATTAGGCTAATACGTTACTCAGGCTTCAATGATTATTAACTGCTCAACAACTGACATTACCAAAACGCTATCTAGTCCACGAAATATAGTGTAAAATGTACTGACAACCTCACAATTGTGTATAAGTGGCACAGATTATATATAATTTGGAATAGAGAAAAGCCTGCCATCAACTACATGTTAATATGGCTTAAGTTCCTCAAATTGTTCAAACTAGAAACATTTCCTTTTTTCAAAAACAAGATAACACAAATGTTTAGAACTGTGATTGGCCTAAGTGAGGCGATTATCTGCAACTATAGAAGCATTGGCCTAATAAAGATAAAATATAAAATCACACAGCAACTTATTTAGACAATAAAATTATAATACATTCACAGGATTTAACATATAATAACAAACACTTTTTTAACTCCACAAACTCTATGGTTTAGTGGCCTTTTAAAGATCAAATAAAGTTTTCTGCTCATTAAAAAGAAAGTAATGTTTAACAAAGGCAGCATTAGCGTCTGTCTTCGAAATTCACTAGCAACAAGGTAATAATAGCATGGTGTTCAGAGGGAGACATAAGCTGTGGGCCATAGGGGACAAAGATCTCATGGGTTTGTAAGTCATTTAGCAGATCACATGTTATCTTGTGTCGACATAGAGCCTAACCCAATGCAAATATGCTACACAAAAGTGCAACTAGAAGGGACATTATAGGAACAGATCTATCCAAAGCTGTAAAATGTGAGTATAGGGTACTGATCAGTTTTTAAATTATCATTATAGGAGAAGTGATAAATGCACAAAAAGAAAATGATTCAAAGAAAATGTCATTTACACTGAAAATTAAAGGAGTAAGTTTGAGCATTAATTTCAGATGTAATTGTAAATAAAGCCTTTAATCAACAAATAGTTTTCTGTTTATCCTTTCAGTAATGTACAAAAACAGTAATACTGATATAATAAATATGATATACTTAATATTTATTATAATAATATGATGTAATGCAGAATGTGGTCTTTAAAGTATTTTTTTCAGTAGCTAAGTAAAGAATAGTGATAGAACTGTACTAATATGAATAATAATCTGGGGCGGGTATTAATATTTTCACAGTAGAAACAAAAACAGTTGAAAGAATCTTGGCACATTTTAATAAATTATTACTGATAGTTAATAATTATTTATGGAAATATGATAACACTGACATTCAACATAAATTATGTATGGATGTACCGACTGTGTGCAATGTGCTACAATAAACTCACAATTTCTGCGATCATGAGGATGGCTGGGATGCTCCTCACAAAGGAATTGTCCATGCCAGAGCTGACCTGAGTGGCCAGGCCCCTCAGACTGTTGCCCCCCTGATGCGAGCTCTGGGTGCTGGGGCTACTGGTCTCTGTAGTTACCTTTGATGGGAAGTCTGCCATGATTTCAAAAATGTGTAAAACAATATAAAACAGAATTAGTCCCAACAGTCACTAGGAAGTGTCCTCGAAGACTTGAAAGTTGTAACCCCTGACAACATTCAAGAGAAGAAAATAACAAATAAAAATCCACACAGTGAAGTGTTAAAAATAGAAGTAGTCTTCTTCCTCAAAATACACTGACATATAACTGATGTCTGGGTGGATGCGCCTGTATGCACCTTGCCCTGCACAAACACAAGTTCAGAATAAAAAGTCTTCAGCAGCCTGACCCTTTCACACCCCCACTCGTCTCTCTTTCTTTTTGTCCCTTGCACCTCCCATATGGTGCTCTGAAACTCACCTGAGCAACCAAGTCACTCATTAACATAAAAACTACAGCCAGGAAATGCTGGGATAACAACGTGTTATTACAAGTAAGCCAAGATTGGTAAGATAACGTAGACCATAATACCAAAATACAGCGAGTTTATAGCCAGGTACAGCAGCTTTTTTGAGCAAATTGTGTGAAACATAGTTTGTCTATTTCCTTTTCAGGGATCACCACAGCAAAGTACTCTGCACTACCCTGTCCTCTGCATCCTCCCCACCACCACATCCCCTTTTCCTTCACATTTTGACCTTTATGCCCACGAAAATTTTATTACCATTTTTACAAGAATGGTAAATCATTACTGGACTAGGACAAAGTGAAAAGTAATTCAAAAACGAAACGTAGACCTAAGAAGGACCTATGGTTTTAGTCCCTAAAAGTCCCCCAAACAGTACTTTTAAAAGTTCAAGTAGGGCTACTGTACAACCATATATACAGTCTATGGTACAAAAAGCATTGAATAGACGCTATCTAGTGTTAAAAAGATTTTGCTGTAAATTAAAGCATGTATTTTTTTCTTTATTTATTTCTTACCGAATAAACCCAGGTGAATATATCTGTGCATGGATCCATGATAGACAAACATATTGTATTTTCCCAGATTTAGTTGTACTTTATATTGATTTATTGTAGTGTAGAGAAATGTACATTAAGTGCACTGTATACATGCATACTTCTTGTGTTCATTGATCTGCTCGAAATAAACAAATGAATCTCATGCTGCCTACATAAAGTCAGAAGGTGGCAGTACAACGTTGACGCACTACGTAAGCCACCCGGCGCAAAACGCCGAAGAAGAAGTGTTATGGTCGGTGTTAACTTCAGGGACATCCGGTACATCACAGTGTTTAGGTACATTATAACAGGCATTATAACAGGCAGAGTCAAATAGAGAGAAAAAGAGACAGATAAACAGAAGAAAATAAATACCATGACTATTTGTTTATTTGCCAATGCTAATGTGGATTAACCTGCAATACAGAAAGCTGCCATGGACGACTCGTACAACGATGAGGACGAGGTGTCACCTGAACTTCCAATTGAGGTAAATACCTTGAGAATAAATTAAATTCACTGACCAACCATACTGATTTAGTTTAATTCTTCTACGCCCGATGCAAACTATTAGTATAAGGCGACTATACCATTGTGCGTTCTCGTGTCAGTCATAATCTGAGAGCCTTTTGCTTTTTGGTCATTCGCCCACACGGTTTTCTGTATTTTAGCTCAACAAATAACAATTTATGCTCCTCTTTACTGTTAGCAGGGATCAGATAAGTCAAAAAATTATGGTAGTCCTGTTTTAGTCCTGGTTTAGACCTGATGTAGTCCTGGTTCAATCTTAATTTAGTCCTGGTTTGGATCAAATTGGTCAAAAATAGGGACACCACCAGGGACATTTCTTGTATTAAACTGGGACAAATTACTGTTTTTGTATAAATCTGCTGGCACAGGGGACACAGGGCTCAAAACTGGGGCTGTTCCGGGCAAACAGGGATGTCTGGTCACTCTATACTGGTAGTCAGGCAGGGGTTTGCCTTTAATAAGCACATTTCTGTCTCCCTTTCTCTCATATAGATTATAGTTTATATCCTGAGCCTTGTCAGTGCTTCAGACAGAAAAGAAGCTTCACTTGTGTGTCGCAGTTGGTACTATGCCAGCCAGGATATGCACTTTCAGGTATGTTGTTTTTTACATTTTATGTGGTGTTTTCCATGTTCCATGTCCACCTTCCCCTTTGCTCTGTGCAGAAGAACCAGACTTACTCCTTTCCAGCTTCTGCTTCCTCCTTGGAGCTGATAAGGGGTCTTAGCAGAAAGCCACGCTGCAGTCTGGTCATCAGTCAGCTGGATGGATTTGGCATGTGCCGGTCTCTACTTTTGGAGGTTTGTTAAATTTGTTAGGCTATTAATACTAGTACTTGAAGGTGCACTGCGTAACATTTATAGTGGAGGGTTCGCCACCTGCTTGTCTCCATGGAAATGTTATTGCCTGGTCCAGAATGTTCCACAGTATAGATTAAACCTAAATCTATCACAAGGGACACAGGTTATAGCACTATGTTACATTACATTTCAAATCTGTGGAAAGTCTGCCTTTTCCCCCTTTCCTAATTACTAAATGCTAGATGGATATGTTTAATGTCTTACCATTGAAAGTAATAACATCTCCATGGAGACGTTAGTAGGTAGAGGACCCTCCACCAGAAAAATTGAGCAGTGCACCTTTAAGGTACTATTAACACTCAGCATTATGGAGTAAAAATTCAAAGTTTGAACATATCACATTTAACATCTGCTAACTAAAGTGTGTTACATGGAATTCATTAGAAATATCACATACACTGAAATACATTAAGTATTGTCATAAACATGGAAGGCCATAAACCTCCCCATGTTCCTGTCACATGATAAGAAGTGTTAAATGTTCACATCATAAGAGCATTTGCACTACAAAAATATTTCCACTAAACCAATAAAATACTGAAATAGCTTGCTACATGGTTCAAAGTACACTAGAGCATAGTTGCTCTTTTCTGTTTTAAAGGTCTTTTTTATGAGTCATTTCCTGATAACCTACTTGAGCCTAACTTTACAATTACATTAATTACAATTTTATGATGACATTTATGACACCTTTAGTGTCACATGCTTACTTACAGTATTTAAAGTGTCCTGTCCTTTGGTATTTAGGTGGGACTGTCTCTAGGCCCTAAGGTTGAGAGCTTGGCCCTTCCTGGCAGCAGTATCACAGAGGCCTCCCTGTTGGCTCTCCTGCCCCACCTCACATCCCTGCGCAGACTGGACCTCAGGGGCCTCGACAGCCTCTTCATGTCTGGAGCATTTCTGTCTCGAGAGGAGCACAGGCAGCAGGTGATGTGCACCTGATACCTGTTTGTTCACACTTTTGGTTAAAGTCACACTAAACAGGTTCTGTATAAAACCTTTGACATTGAAGAGGATTAATGAGCCCCAGTGCTTGCAACTATTTTGTACACTGTCCCAAAGAAAACAAGAATATGATCTGACGAAGGGTATGAAAGGGTAGATGAAATGTTATCAGAAATAATATTTAGTTTTATTTAACACTTTTAAACAAACATGACCCAAGGCTAATTCAGTGCTCAAGCCTTAAGTTATCTGACTTGAGCATATGACCTATGATGTCATACGAGTCTCAATAAACCCAAAGCCATATTACTCTCTTTATCCTAAAAGGGATCAGCTATGGAGGAAAAACAAAACAATTTATTCCACTCCTGTACTCTTATGCTGTCTCATTCTGTTCCAAATTGTATGCTTTTTAGTCCCACCCAGAATACTGCTGTGTAATTAATACTTGCTCTTTCCCCAGGTGCGGACAGCTCTGTCTGGACTCCAGGAGCTGGACCTTTCTGACCTCCGATACCTCTCTGACCTGACATTTAACCGCCTGACTAGCTGCACCACTCGCCTCCGGCGCCTCTCTCTGGCTGGTTGCCACATTGCATTTGAGTTTGATCCATACAGAGGCTGCCCTGTGGGAGTTGTAACAGATTCCTCTGCTTTGTTGTCCTTGAGAAACTTGAGAAAGCTGCTGACAGAGCAGAAGTCCACCCTAGTGGCTCTGGACTTAAGCCGAACCGCCATCACACCAGAGTCACTGCGGACCATTGCACAGGTTTGTCTAAACATTCTCTGTAACCTGAATTTAAAATGTACATGGAAACATTTTATATTTACATTCGGTTACAGGTCCCAGGTCTGGTTTTAGAGGAACTGTATCTTCAAGGCTGCAAAGAGTTGACAGACTACTCAGTGGAGGTCCTGGTCAAACATCAGCCAGACCTGCAGACTCTGGACATCAGCGGCTGCACTGAGCTCACCAGCAGATCAGTGACGGCCATTGTACATGGTCTCAAGTCATTGACGCACCTGTCTTTGTCACGAGACTGGAAGGTCACAGAAAAGGGTGAGCATATGCAGCACATCTGTACAAAAGTGCAATGGGCATGCTTGTATTTTGATATTCTTCATTGTGTGTTACGGGACAAACAGACAAACAAATGTACCAATTGTTATTATAAAGTCATTTGCACTTGTCATTTGCACTAAATGTTATAAAAGATTGCATTAGAAGGAAATTTAACTGTATGCCTCAAGAGTAAGGATCTTTGGAGATATGGTTGTTTTTGTGGGTGCAACCTGTGTGATAGGTGTTTTTCTGTAAATCAATCAACTGGACCAAAATTATTATAACTATTAATCTCATTGTTTGTGTCATCTACAGGAGTTGCTGATCTGCTCTCTGTGCCCTCTCTGAGAAGTTTGGACCTCTCGGAGTGTCTAAACATTAGCGGAGTAGAGACAGTGAATGGTCTAACAAGTTCCAACACAGCCAGAGCACAGCTGCAGACACTCCGTCTCAAGAGCTGCACCTACATGAGTGTATGTCTAAAACATGTTTCAAATATTATTTACATGTCTAGCTTGTATTAAAAACTAGGGATTTTCTGTTCCGATTCTGGTTTTGGATCCTATTGGCGCTGAAAAATGTGCTGGATTGGATTTCAGCTTCCAAATATCGGATCAGATGATATCCTTCTTAGACATATAAACCGATGTAACAAGACTATTTACTGGTCATAGTTGGTCTCAATGTTTGAACTATTATTTATACAAAGTTGTTCTGTAGTGACTTGAGAGACAAAAAACAGCATTTGGATTAATTTTGCCTTATTTTATTTTTGTTTAATGGAAATAAAAGCTATTCTCAGTTTCTGCACTGATATTGGCTAACAGCAGATCAGAAAGCTATAGTATAGATATAGAAATTGAAAATGCTGGATCATTGCATCCCTAATAGAAACTGAATTGATTTTATTTTTAGGATCTGGCAGTTTTCTCCCTTGTGCAGCTCTTTGGGGAGACTCTCCGTGAGCTCGATCTGACTTCATGCACCAATGTTACAGACCTGTCAGTGCGTGCCCTCTCCACATTCTCACCAGGGCTCAAGGTGCTGAGGCTTGGCTGGTGCAAAGAAGTGACCGACTTTGGCCTACTGGGTATGATGAAAGTTATCAAAAGTGATCCTGACAATGAAATGGTGAAAACTACAAATTACTCCTATCAATATTGTTGCATTTTACACAATGTATTTACAGTAATTTACTCTTCAGGGTGACAATGGTCCAAAGTTTACAAGAACTTTTGGGAACATGGGCTTCTTCAAACCTCCTCAGTTGCCTTTTGAGGAGAGGCCCAAGCAGGTGACGCAGACTACCTTAAAGCATCAGCCTGGTTCTTCACTCATAACTCTGACTCGACTGGAGGAGTTGGATCTGTCGGCATGCCCCAAACTCACAGACAGCAGCATCACACAGGTGGTTTGCCAAATGACACGGCGTGCACTACTTTAAAACTCATATGACAGGAACTACTCTTTTTACTAAAATACAGTTAATATATTTAAGATTTTGCTAAACATAAAAAAACATAAACATAAATGTAAAAAAAAATCTTACTTCCTGGTTGAACATCATTTTACCTATCATTCCTCGAATGTACACAGAAATTGTTTGACAAATAGAATGAAAACACATTTATTTTGTTTAAATTGTCAGACTTTTTTTTTTGTGTGTGTGTAAAATGTGTCTACATCAAGGATAAAATTCTCCCCAGCATGTCAATATGAAACTCTCTAAAATTGAAGTTCCTGTAATTTCGAACACATTTTTCAACTTTTCTTCATAAACTGCTTCCTGATTGGTGTAAAACAATAATTAATATTTACAAGAAGTATTATCCCACCTACTTAAGTAGAAATTAAAGAAAGGTCAAAGCCTGTCATATTCACTTTAAGAATGTGTGTATTCAGTTAACTTTAACAAATGTAATTTATTTTTTGCTCTTTGTTAATATATTCTAATGGAATGTGTGAGATGTGTGTCCAAGTAATTTCCCTTTATGATCCACAAGGGAAATTAAAGGAAAATACATGGTAATCAAATTCAGAGATAATAAAATTTGTAAAAATGGTATGTGAAATGAAGTGGTAGTGAAGGAGACACACTGCACAGATGACAATGCTGGCTATAGCGCAATACAAGGTTACCTATTAAATTAAGGTCTTTAAATTCATAGCTATCACTTCAAAACCTAACCTAAATGCACTATTCTCAAGCAAAAGTAACATTTCCTATTTTAATCTTAACTGAAACACATCAAACAGTTAATGTGTTGTTTTAGTTCTTAATTATTCTGTGTTCTTTCTTTTGTCCTTCATTCAGGTGTTGCAGTTCCCAGATCTCCAGCGCTTGTCCCTCTCTATGCTCCCTGAAATTAGTGATGCCAGTCTAGTGTCTGTAGCCCATCACTGCCGCAGCCTCACCCACCTGGATCTCAGCGGGTGCCCACAGATCAGTGACAGAGGAGTGGCTATAGCTGCTCCACACCTACACAGACTACAGCACCTCGCTCTCTCCTGTTGTAACAATATAACTGACAGGTTTGGATTTTAAAGCATATTTGTGTCATTTTGTGTATATTTATGTCTTTGTATTGTGTTTTCTAAGCTCCAGTTTTTCTTTTAGGTCCCTGTCCATTTTGGCACAACACTGCAAACGACTCAAAACACTGGACATCTCAAGGTGCAAAAACATTTCTGTCACAACTGTGGAAAGACTTCAAACACAGCTGCCCTTTATAGAGAACATTCACTGTAAGTTTATAGGTGGGACTGAGTTCACACTTTCCCTTTGACAGTGTGATAAATGTATTTTACTGACCAAAGCCTACTCCATCAGCCTTTCCTTTTGCTAACAGTACAAATGAAAGGTTTACTATTGCACTGAAACTATAAAATACAGAATACTATCTGTACATTGTACAGTGGTTAATACAACACACAAAAGTACCTTTTGTTGAAATGTTGACCATTATATAAATATATGCTGAAATATGCTGCTTTTGCTCGCTGTACCCTCAGGGCTAATTTATTTTATTGTGGTAAATCACCACAACGCATGAAGGTATTCCTTTTCTCTTGACCAAGATATATTGCTTTCTTAATGGTTAATCATGAAAGAACAGGTTTTAATACATTTTAAAGTATCCACTGGAAGTGTTATATGCACTATATAAAATAAGATAAAATAAATATTGACATTTTGACACTTTATTTCAAGGCACTTTTCGTTCTGTCAGAATAATGTATTTTTATTGTAACTGTTTGCTGCAAGTGAATACATGTATATCATGTACTTTACATAAAATCTTCAATGATTATTGTTTGTGTAATAAATTTTAATTAACAGACACAGGCAACCTTCCCATTTGTTACCATAAACAATTGTTTATTTCTGTTTAATGGGCAATGCTGTACAACACAAAGTATATGCATGTATCTGGAAACAAAAGCAGGAATGTGGAGCACTCAAGAATATGATTGTATTTTAGCAGACTGCAGGACACATTTTCATTATGACTGTACATCAGTAAAGTACCATAGTAAAACAGTGAATATAATTTTTAGGTATAAATGTATTATTCTGTGTTAAAATGAGCATTCATAATTTAAAACGCATAAGTCATAGTGGTAACAAATCTGGGTCAAATATGTACCAGAGACATTTGTTATTAAAAGTAGAAATTCATAAAAGTACCAAATTCTATATTTTAAGATAAAAAAAAAAAACATAAATATAAAGGATTTTGTATTTGTAAACCTAATGCAAAAGATCAGTCTTGAGATTTGCTAAATCCACAAAGAAAACTTAGCAATAAAGTTGACAGCCACACTATCTTTATCTGTGTATAGTAGCTGTTTTCAGAGATAGGCAATGGTGCTTTGGAGCAGTTATGAGCTTTGAATGTCATAGGTTTGTGCACATTCAGATACTAGTCCTGAATTATTACTGTGCCTTAACTGATTTCAGAGAAAGAGGGTGAAGGCCGATGAGGGGGTAGTGGTTGGTAGGCAGTGTGTTATAAAAAGTACCATATGGAGTTTAAAAACAATGCTGTGTGCACTGCCCTGAGCAGAATTCTCAAAGAATAAAGTGTCTCAAATGGATTGCATATTTAAGTGCAGTAATGAACTGAACCAAACTCACATTTCCTTTCACACATTCTGAATTTTCACTGATGACACTATTGTTCAGTTTGGCTGAAGTCGTAGCAGAAGTTGTAGTTGCTGGGTGGTTTGGGAACGGCTGGTGCGCGCTCAGGAATCTGAACGTTTTCCAGGTCCAGGAGGCGCAGCTTGATCTCCATGGACAGGAGGATCTCCAGCTCACTGCGCATGGACTCGCTGCTCATCTCTCGGCCAAGAAGAACGCTCAGGCCATCTGTCCATAGGCAGAACTGAAACAGGCAGTGAGAGGGATACACACCTAGTGACCACATTGAAACTAGACACACACTGCACACACACTCTGCATAAAGACAAAATACATGCATAGTAACAAGTATGTTTTATGAGTAGCATTTACATATGTTTGTCCAGTCATTTACAGCATATAAAAGTTATCTGGACTAGCTATAGAGCTGCTTTGAATAAGCTTCATCAGTTCTGAATTAATTCAATCCAAAGGCCATCAGCATTGTTTGATTGGACGATTCTGAATAGGGCTGCCAAGCTCCACAGCAGATAAATATATACAGACAATAAAGTAATTTTCAAGCCATCCCAAGAAAGGGTGCATTCTTGACTTGTTGGTGCACATGAACATTCAACATTTTACACAAATTAATTTACATTAAATAATATATATATAATACACACACACGACATATATGTGTGTATTATATTATATATATATATATATATATATATATATATATATATATATATATATATATATATATATATATATATATATATATATATATATATATATAATTTTATGTAAATTCATTTGTGTATATATAAAATATAAAATTTCAGGATTAAACTCACATCAGTTCTAGAGGGGGCAATAAAGTTAAGGCTGTCCTCTACATCATAGGTGATGCTAAAAGCCAGGTCCAGCACTTCCTGTATGAAAAAAAAACAAAAAACAAAGAAACAAAAATATGAATAATATACTACTACCTGTATATTATTATTATCTTCATAAAATTGTAGTTTTAGTTTTGAATTAACCTTTGTCTGTTTTCCTTTGTTTTCTTTCATATGAGGGCAGTCTTTTCCTGTCAGCAAACCCTTGATATCTGCCACAGGAACTACAAAAAAGCAAAAAAAATGAACAAAAGAAATTGTGGTAACAGCTTATTAATAAATTATAGTAATTTTGTAAATTTTTGGAAATGTATAATTATGCATGCTCAATTTTTACTTTAAAAAGTAATATAGTAATTGAACCATATTGAACCGAATTACTTTTTGTTTGTATTACTCAACTTAATAACAGATAGAATGGAAACATACTTTTCTTTTGTAGTGTTTCGATTGGTGGGATGTCAGTGTCCTCCTCCACATCACCATAATGAAGCATTTTGTGATTTGGTGATAAGCGGCAGTACCAAAGTTTATCTGTAAAAAAAATCAAATTGAAGTAATCTAAATTAGTCATAATAATTATTCTCTCATTTCATTTGTACTTTTCAGTCTAACCTTGTCTCCTCCGGCTGCTTATCTTTCTGAACATGGTGCCCTGACACAGCCGGTTCAGTCTCTGCTGACGAATCAAGTCCAACAACTCAGGCTTCAGGCGCTCCTTTAGCTCACTAAAACAAATACTATTATTAGTTCAAATAATTTCCCTTGTGGATCAATAAAGTTTAAAGGTGCACTATGCAACTTTGGAGTGAGGGGAACTGCTTGTCTCAGTGCTTCCCATTAATACAGACTATGGTGGTCCCACATAGTCTAGAATTGTCCCCCATAGTCTAAAAACACCCTGGACTATACTGACACAACAAAATTAGACTTTGTTGCTCATTATATTATCATAAACTTATTAATGACACTACACTGGTTAGAAATGACTGGAGAAAGAGTAAATACAGGCAGTAAATGACAACTATACAAATTGAATGAGATGACATTATTCAAATAAAAATAATTTGTGCCACCAGTCTTAATAAAATAAGTAAAAGTAATTGCTTTGCTGTGGAATGTTACAGTGTGGCATGAAATTTATCTATCATGCATTTATTCAATTAAATGTGTTTAAATAGTGTAAATATGTTGCATTCTTCTTACTGTGAGCAAAATCACCACTCCACAGACCTGTAACATGACCTGGTGGCATCGACTTGTTTCTATGAAGTTAGATAAACGCCATGTTGTAGATCATTCCAGGCAAAGCAATAACATCTCCATGGAGATTAGCAGATAGCAAGCCCTTCACCAGAAAAGTTACACAGTGCACCTTTAAGTCTGAGGTCATATTTTTAATCAGTGTAGAATAATATGTGTTTGCAGGGGCACTCACAGCACAGGTGGAGCCAGAGTTTCTTCCTGGTGTAGACGCTCTGTCTGCCGTAGTTTGAGGATCTCGCTGTAGTTGAGGGCATTCACTTTGTTTTTGAAAAGCTCCAGAGACGTTGGTTTACTGGACAGTGTCCGCGTGATCTGCTCCCTCACCACCTGCATCACCTGAGAGCACAGAGAGGTTCAGCCATTTATTTATTCAGAGCATCAAATACAATGAGCAGACATTGGTAAGAGATAGTAAATGTATAACTTTTATCTTATCTGCAGGTTACATTTGAAAACTAAAAAGCAAATATTACTATTTTCTGGTCTGTTATAACGCTGTTTTCTGTTTACCTGGAGTTGTGTTTTATTTCATTCACACACGTTTAACTCACAAACTCTGCATATTTAGGCTGAGTTCTACTTACTTACTTACTTAAATCCTCCACTGTGTTTTTCACTAAAATCATTTGGATAATTTCAGACCTTTTAATTTAATAATTTCAGAATTACCCATGACTTCTGAACTAAAGGTAAAAAGTAGCTGTTAACTTGAAAATGACCGCTTCATAACATCACAAAGTGGACCTGAGCATTTTCAGTTTTGGAGATAGACTCAAACATGTGTGAATGAAACAAAACAACTCCAGGTAACAACCTTCTAACATGGTTTCACTAGAGTCAATTTTGTGTAATATAAGACCTTTAAAGTGTTAAATATTAGATCGCCAGCTAGGTGCAGAGCAGAGACACAGTTTCTTCTCAGATTAGTTTTACTGACATTCATTCAGCTGGTCCCTTTTTGAAGGATGCCAGAAAAGTTTCCCTCACCAGCACTAGAAAGATTTACACGAACTTGAAATATGAGAGCAAAAGTGTAGTTCAAACAACTTTAATATTTACACAGCAAAAAACAAGACATGATCTTGTACTGAAATGAAAACCAATGAAAAAAAACATCTTTATGGTACTAAGAGAAAGCAAGAAGTTGATTTTCTTGTTGTTTCTTAAAATTGCCTCTCCAGTTGTAATCAAGTCCCAAAGCTTTCCCTGCTCTATCCTTACACATTAGAGGGCGTCCCTTCCCCAGCAAGAAACAGCAAGAAACCAGCAAGAAACCAGTTCTCCTATCTCTGCAGCAGTCGGCATGTGGAACACATTTACTTACACATTTATTAATAATTATAATAGTCAGACAGTAATGCCTGACAAAGAGCAGCTGTACAATTTCTGTATTAAAATGATACATCCCTATAGAGACAGTGGGTGACCTTGGTTACCCAAAAATAGTCAATATGTTCAAATATGTTCAGTGTAATTGGAAACATTTGTTAATCAGTTCTATTGCTTTAATGTTGTGGCTGTATTTTCAATTTCAATCTATGGTCTAATCAATAATGTTGAGCCGACATGTCCGACTCTGGCGCTGCCTCGATTGCTGACCTAGATCATTCTTGTTCACACCCATTGATAGATTATAAACAATTGGTGAACAAAGAGGAAATTGACTTATTTGTACATGTGAGATGGATATTCTATAGAAGAAACAATTTAAAATATTCACCATTTATACAAAACATAATCCTAATCCTGCATTATGGTTTAAATTGGTTTAGTTTGATCAAAAAGCATAAAAAGGACAGAGGACAATACTGGGCCTGTTCTTATTGGTATATTAACAGTATACTAATACCATTTGTTGATCACTGTCTGTGTAAGAAGCAGCTAAATAATATAACATAATAAAATAATATATAACATAATAACAAAGAACCTTGTGACTAGTTTCATTTAAGAAAACTATAAAAATATATTGTAATCATTAGAACCTCCATGTTACCTTACCTCCATGTTTTCTTCTTTAAATCCTCTTGCTTTTCTCTGTCATTTAGTTCTAATTGAAAATGATGCACTCTAAAATTGTCACTGGCTCAGTGAAAGTGAATGGCCTGTCACCTACATGACAGCAGAGGTGCAGGCCTGTGGCTGTTGTGTAAACAGACACCCTGTTACTGTCACAGCCCCTGTGTCAGATGCTCTGGCCAATAGGAGGCGGGGCTCCCTAAACCCTGCAGCACATGGACACTCTGGACTTATGTGAAGAATGACCGTTAGCACAGACTGTCCATACTTAGAGCATGAAAGCTGCTGCCAAAAAAAAGATCATTACAGAACTACTGATTAACATTTTATCCGCATTTTACCTATTCAGTGCTTTCTACTTTAGGTTCTGACCTTTGCCTTAGTTTACATCTCCTGTCTTGATTTGTAATTGCTACTGATGGCTTGGGGGCTTTGTCTGTTGCGCTTCCTAGTCCCTCTGTTTTTGCCGCCTACCACGCTTCTCTTTGTCCACCTAATGCCCTTTTGTCCTTGCCCCAGAGCAGCCGAGGCAGGGGGCGAGGGCCCAAAACAAAAGCTGCTCTGCTGTCATGGAGCACGGCCTGCACCTAAAGGGTCAAAGGGTGGCCAAGTTTTATAACTATCAAGAGAGTGCTTTGTGGCAGTCTGACGATGGGGGAAAAATGACCCAGGACAAAAGCTGAGTCATCCCGTCTTTTATGACCACTGGGTTTTCAATATTTCACCTGAACAATGCTTAAAGCTGGACTGACTATAAATACAACAATGTGTGTGTAAGGTCACCATGTTGTTCAGAGACACCGTCTGTGCTTTGTATAGAGGCATGTCAGGAGCAGTTAGCATAAGAATGAACTGAGAATACAAATACACCACAACAAACCCCTGTGTGACCAAATGCCCTTTTACTAGTGAGCAACATATTGTGATTCTGTTGTCTTGTGTATTTGCCTCAGTCTAGTCATGAATAATAACTTGTTTATTCAGAACATTGGTATAAAATAACAGCAATTGTAAATGTGTATTGTGTATTTTTGTACCTTATCAAAGTCCTCTTGTGTGGCTCTCATCTCCTTCCATGTCTTGTTGAGGAGCTGAATGCAAATACAGAAGAGCTCCTCCAAAAGTCGGTCCTGACTGAAGAAGATGGGGTGGTAGTTTGATCCTGTCTCTGAGGCTTTTGACAGAAAAAAATATTTGACAAGATGAGCTAAAACTGCCTATCAAAGCTCCCAGCATTTTCATCAAAGCTCTGTACTTACGAGGTTCTCCAATTCTAAGGATTTCACACAGGATCAACGTAAGCTGGATGCTGCTCCTGGCAAAGGGACACTCATGTTTGTCTTCTCTACTGCTGTTTTCAAGCACAAACTGAGAAAAAACGCATAATAAACAAATGTTATTTAAAGGTGGACTATGCAACTTTTCTGGTGGAGGGACCATCAAATGTTTTTTCTCTGTGGACATGTCATTGATCTGCCTGAAATGTTCTACACTATGACATTAAACAGCTCTACCTTACATTTATTAAATTAATGACTGTAACTTGGTTTGGTCTCCATAATGAAAGGTTTAAAACCATACTGTGAAATATTACAGACAAAGCAATAACATCTCCATGAAGAAAAGCATTTGACCGACACTCCACCAAAAAATTTACACAATACAGCTTTAAGTATCTGTATAAAATGAAACACATAAGTAAGATAATTATGCTACTCACCCTGCTGTATGCATCAGGATACCGTGTGGCAAAATAAAACATAGTGTCCAGCGCTAACAGACCAGGAGGTGTTCGAACCAAATCTTGCCCAGGATTACTATTGTTCTAATGATTGAAGAGGTGAGAAAATATTATAAGCAATGTTATAAATACATACATAATCTTATTTTTTATTTTTAGATTGAAACTCACAGAAAAACCTAATTTCTTGAACTCCTTTGCACACAGCGAGCGCCGTCTTTCATGGGTCAAATTGTTTTCAGGTTCTGTCTCAAACGCAGCCTGTCTTAAGCGATGGAGGATGTCTCTTTGGTCCTGATCAATAGGAAGAAAACATGATTTCAACCAGGTAAATATTCTGAACCTGCATGTGAAATGGTTTATCTAAGTTGCAAAACTATAACAGAATTTATTCATGGGTTTTAGCTTGGCCTATCTCAATAATTACTATAAAGAGTTATCGTTCAGTAGATGATGAGGGTCAGTATTTTTTTGTGTTTTTTGTTTTCCTTTGTACTAGAGGGGAACTTTTTGTTGTTTTTCAGTTCTGTGACTGGATTTGAGCAGTGAAGGGATGAATTAATAACTTCTATGACTCAAAAAAAAAAAAACCTTCAGAAAGAAAAGGGTTGGCATGAGCATTCCAGAGAAAGTTCCACAATATTATCATCGAGCTTACCTGGTTGTAACTGTCCAATGGCGTCCTCATTCTGGGCTCTAGATGATTTAATGTCACTGACTGGAGCACATAGAGGTAGTGGGCCATCTCATCCTGGACCGAACCCGAACTATGAATAATGTTCTGAAAATAAAAATATATGTTTTTAGTCCTACAATAAAGACATAATATAAACAGAATCGTTTGGATCATCTGAACTGCTTCACCTTATAGATATACTGCCGCAAATTCTTCTTATTTAGAAACTCAAACATGTCCTGGAAGAGAAAGAGGGCAGGTTGAAGTGCAATTGCATGCTTTTAACATGAGGTGGAGCTACAGAGTCAGTATAGAAAAAGGTAGGTGAGATTTGATTTAATTGCATTGTGCACTCAACCACACATAAAGAGCACGTCATAGGGTCAGGCCGATAAGAAGGGCGTAATTGTTGACCTACTGTAACTATGAGGAAGTGTGTAACTCACAGTGACAAAAACTGTGAGGCCAGTAATGAATGAGGGAACTGTTTTCAACACAGTGATCCAACAATACGAGAGGAGCAGTGATAGACCTAAACAACAGATCCACTGTCTACAGAACTGAAATGTAGACAAGTGAATTCTAAAACTAATAAATCAACACAAACAGTTGTTGTAATCTACTTGGTCAGTAAATACAACAGAATTATCTTTGGATTAAATAATGGGAACAAGAAGAAAATGAGTAGGAATTTGTGGCAGCAAAAAAGAAACGGAAAAAAGCCAAGTGGAAATATGAGTGTTTACAAAGGGATTAGTTCAGTCATACCTCTCTGTCTGAGTCTCCAGCAGTCTGCAGTAAAGCCATAAGCAGAGCCATGGCTTTGGTTTGTATCAGCTGGTTTGTCCTGAAATATAAACAAAATGTTAAGTAATTAGTAATTAAGTATAAATGGCACCTCCTTTTTTATGGCAAATCGGGCTGTTTATGTCATGTATTTTGTAGTTTCAAATGCAAGGGCGTTCACAGAAGTTGTGGGTAAGCTGTGGTAAAATGTGGCAAGTTTCACAGATGAGTATACAGTTTCATCAAAGAAATGAATGATGCATTATGTAATTTTTCTCGAGGAGGGTCCTGTCACCATGAAGATGTTATTTCTTTGGCAGAACTGTGGAGAAGTGAGTCGGTTCACATATGCATGTTTTTCAAGGTATTTGTAGAAAATAAAATCACATTTTTAATTTACCATATTGTGAAACTTTCCAGGCAAAGCAAAGCGATAACATCTCAATGGGACCTTTTCTATAATCTATCTACAATACTAAAGTGCAACAATTCAGACATATATTGTATTTACCACGGTCGTACTGGGGACATACAGCCTCAATGTGAACCAAGGCTACGCTACTGTACTGCATGTCCATATTACGCTATTTTCTGATCTATGCTATAATAATATAATTGTTTCCTCACCAAAAACATATCTGGAGTTCTGCTTCATTCACACATGTTTAACACACAAACCCTGCACATTTAGTTCTTCTCTCAAACAGAAAATACTCCACTTCCACCAGTGATGTCATGTGGTAATACATGATGTGTTTTTTAAAACTCCATAGATGTTCACTTGGGTAATTTCAGCCCTGGAACTGCCAATCTCTACTGAACAATAAGTTCATGAGATCACAAGGTGGAACAGAGCATTTTGTGCTTTGTAGACAGTAGACAGGCTGATAATAAAGGGTTACTCAAACACGTGTCAATGAAACAAAATACAACTCCAGGTATGTTTTGGGGGAGGTAACAACATTCTGACATGGTCTGAAGCTCACAGGAGTACATTTTGCATAATATAGTACCTTTAGTATTAACAATATCTCTTAACAGTTTGAATGTACTTACACTTGGAGGTGAGCTATTAGTCGCTCCATGGTCACTTCATTCTTAACCTGCAGAAATAAGCTATGACTGCTCAGGACCATACTCTCCAGAATGTCTAGAAACCTGCTGGATAGATGCATCGGATGACTTTCCATTGACAAAGCTTGCAATCTGAAACCAGAGAACGAATGAGCACAGAGGAAGAGGACGAAAGCAACATAAAACAAACAAGAAATAGTTGTAACTATGCAACCTTTTTGATGAAGACAGTTGAGAGGTTTTCCCATGACACAATCCCATGGTCCATCAGTTCCATAAAGGCAGTTAGTGTATGTGTCATGATAACTGCACTCCTAGACAATACAACATACTGTTTGTTATCTTTATTTTGTGACAATAACCATACTTGTAGTATAAAAACTTAACTGTGATACAATAAAAAAGTTCCACAGTCCAAGGCACTTTGTTGGAGGTATTTAATAGTTTTTTTTTTGGTTACACGGGACAGGCCAACCAACAGAGTGTCTTGGACTTTTTTTTTAAATCATTTTTTACTCTAACACAAGTAATATACTACAAGCATGGTTATGTTCACTACTTGTTAGCTTATGAGCTTTGTCCTTGAGGAGCATCTATTCTGGACTTTTAACTAAGAAAAAACTCTCCTGAAGCTCTCACTCCTTTTATGTTTTTATACAAAACTGAAACTAGCTGACATGTTTTCCAATCAAATCATCATGCAGCACACACATACAAGTCCAATGCAATATAAAGTCTTACTCATGGGAGTCCTCTACTATCTTGACCAACAGTAGGTGCCCATCTCTGCTTATGAACTCTTGTGCAAAAGTCACATCTGTGGATACACTGGCCAGTTCCTTCAGCGAATCACAGCGCACGCCTGAGTCTGAGCTTTGGACGCCTTTGAACAAATCTTCTGCACAACGACCCTGTAAAAACAACACAACTTATGTGAATTAAAGGTATATTATGCACAATTTACTCTTGTGAACTTTAAGCCATGTTATGACATTGCTACCTCATCAAAAACATACCTGGAGTTGTGTTTTGTTTCATTCACATATGTTTGTGTAAGCTTATTATTAGACTGTCAACAACTCTGCTCTGTTCCACCTTATGATGTCACGATGTGGTAGTTTTAAAGTCACCAGCTACCGTTTACCTTAATAGAGATTAGCAATTCCAGGGCTGAAATCATCCAAAAGATTCTAGTGAAGGTATATGGAGTTTAAAAAACACAGTGGAGCACTTCCTATATTACCACATGACATCAGAAGGTGGAGCAGAGTGTTATCAGTTTGACAGGAGCGCTCAGAGTAAGTATGCAGGGTTTTGTGTGTTAAACGTGTGAATGAAACAAAACACTACTCCAGGTATGTTTCTGAAGAGGAAACTACATTATAACATAGCGCAATACAGGCCATAATGTGTCCCTTTATTGATAAAATATTAGTTCTTTTCCCAGTAGAAACAAGGGTCAGACCAAGGTACTTAATGCAGAGTCACGTTGGGAGGATTATAGTAAAAATCTAAATCACAATTATTTTGCTCAAAATTGAAATTATGATTATTTCAAATAATTTTTTCTATACTGTCAAAATGAAATTATAAAAAAGTATAGACCTAATATATTTTACTAGTTAAGTTTTGTGATACTTGCAGTATAGAAAAGACTTGATGTTCCAGGTTTTGAGTGACAGAACGAGTGCACATACTACTCTGAACTGGATAAATGTGATTAATTCTCAGACAGTTGTTTTTATAATTATACACCAGACAAATGCAAAACAAACAATTCTGTTCAGTGCTATGCAAAACCACACCGCCCAAAAAGACACACCCCCTCATTCAAAATTTTTTTTCCTTGATGTTTACTACTTTCTACATTTCAGATGCATATGGACATCAGATATATGAAATAATAGTAGTTGTTTGCATGAGATGGTGCGACAAACCTTTGTTGTAAGATGTAAAATGATGTAATCCCTCATTAGGTACACACAAAATATTTAATAATGTTTCTGTCAACTGTGTAAATGTACAACTGCTAAATCTGCAGTGTTTGAAAAGTGAGTGTTAAATATCTGTGGAAGTGTGAAGCAGGCCTATATTGTCCCCTATATGTATCTGAAATAATTTATCCCTTCTGCCATTTGCCTTTAAAATTCTGCGTTGATGTAATGTTTTTTTATTGGGTGCCTCTTAGACCTTTGAGCTCCTCTTTGTTCAGAATCGCTCCATGTATTGAATGTTTGTTTGTCACTACTGTGTTTTTTGCGGCTCAAACTAATTACCCCTGGTGGGATTAATAAAGTTGTCTGAATCTGAGGCTTGTAAGTCTTAAGAGTAAACATGGAAATATTTAGTAGGATAAGTAAAAATGGAGACTGACCGGGGCCTTGGTGAGACGTAGAATGCAACCGTTCTTTATGTCAAGGCGATTCTGCAAAACACAGACTCAGAGATGAACATGTGATATGAGCAATGAAGATGTATAAATAAAGTACCTTTGGTTTTGTGTCACTGACCACAAAATGCTGAGGTGTAGACTTGCTTTTCACACATTGGCAATTTGGTAAAGATAAACTCTAACGCTGTGCACGTTTCTAAATACAGAGTACAGCACTGCGCAAAGGGTAAAGCAGATGTGAAAAAATGCCTCATGAGCAAAAGTGTTAACTTGTCGCTGCTTTTCATACTGTTCCTTTGAAGGTGCACAAAGCAACTTTTTGGCTGGGGGTTCCTCAGTATGGCATTAAACAACTCTACCTTACCTTTATTCAATTACAGGTAGACTCAATGCTCAAAAATACCTAGAAAAACAAACAGTCAAACAGATCTGACCTGTAACTTGGTCCGCTTTGGCCTCCATGAAGATAGAAATGTTTAATACCATACTGGGAAATATTCCAGACAAAACAATATCATCTCCATGGAGAAAAGCATTTGACAAACCCTCTACCAGAAAATTACACAATGCACCTTTAATGGGATTTTAATACTAACTGACAGTGTAAACAATTAATTAATCATTTATGGTAATTTTGAAGAACAAAGATATAGGGCCTAACACTCTCACTTAAAGCTGGATTTAGAAGCATTTTTGTCACCGTGGTGAGTTAGCTAAGGTAAAAGTTCAGTTTTGCATTTGAAAAGAACTGCATAACAGATTGTCTCCATGCCAAACAGTGGATCTCTGAAAAGTTACCCGACACCCTGAGTGTTTTTCCAGCTGTTTTCTGCTTCTTGTGTTAGCTATCACACACCATCACAGCCCAGTTTAGTGTTAGTGCCAGTGCACATTATAAGTCACTGTCACAGTATCAAATGTTAGTGCTTTTACTGTAAGAAGAAAATAAATTATTCTCAATTACTGACACCAGCACCAAAAAAATCCTAAAATCATTTTTATATACAGTCTTTCCTTACAATATTCCTATAGTATGAACCTGCTTTATGAAATCAAACTTTCTGAATCATAAATTAAAGTTAATATCACATTAACAGCCAGATTAAAGCACATACAGGTTTACTTCTTTTGGAAAATATAATTAAATAAACTTTACTTATTATTGTCACAGTTAACTGTGACAATACTGTGACCCGAAAAAACACAATTATCAGTTAACCAAACACTCATGTCCCTACACATTATACATATAGTACAACTTACTGATTCAGTGATATAGGTCTGCACTCCATCTGCATATTGCATAGCGTAGTTGTCCGGACCTGGGAGATTCCATCTAAACACAGAAAAAAAAAAAAAAAACATATGCCAAAAACACATCCCACATAATTATGACACTGAACTTGCTCATGGCTCACGTACCCATCACAGACTTCCTTTATTACAGCAGACAGAGGCTTTTTCTGTACATAGAAAAAAAAAGAGAAACAGATGAATAGACTGCATTTCATATTCATGATCTATTTTCGGAAGCAAATTGTGCAATTAGGCCAAGCAGTTTTGTGAGAACCTTTTAAAATCAGAGTTTAGATTCCCCAAAAAGCAGAGACATATTTAGGATTGCATAACTTTAAGAAGAACTGATAACTCTTGAATCAGAGTGAGACTGAGTCTTCAACTGAAAACACAGACCAGCTGACTAGTTTTTAAACCATATCCAAAGAAGAAAGTAAATGTATCCTAAACTGAACCACTGTTGTTTCAATGACATTTTATATTTTTTCTAAATATCCACAGTATGGTTTGCCTCAGTGCAAATGCAGTGCTCTTGTTATGTGTTAACAAAATAAACAAGTCTAAGCCCATATCTGGCTCTTTACCATCCTGCTATTAGTGGTCAGGTGGTGGTCAACCCAAAGTGTTTGTTTTTTGTGGTAGAGGCAGTGGCTGCTTTCTGATTAGTTCATTTCATCTGTGTGTTTGGAGACACCTAGGCCACGGAGAGGAAACAAGAGGCCAAATGTGAAGTAGTACTTCGCTACATAATATGTTTATATATAAACTCTACCAGCAATGGTAGAGGGTGAACCCAATACATTTGTCTGCCTGTTATTATGTGTGATGTTATCATTAATACCACATTCAGAAAAACTCTGCTGCTAATATCTATCTAAAACATACTCTCTTTGACATTATTCTGTCATCTACAAGTTTTGTGGGTTTGGCTGCAGCTACAACTGTACTAAAGGTGTATCTGGGGAAGTGATATGCACATCTCATCTTTTTAAGTTTCACTATTCACACAGTCACGGTACAGATACAATACAGAAACAAATAATTCAATAGGAAAATGTCAAAAGACAGGGACAGTATTGGCATTTACTGTAATGTATCAATACTGCTCAAAGAGCAAGAAAAAATGCTGAGGAATTAACATTTGTATCAATAGTGGTGTTTAGCATGACACTGGGAGACAATCATCAGTTACCTGGTCCAGTTGTATGAGTTGAGGATATGCCCCAGGCATCTGGATGGCGATTTTTACTATATCCTTCTGTTGTGGCATTTTGGCATCTACTGACTCCACCAGTTCCTATAAAGTAAAAAAACAAAAAAACAAAGTAAATAAATTCTTTTAATATCACTAAGCATTGACCAGTTATGTTCATTATCAGTGTTGCTTCCTCTTTTACAGTTGATACTGTGCTATAAAGCTGAGACTGCTAAATGTTTTTTTTTAAACTCACTGCAGACTTTAATTTCCCCAGATGGTCCCTGCTCCCAGCAGACGTCAGACTCACTTCCTCCTCAGCCCTCACAGTATTCTCAGAGCTACAGAAGATGTGGTACTTCAGTCCTCCCCCTCCTCACGTTTACTTCTTTCCTCACAGACTCAGCATGTGGAAACTATACACAGTCCCATACAATCATCATGAGCACAGGATGAAGAGTCAGAGCTTGTCTTTGTTAACCCTTGCTCTATTCTCTATCCTGATTTTCTATTTGGAATGTTTTTAGTCAGTCAAAAACACTTCTTATGTGTGAAAGCATGAAATTTTACTTGTGATTCAACAAAAAAGTAAAAGTAAACCATGACCAGGACTTCCTCACAAAGACACTATAATTAGAATTTCTGTAAAAACGCTTTTTTACCTACACTGCTCCAACCAATCCACTTACAGTACACTTACAGTAATCAGAAACCAGTACTGTATGCTAATATTTATGAAACTGAAACTCTGAAACTATTTGAATCTAAACTTTAATTTCTATCAAAACAGTTAATAATACACACATACTGCACTTCCTGAGGAGATCACAGACAGCCATATTTCAGGGTATCTGTGGATGACAGGGCTGTGTGCTCATGTCGGGGCAAGCCTGGAGGAACACTAATATGTGCTGCTTATCTTGCCAAATATTCACAAGTTTAGAAATGGATTAACACGACTGTAACACAAAACTTTGCATCATTGCTCAAAGTCTGTCTCTGAGTCTGAGTCAATCAAGAACATAAGTGTGGTATAAAAGCTGATATTTGACTGGCTATTGGTAAATTTGTGAGACCAACAAACTCTACTGCCACTTTTTGCTTGACAAAGGATTTAATTGCTTTTTGGTGTTTTAAACAGAGTCAGTCAGCTGAGGTCTATGTCTGTACCTGCTATACACACTTTTCAGACTCAGGCCTACAGTTGAAGTGATTATGGTCAAAACGAACCTCGTCTAAAAAGGGTTAAGCTACAATCACTTTTGCACAGTGACAATGGATAATTGTACACACTTATATAATCAACAAATCACAACTAGGCCTAATTTTATGATGTTCAATGTTATTCATAAAGCTGTTATTCATAAAGCTACGTGTTGCCTTCCTTCATTTAAAGTAGATTAGGTTTACACTGTGATATCCGTGCAAATGAATTCGTGCAAACGACTGCTTTAGCAGCAGCTGTCATGAATTGTTCAGTGAACACTTTGATTCATTAGGCTTAACGCACGCTCCCCCTTTTGTTGAGCTGCAGCCCGGTTCAGGGTGAGGGTCTCTGCCGGCCCCCGTGAGGGCTTGCCCCGAGAGGGTTTGCCCCGGAAGGGTCTGCCCTGGCCCAGAGCCCTCACCTCAGCTCCCTGCGGACCACCACAGCGGAGTGGGAGGGTCTCAGCTGCCAGGAATTCCAGACCTGACATCGTGGACTATTAACTAAACGTTTGGGGCTGATCATTTGCATGATAAAACAAGACATTATAACTAATATTAGGCCGAATGAAAATCATACAAAAATGTTTCTAAAAAGTTTGACTTTCCCTCAAACCGTAGGTCAGCTCTGCTCCTTATTGTGAACAAGATTTACAGTAGGTTATTATAGCAGCTCATATAAACAGATAGTGCAGTTTTGTCCCGAGTCCTACCAAATGGTCTTACTAAAAGGTCCTACCGAATGGTCCTACCTGGTACAAGAAGACAAGTCGAGGGCTACTGTCCTGCGGGAACCACCGCACACATTTGCGCTGATTGTTTTTCTCTAAGCTGAAGTCACTTTTACACACGTCACTTTACTTGCGATAACATCCCAAATGTATAAAAAATATAGTTCAAAGGTCTTGGTAAAGATTTCGGACTTTTAACCATCTGAAAAAGTTCCGGGTTGGGTGAAGTTATTCACCAAATGTCCGCTGTCAAGAGAGTCGAGTTAAGCGCGACCATTTCCGGATTTGACATAAGCACTTGTAATTCAAGTCACTAAGGTACAACCTTTCAAATTAAAGGCATACATCGTGCTGCCTTTTAAACTTGAAAGCTAAAACAAACATACAAAATAGTGAATAATGTTTTTATTGGCCTAGGCTTGGTGGTTGCCTAGTCAAACTGGACAATTATTCTGGAGACAATTTGCAGGATGTGAGCGCAGAGAGAACAAATTCGTAGATACAGAAGACACAGCCGCCCTCTACTGTCTTAATTATCCATTGGCTGTAAAGTCAGTGGCCTATTGGACTCTATAATGACTTACTCTTGTAATGTGCTTTACAAGCTTGATTAGCCACACTGCCGTTGGACATTACAAATGAATGTCAGCTTCTTTATTTGCAGGAAATAATTCAAGGACAGTATCACCATGTGCAGCCAAAAGATAAGCCCTATCAATGGCAGCGTTCTCCATATTGCCCCCCCCCCCCCCCCCCAAAAAAAAAAAAAAACCGAATAAGACATTTTCCCACAAAATTGTTTATTTTAACCATACATCTTCAGCTTGGTGTTGAGCCTGTTGGCTTGAGTCTCCTTGTTGATTGCTGATTCTAAACCACAGTTCACAACACTGGCCAAACCAGGCGGCACACTGCTGACCTTGTGGGTCAATAGTGTCCAGTCCATCCAGTGATGTAAAGTGCTTCAATCAATCCAGATGCATTGATAAAGGGGAAATTAAGTTCTTAGAGATTATGTCCAACCTTAGCCAAAAAGCCCACAACCCTGTCGTATCAAGCAAGTATAAAAAATAAATGCTACTATACAAGCTGCAATTTGAACAAAAGCATGGCAGAGCGCTTTAACTCAAAACATTTCATGAAAGACAGTGTAGGATCATGATGAATTATGGCAACATTTGTAAGTTAATGCACCCATCACTTGTGAATTGCTGCACATCTGTCCACTGTACTGAGAAAAGAGGAAGGGCAGCATCAAACAAAGATAAACAGAAGGTACAGTAAATCAAAAAAACAAAAATGTGCCAAAAATATACAAAGACGCGCAAATATAAAAAGTGATTATTTAGACTTGGTGACTATGCTCACTGAATCAGTGAAAAGAAATGTTTTACATACACAATGTTTCTACACATACAATATTACTGTGGGAACTATCTCTGATGTACAACAGAAAGAAAGAAAAAATGAACAGTCAAACACATTTAGTCTGTTCAACACAGTCTCATATGCAGTAGAGCTGATGTGATCTGCAAACATGTAAAACATTTGTATAAACCCCTGCAGTGTTTTGGTCCTTTGTCATGCCCTTAGCATGTCTGTGTAGTTCATCAGCATTATCATGTCATGACTTATAAATCACACTGCATTCACAGTGTTTCATCACTAAAGCTTAAAAACAACATATTCAAAGATACACAGCATTTTTTACACTGGTATCAAACTATTTATATAACAACCTTTATACAAATTTATATGGTTACTACACAATAATATTGTGTTAGTTTTACAAAATATATTTTTCTATATACAAGAGGACAGTGCATACTTTACACCTGTATTTGAACGTATTCATGCCATGCAAGAGCAGCTGCCACTGAAAAGCTGTGCTCACCATTTCTTGATTATTGACCTGATAGGAACATCTGAAACATGTAAAAACACCCACACATTCACTCAGGCATACATGATACAAGATAGAAACATACACAATAATCCAAAAATAGATTATCATTTGTCTGAATCAAATCCTTGTGAGATTTTTACTTCTATACAACTCAGGCAGGGTTTAGTCCAAGGGAGGCGAGCTTGAGTGCTGGTCACAGCAACATTGTCTTTTACGCACCTCTTTGAACTCACTGTCCATGAGCGAGATACAAAAACAGGGTACAAAAGCGTGTTTGAAGAAGTTTCTCAGAAGACTCTTTGAGGTCAGAGGTTTAATATTGGGACATCAAATAGATCGCACAGGCCTTCAGTCTCATCCAGGTTATAAATGTAGTCATGGTCACTAGGTGGTGGGGACAGACGGAGGAGCGGCGAAAACACTGGTGGTCAAAGACATAACAGGAGTAATAAGTCCAAAACAAAAAAAATAATGCAGTAATAGGTTTGTATACACATAAACATAGTCATTTACCTTCAGAGGACATTAGGTCTTCCAATAAATCTCCCCCCATAATCTCTATATAACATAAATACATGAGAAATGTTAGATCTGAATAGTGTAACACAATGAATTCTATCCAATAACAGGAGCCACAATGAACACATGGTTACCACCCCCCCTTAACAGTGGCCATGTTATTAATGGCAATATATAAATGACTACGATATATACACTGTACCGTCACCTTTTGTGGGATCAAACATCTCAGACAGTTCTTTGGGAAAGTCCAACACTATAAGAGAGAGTTACACAATTATAAATTACGGATAAACGGACAAATAAATTATGACATCCATGCATTCTGATATTTATTATTCATACAAACTCTCCTCATGTTTTGCTCTGTTCTTGCGTCGAAGTGTGTGATATATTTATCATAGACAAATGTGGCTCTACTCTCTCTCCTCAGTCTCTGTATTTTATTCTATGCATTGCCTATAGATTCTTCATGTCATTTAAATAAAGAACAAAATTACTTAATTTAAAATAGGTATTTAAACAGTTCACCATTATCCAAAATAGAACATAAAAACAATACATTGCTATCATGTGTACAAACCAAATAAAGGACAGCTTTCAACAATAACTCACGTTCAGAGGGATCTGACTTGATGGGCTCAAATACTGCAGAGGCAGATGACGCTGAACTGTCCAAAGAAGCAGACGACTGAAGTTGCTGACCAACTGTAGGAGTCTCTGTTGTCGGGGTGAGGGGAGACGTGGTTGTTGGTTCTAAATGGAAAATTAAAGTTTCAGTCACAAAAATATTATATTCCTTACAGATTACTGATGTTTTGGTTTAAGTGTAATATATTTTTGCACCTGTTGTTTTGGTCGGGAGGCTGGTCGCACTAACTGATGTTGGAGTGGAACCAGATTTGATTGAAGGTGTAACACCTGTTTTGGAGATCTGCTTGGGGAAAAAGAGTGATTTTAGCCAAACTGTATTTTTACACATTTAAAAAGGTGCACTACGACTTCACTAGGCCAAGTTACAGGTCATGCCGGATCAATATGTGAAGAAGTGATCCTGCTCACAGTAAGAAAAGTTCCACAGTTCCTTTAAATGACAAGACTTGTACTGACCTGTGAGGCTGCAGCGGGGGTCTGTGAGGTAGGGGCTGGAAGACTCTGGAGAACATCATCTGGAGGAGGAACAGGCAAAACTACAGGAGAGGCACTGGATGGGTCCTTATTGACCAACAATACTTCTATAGGCCCAGATGAACTTTTGAGACGAATCTGATATTTCCTTTGTCCATTAACCACCTAAACGCAGATATAGACATTTACAATGCAGGGTATACTCGAGAGCCAATATAAACATATTCACTTACAGTTTCAGGGATGGGCACCTCTAGTTGTGTACCAATTGGAGCACGGATCGCAAGAAGTGTGTCACCTGCAACAAATCTTTTTTTTTAGACAAAGCAAGTAAAGAATTATAAATGCAATGTTGTGGCCAGAATTACCTTTGAAAACTCCACAGAGATCTTCGTGTTTTACATAAGCCATAGTATAAGCGAATTAAGGATAATAAAAAATAATTGCAAATAAAGGTTTAGTGGTTTTAGCAGTACTCCAGTATACAGAACATGATTAATACAAATAAACAAAAAGATATGGACTGTTATTGGAGTCATCTGTGACATTCTTGATGCTTTGTTGGACCCACACTCTCTGCTGGTCCAGCTCATGTTCCCTGAGAGCGAGGTCATCAAGTTCAGCCTTGAGATCTATCAGTTTATCTGCAATTTCTCTTGTGTTGCATCCAGGACCAACACCCCTAAGGTTGATATAAGAGTAACAAATAAAAACACAGGTCAGATCAACATACATCATTTTGTTCAATTATGGAATTAAATGGTGATTATAGTAAAAGACAGACAAGGATGAGAGATTGGGTCACCTCTAATGATATATTGATCTTTGTAGGTGAAATGCAATTTAAATACTGTGATGTAATTTGCATGCATATCGCAGCTACTGCTAGAGACCTAGAGCAACTTGAAAAAAGGTTGATGGAGGCTCAGCTGTAGTAGTGCTGCTCAAATATGGAAACAAATAAGTATCACAATAATTTCAATTCCATTATAATTTAAATCACAGAATGGATCTGCACAGTGAAAGAGAAACTAAAAAGACCAAATAACAGTGTAATTAAGTCTTCAGTTACAATTATTGAATATATTGTATGTGGTCATATTTAATATTGAGGAATTCTAGGGCATATCACCCTGCCCCAATATTAAAAAAATTTGAGTGGTGTACATTACTGATGGGGCTGTTTTCACACAAGACATAAACATGCAAAAATATGTAAGATGCAACCATATAAAAATGATGTGTAGTAGAAAATTGAAAACCACAAGTTGATGATACAGCATGTAGTTCACAATTGGTTGGTACTGTACCATGGTGATGTAGAAATAGAAGCACTACTCTTTCATGAACTGAACATTCACACCAATGTTTACTTACTTCCACTGAATACTGTTCTTGGACTTCTTCTCTATCAGTCCAATTCCCTCCAGGACATTAGTGATATCGTAAATGCGCCGCTTTTGCCGCACTGCTAATGTGTCAGCTGCCTAATAGACAAGAGAAAAAATGAATAATTATCTTACAATCAAATGCAGGACTTTATGTCAGAATATTAAATAAATACAATGCAATACAACTGTAGGCCTGTCTGTAATTACTATATGGACTGCAGTATAGTTTATGTCATATATCGTTCATATATGAAATGTGCAACAATATATTTTGGGGAACATTTATTGAGTCTACAATTTCTGTGGGATATTTTTTTGTAATATTAAAAGATTTGAGTTGTAAATGGTTGAATAAGTGATTTCTATGGCTAATCATTTATACATACATTCCATGATTTACTTGTTTGCAACTTTGCCTTTTAATGTTTATGTAAAATAGTTTACTAGGATGATTTTGCATTATTGTTTTTGTGACAGTGGCATTAAGTAGTTTCAATATTAAAGTCTATTGCAGTATCTCTGTAGCAATATATTGTGCTTCAAAATGTGTTAATGTGACAGGCCTGGGTTTTCAACAGACTGATATGATTGATAATAACATGTGTGACGCTGATAATCTGGCCACCCTCTGTGACCCACATGTAAACCCTCTGATGGGTAATGGTCAGGAGCATGGGGGAAAACAGCAGCACCAGAAATATAGTAAAATAAACGCAAGCACTGAAAAAACACCATTTGAATTTTACATCATATATAATGTATTGTATATGTTTGGCCAGGGTAGTAAGAATATATTTTAATTTAAACTTGAAGGTTTTAGTGCTGGGTGCAAATACATCAAAGCGTCAGTGTCATTGAAGCATAATTATTCATGTGTGAAGATGCAGAAGCGCTACTCTTGAAAAGAATGACAAAAGATGACCCACTTTTAAACTCTGAATCTGCAGGGGGCAGAGTCAGAAAAGTTCAGCTAAAGTTGGTTCACTATAGAGTCCTCGGCCATTTAACACGAGGCATACAGTAAATGTGTGTATCCCGACTACAGAAATAAAAAGTGGAATAGTAAAACGAGAAGCTAGAGTTATTTATTCGAATGTGCCTGTCACACAGCTAGGCTAGGCTAATGAGTGAGCTAGCAAAAGTGAATGTAACCCAACGACAGCAGCGGGTGGCTCAAAATGACATGTGCTAGCTAACAACAAAAGCGGTGGTGTGTTTACTCACAGCTTTGAGATCAAGAACTCCGTCTTTGGCCTCCTGTAGTAGCGTAACAAACTTAGTCGTGAGCAGTCCTAAGCTCTTTTCGTGTCTGCTGGGTGTTTGTGGCTGCAGAGAGTCCCCCATAGCTCCCAGTTCGCCTCTGTTACTGGCCGTCTCCAGCTCCATCATCACTTCCCCCTGCCTCCCCGACCGAACCCTGCCAGCGACCCGACAATGCACAGCCCTCCACCGCAATCGGACGTTCACAGGGACGAAGAAGTGATTGTATTTGTAAATGCGTATTGGTTTTCAAATATTTCCCATAAATTTAGTTGAGTCCGCGGCGCAGGGTGTTTCAATGAACAGACAGTCGGTGAAGTGAGCCGTTGGCCACGCGAGGTATGACGGGACGGTTCAACCGTATGAGGGACTGGCTGCGTCTGCGCATTTCCATTGAAAACGTAAAACAACACAAAACGTCTCGTGCAAACTAAAATATTTAGAAAATTGTAATAGATAGTTAAAAGTAAAATGCTGTTAATATTTAGGGAATGAATATAAAATATATAGTGTCATTAAAAAACAATGAACCAGATTATTCGTCTTTTATGAATTGAGCAATTTATAGATAAACCCTTCTTAACTCAAACTTCAAGAAAACTCACGGACGCGCGTTTATGCGTGCACGAAGAAGCGTTTCTGTAAACAAAGCAAACAAGCAAAGTCTTTTCTTTTCTTCAAAGTGATATGGACACAATAATTAAACCATTTAAAGTGTGCGTTGTATAATTATCACTATGCTGACACGGACCATTTTACCTAATATTAAAACCACAGTATGTAGACTAAAATAAAACATGTTTTTGTTTGTTTCAACATGTTCAAGTATACTTTCTTGTGTGAAAGGACTTGCATCTCCACAAACCTTACTGGTATTTGGCCTGGAGGAGGGCCTTCCGCTTGTTTCCATGGAAATGATTTTCCTTTGGATAATCTTTCACAGATCATTCTATCTCATGGAGAATGTTCTAAAGCGTGGTATTAACTCTCAATGTGCCACCTCCTGAAAGTAACTTTAATAATACTGTTAGAGTTAAGCGAAGTGTATTTTAGCCTAAATGTGCTGTACACTGTAGTTTAGACATAACAAGATCAAATTTGTAATCGTATTTTTCCTTGTTGTTGTTGTTGTTGTTGTTGTTGTTGTTGTTGCTGTTAAAAACTTAAAACTGTCTACTTTAGTTCTCTGGGGTAAAAAAAAAAAAAAATCCCTGGGGTTTGAGATTTTCTCCATATTTCTCCACAAGGTGGCGTATGTGCATAAAAGTACTTCTGGCACATGAAAGTTTAAATATATTCCAAACCAAATATTTTGTAGAACCCTCTCTATCACACATTCAACTAATAACCCCACAAATAATTCTTAATATATAATAAAACGTGCTCCTGTAAACCTAATCGTCACGTATCGCTCTTGTTACGAAAGTGCAGGAGCACTTCTCACTCCACACTTTGGAGGCAGTAGTCAGCTGACTGCATCCACCAACACTATCAAAACAATCCACTGTACCGCTGTGTGGATGCTTTCTCGAACAGGTATTTGACATTAAGAAGAGAAACCTTGAATCAGTATTAGGTTTCAAATGTAGGCAGCTTTATACTGCTCTGTGGTACTAGTCTGAATATTATATAGGCCTATGATGCATAATATATCCAAAGGAACGCTTTAGGCGCAAGGCTACCATAACTGTATATGCTAATGCTATACAGAATACATATTGCTGCTTATGTCTTTTCAGCTGAAATGAAGAAAAACAAAGGCAAGACGAACATCGCAGCAGAGAAGGAGTTTGTATTCGAGTTCAGGGCTGGACGACATAACTGTGTCCTTAAGGTGCCTCTAATATTCCCTGTCCAAGAAAACATCAATGATCTTCATGGGCGTTTGATGCTGCTTCACAAAATACCATGTTATATAGAAAATGGTAAGATGCGTCTTCAACCTGGTCTATGCAGTCAATATAACTGTGTAATTAACTGAAAACCACCTCCGTTTCTTACAGAACTAAAATCTGCTCTTACAAACTTTGTTGATAAAGAGACCATCATAGATTATGACAGGGAAGCAGAGCTGGCACTGCAGAGACTCACCACAGGAGATGTTGACGTGAACCAGCTGACCAATGCTTGGTCCAGGTCTTATGTTGAGGTAAACATTGAATTAAATATTTTGTTTCCATGTGTTCTCAGTTGTGCCCTTTATATTACATTGCTGATTCATTCAAAACAGAGATATCAGTAAGACATTTGTGTTTTCATTTCTTTTCAGTCATGACTAGTCATTTCCATCTACTGAATAGTCATCACTAGATGAAGACAGGCTAACCGGGTTAATACAGTATACATTTAATAGCAAAAAGAAAAGCTCAAAACAACACTGCTGTTATGAATTTATATTTTTCCTTATAGTATTATATTTGTTAGTTTTTTTTAATAGTTTTTAGTTGTGGTTTTAACCTTTCAATAAAGTATAAATTACTGTTTATAATGTTCTGTATCACTGCTTTTTCCTTTAGACAACCTTGGAGCATGCTCACCCAGAGGAGCCCAGCTGGGATGAGGACTTTGCAGATGTATATCATGAACTGATCCACTCTCCTGCCTCGGACACTCTTCTCAACCTGGAACACAACTATTTTGTCAGCATCTCAGAGCTCATCAGTGAACGAGATATGGAGATAAAGAAGCTTCTGGAGAGGTTGGTCAAAATTATGATTTTGTATATATTTAAATTTAAGATGGATTCACACTAGCTCTTACACATGTTAAATAGTTTCTTACTATTTTAGACAATCTACTGAAATGGAAAAAGTGATGCTTGAGTTGGGAAATACTTTAACTGACCAGGATGTGAATGCAGTTGCCTCTCAACATTTTGATACACAACAGGTAAACACTGCCCTTTGTTAGGTCACCCTTAGTTACAGTATTTGTTACTATGTAATTATGTAAATACATTTTAGTACTGTTGGTTAAGGTTATGAGTTAATGGGATCAGGTTACACAATATTAAATGTTGTTACATTGTGCTTGATGAGGTTGTGTTTTGACCCAGGTAGACCAAACAAGGCCATGGGAGTCAAAAGGGTTAACATTTTTATATATTAAATTAGGTTATTTCTGTTCGAATGCACCATCCAATTTAGGCATGATCTAAGAATCGCTTATTTATGGCCCACACATCTCTCAGATGAAGAACTTCTCTCCTCTTGAGTATTCTTGTAACTTTCTTATGACATGTATTTTTATTTATTTTTTTCACAAGCTGCAATATTTGTTTTGACACAAACAAATCATGCATTTGTCTGGTTAATCCACCTGTCTATCATGCCCATCAGAAATTGTGCTATTCACATCAGTTCCAGATAAAACATCTTCATAAAGGATGGTAAAAATCTGTTCTGACATGACTTCCCAAGTCTTAAGGAAAAAATCTAAGCCTGTATAAAAAGACAATAAATACATAAGGTTGGTCCCACTAAGTCAAAGCAGTTAAAAATAAACCAGGAAAAAAGTGAAAAAGTTGCAAATGTATATACCATTATATTATGGTTTGTGTTACCTGTACTTCTGTATTAAACTATATTACATCTGCAGTTTGTTGAACAAAAAGGTTCCTTTTCTCAGGTTTTATTTTCCACTGTATATTTTTCCTATTGCTTTAAAGGAGTTGGAGAACAAATGGACCAGTGAGTTGAAGCAGGTGACTGGTATTCAGAAGCAGGAATATCAGGAGTGGGTCATTAAATTACACCAGGATCTACAAAAGTCAAACAACAGCAGTCAAATAAAGTGAGTTTACATAGATCTGCTCTGTTATAGTGCTGCTTTATTGGAGGGGCCTCCAATTAAATTTCCCACAGGGCCAAAACATTTCCACCTTCCAAAACTGTTGGCCACAAAAATCTTTATGTGCCAAAATACAATCGTAAAAATGGCATTGATCAAAAACATAAAATGTGCATTTATTACTTGTATGGTGTGTATGTGTTTGTTTTAAATTCCTTTTACATACAAACAGATTTCCACATGCTCCTCGCATGCTTGCTTAATGGAAGGTTTAGTTTGGCAAAGTGTGCAACACTGACTAAGGGCTGTATGCCATATATATTTATACAAATCAAATGTACTAGTGGTTAATAATAGGTAAAATAAAGTTGGTGAGGCAGTCTGACTTTGAACAATGTCGCTAACTAATGAATTGACGTATTCAAATTGGACTTGGGATCTATTTTCTTTTTTCATAATTCTATTATTTCATAATTGTATTAATTTTATTCTTGTGGGTTTAAGTAAGATTAATTAACCAATAAGTGAATTGTGAAATTACATAAAGAATTCTGAATGTTGCTGACTCATGACTACACCACCTTAACCTGTGCTTTGGTTTTGTCACAGTGAAGAAATTAAAGTCCAGCCCAGCCAGCTGTCTGAGGAGGGAGAGTCTGGGAGCCATATGTTTGAGGAACAACCTCTGCTGGAGGAGAGCTTCACAATTCACTTAGGTACCTGAGTGCAGACGGCAGCATATTTATGATGACACCACATACTCAAACAAATTATAATAATAGTGATGGGGAGATGATGTCTGGAGCTGGAGGTGTATTTCACACATTCCCCTTCTTGTGTTGTCACCTTGTTGGTGCGTTAAATTGTGCCATTTTCTTTCCATTTCCTGCAGCCTGAGAAAAACTAGGTACTCAATGTGGTTGATATTATAGAGTTTCTGGACACTCAAAGACACAAGTGAAAAAAGAAAAATGATTTAAAAAAAAAGAGAACAAAGACACCACGGATACACCTCTGTATCTTACTATCCTTCTTAGGACCGCACTGCATTGATGTCTGTCTACACACAGCTAATACTGTACGTGTTTCTAGTTGTATTGTAACGCAATATTTTCTCTCATTAGGGGCCCAACTAAAGACCATGCACAATTTGCGGCTGGTACGTGCAGATGTGCTTGACTTGTGTAAACACCGGAGACATGGCAGCAGTGGAGCCAAACTGAGGCGGCTGCAGACGGCGCTGTCTCTGTACTCCTCCTCTCTGTGCGGTCTGGTACTGCTGGTCGACAACAGGGTCAACTCCTACAGTGGAATCAAGAGAGGTGATACGCAACATAGAGCTAAGATACTCTTAATGGTGCATCGTGCAACTTTTGGTGAGAGTCTGTCACCAGCTTCTCTTCATGGAGATATTGATGGGGATGTTCTTATTATTTATCTGTATGGAGAAGACAGGTTACACTACAGGGCCAAGTTACATGTCAGATCTGTGAAAAGGCAAGCCCACTCACAGTAAGAATGCAAGTTTTTAAGTCAGTAAACATGAATAAAATTAGTGCTGTCATGCGATTAAAAAAATTGAGAGATTAATTAATTATGATCTGTAATTAATTAATCTAATTAATCTCTTTTTAATCTCACCTAAAAATTGCTGAGAAAAGCCTTCAATTTGAGGTATTTTCATTTAAATTCATTATTACATTATTGTGACAGATCAAAAGACTGATATAGAACAAAAAAAAGTGACTTTATAAAGTCATTTATTGTTTAACAAACTTTAGCAGATGCAGTCACTTACATTCCACAGTATCATCATTATTATTACTGTTACTAATCTGCAGTGTTGGGAAGGTTACTTTTAAAATGTATTCCCCTACAGATTACATACCCCAAAATGTAGTTTGTAACTTAATCCATTTAATTACTTAAAGTGAGTAACGTAATTTGAATACTTTGGATTACTTGATATTGTCATGTTTTTTAAAACTACATGAATGTAGCAACCGCATCCTGCAAATGTTGTTCTTGTTTGTTCCCTTCAAATTGGCTGTTGAGCCCAAGTCTCCATGAATAAGAAACTGTTTGCTGTAAAGTAGCAAAGACTAGGAAATCTGAACATAATAACCTTTGTCTACTTAAAGACAACAAAAAGTCCAGTCTTTCCTTAACCATATTAAAAATATTATTGATAGAGAAATGCTTTATATATGAGATCACTGGTTTTAGTCCTGGTTTAGACCTGCTTTAGTCCTACTTTAGTCCTAGTTTAGTCCTGGAATGGGTTAGTCCTGGTTTTAGTCCTGGTGTTAGTTCTGGTTTAGTCCTGGTTTAGACCTGGTTTAGACCTGGTTTTAGTTCTGGTTTTAGTTCTGGTTTAGTCCTGGTTTAGTCCTGATTTTAGTTCTGGTTTTAGTCCTGGTTTAGTCCTGGTTTAGTCCTGGTTTAGACCTGGTTTTAGTTCTGGTTTAGTCCTGGTTTAGACCTGGTTTTAGTTCTGGTTTAATCCTGGTTTAGTCCTGGTTTAGACCTGGTTTAGTCCTGGTTTAGTCCTGGATTGGGTTAGTCCCGGATTGGGTTAGTCCCGGTTTTAGTCTTGGTGTTAGTTCTGGTTTAGAGGCGCACAGGAGGAAGCGCGGTTTACGCAGCGTATGCGAGAAAACGTACGCGGCGCACGGGAGGACAGTGGTGTCCGCGCAGTAACTATGGAAGGAAACGTGGTCCGCGCGTTCTCAGGTTAATGACGATGATGAAGGTGTGTGTTTGTGTGTGTTTGTGTTTGTGTGCGTGTCCCCTCATGTGGCAGGTCACTATAGGACAGTAGTGCAGACATCATGAGCCTATGCAGGTTGTTTTCACCAGTGACATTTAAGTTGTAGGCGATTTTATATTTGTTATTTTCTTTTATATTTCACGTCGGGAGAATAATTTCCAAGACACGAATGCGTTTTTACCTGTGCACTGCTGACTCTGTTCTACTGGCTCTTCGACCTCGTCCATTGTGCGACTGACGCCGCCAACGTTACCATGACGTTTACATCGCTCTTACGCGTTTTGTGTGGGTTTCCGGCAATGAGTGGAATTACCGAAATAAAAAAAATTATAACTGTGTTTTTTTTTGTGGGTGTGTTGTTGTCCCAGCAACACATAAAAACAGATTTTATAATAAAGCAACTCGTATACAGAAACAGTAAAGTTAGAGATTAAAAATGAGATTAAAGCGATTAAAAAACATAACGCGCTAAATATGACTGTAATTAATTAATCGCAATTAACGCGATAATTTGACACCCCTAAATAAAATACAAAAATAAAATGTTAAATGCCATGCTGGGACATTCCAAATAAAGCAACAGTGTCTCCATGGAGACAAGCAGATAGTTGGCTCTCCACCAGAAAAAGTTACACAGTGCATCTTTAAGCTGCACTTTTAGTTAGAGTACTTGCATTTAAAGATGAGACTAAATGTAATACATGTATTATTACTTTTGTAACTTCTGTGATTTTTAATGTTCTTAGACTTTGCCACAGTTGCAAAAGAGTGTACAGATTTCCACTTTCTGTGCCTGGAGGAACAGCTGGAGGATGTGCAGCAACTGGTGCTTTATGCCAGAGCACAGCGGAGTAGCAAGCAGAAGGACCAGACTGGTAAAAAAAAATCTGACTTGAGTTTTAATATTCATCACTGTAGACATCATAGAGTACACTGTGACCTCAGGAAGTCTTGAATATTCAAGAGTGTGACATGTGTGTATGTGCACTATATATCAGATACTAAATCTGATTACATTTTTTTAGTTTTATTTCTGAAAAACACAACAACTCAAAAGAATGTAGTGAAATGTACTCTCCACAGATTTCTCTGAGGAATCCTAATCATAATTTATCGTTATCTTTATTTGTCTCACAATGGGGAAATTCCACTGTTCCAATGAAAGTTCAAGAACAGCTAGAGAATAGAGATATGCAATAAAAAAATCAAGATAAATAACTAACAATTCTAATACTAATACTTTGAAATGATACATAAAGGCATAAACAGACTAGAGAGCAGGCTGAGCAGGCTTCTCAGGTCAGACCAAAGCATATTAGAGATCGACCATCATGGGTTATTTCAAGATCAATGTCAATTCTGATTGTTTATATGTATAAAGTGCAAATATTGGCCCGATATATCGACCAACTGATATATTGATCTATCTCTAAGCATTTTAAACTTAAATCTAACTTAAAGCCACATTATTGGAAATGGCAAAACAGTGTAGTTCTTGTACTAATGATGGAGCAGGACCATCACAGGTATTAGTTTGAGGGATTTTTGTTGAGTTGTATACCATCAGAATACTTTTTACTGTAAACTTGTAGAATAAAAAATGCATTTTAGTAAAACGTTAAAAAAAAAAAAAAAAAAAAGGGGAAATCAGTGTAGAATTTTAGGGGGAAATGTATTTAATCAGATTTGGTACAATAATTAATACAATATTATCAGTGTTTTGCTTTTTTGTTTTCGTACGTTCAGAGGCCCCAAGAAATGGCAGTGAAGATAAAAGCAAGAATGTTGAACGAAATCCGTCTAACCTTTTACCAGGTAGGATAAGGTATTAGAAAGCCTTTCATCAAATGGTAATAGAGTTGTTCAAATCACCATAGTCTTACACAAGGTATAAAAAAGGATAAATGATACAAATGTAATACTGCTTATACACCATTCAGGTGAATTTTACATTTCTCGTCATTCCAACCTGTCTGAGGTCCACGCTGTGTTCCACCTCTGTGTGGATGACAACGTGCGCTCTGGAAACATCAATGCGCGGGACCCAGCCATCATGGGCCTGAGAAACATTCTGAAAGTGTGTTGTACCCACGACATCACCACAGTGACCATCCCACTGCTGCTGGTGCATGACATGTCAGAGGTAAGAAGGGAAAAGTCAAATAAAACCTGTAACAGATCTAGTTAAGAATCTAATCATCTCATTAAATCAAAAGTTTTTTCAACAAACTTGCATGTAGTTACAGGATATCCAGTGTGCCTCTGTGTGTATGGCATCTCAACATTCTTCAAATATTTTCTATTTTTGTTTTGACTAAGAGAGGCATCTATTAGTGTTAATTCTCACCTTTGAGTTTTGAAATACTAACATTTTCTTAATCAATTACAAAGTGATGTTTTTATCTTTTATAGGAGATGACAATCCCATGGTGTCTCAAGAGAGCTGAACTGGTTTTTAAATGTGTGAAAGGTATGTCTGATTCATGTTTCTTCGAGGGGTGTGTTTATTTTCTGCTATTTTATGTGTATTTTTTATATTTATATTATTCTTACAATAGTTTAACACAGTGCTGTACTAAGAGACAGAATATTACAAACTATTATTTGTCTATTGTTAGGTTTTATGATGGAGATGGCTTCATGGGATGGAGGCATTTCCCGTACTGTCCAGTTCCTAGTTCCCAAGGTAGGTTGGATCATTAGTCACTACATGTTAATCCATATTAATACATTTAATATAAGATTGCAATAGCCATTGCTTAAGTTGGTTAAGCAAGCATATTATCTCTGTTTGTGTCATTTGAGGATGTAGATAGTATCTCCCTGTGTTAGTTAGTGAGTTAGCTGAAGATTTGGCATTTTTTGCTCTAATTAAAGAGGCAGATTAAACTCACACATTTAATCTGTCTTTAATATGTATGTAAATACATTGTTTCCTCTCATATGAATCTTGTGGTATTTGTTTGCTACTTCTGCTCACATGTTTCTTTGCTTGACAGAGTATTTCAGAGGAAATGTTTTACCAGTTGAGCAACATGCTGCCTCAGATCTTCCGAGTGTCCTCCACTTTGACTCTCACCTCAAAGCACTAATAAACACACACACCTCAAAATATAGAATTAGAGCAGCTCTAATAATTTATACCTCTTTGGATTATGTTTAAATAGGTTTTTACACACACATGTGACAGGAGTTTTTACTTAAATGTTTTACTTTTATTTCCAAAGATGTGTGTCATAAAAATCACAAAAAAGATGAATACAAATGTGCTCTGTTCAACACCAAGTGTGTTGGTCTGTGCTCCAATCTGAATAACAGCAGATGGCACTGTTCCTTGAGGAATGTGAATGTGGTAGATCAAAGAAATTACTCTTGTTGAAACTTATTTCTGAGATTTGTTTATGATCTGTCTTACTTATTGACATGGTTATTCAGAATGTTTGTTTCCCATTACTGTGTATGTTACATTTTTACAGATCATTAAAGGAAACATTTTGTTTACATTTTTTCTGGTTTCATCGTCAGTCGACAGTAGCACTGGCCCTTTTTTTCCTGTGGTGGAGGTTAGCGGAGCATTCTGGTTATGAAACTTTATTAATTAACATTGCTTTTTAACAGTCTGTAAGCCTGAATAGTTGTGCTCGGTTGGGGTGTCAGAATAATTAAAGGCTTGATGGATCTTGTCCTCCTTTTTAAATTATAACATGATAAGATTTGTAATGAACTGTTTACTTGACAGCTAATAAAAGCTGCAGCTGTTGCATGCTATTTATTCTTTAATATAGAGAAATGGGAATAAATATTAGAAACTTTTGAAAGTAATTTTTGTTGCACTAGTTACTGAAAGTTTGTCTAGTCTGAACAGAAATGTGCTGGGCACCTGCTAAAGTCTTGTTTTGAATGCAGTGTAACTCAAGAACTACTTCACTGACAAACACATAAGAAGGGGACGTCCAGTCAGTCTTTTAGCAAGCTCAGAAACCTGAGCCCTGAGAAGTTATCTGCGTCATGTGATGGTCCATAAAGTGTCCTCTTGAAAGTAATGTACTGTAGTCACTCATCTGTCCTCCTCAGAGCTTGATTTCTTTGATTTGCTCTTGTAATCTGAAGTCTCTAAACTTTTCTGTGCATTTACCCTACCCCTTTGAGCACAACTATTCATCAGTAATTGATTTTTATGGAATGGGTCTCAACAACTGAAGTTCCCTGAGAATTACAACCCATAGGAATGCAGACAGCCAAAGAAATAACACACCCAATAAGAAATAATAAAAATACATTACACCAACTTAAATCACAAACTCTACAACAATAATAAGTTTCAGGGCTTTCCTATTCTAGACATTACAAGAAATTGTTAAACTTACAAGTTAAAATCTTTTTGTACATGCACCAGCCCGAAACATAGAATATAAAACATTTGAGATGAACAAAGCATAACAAATTGAAATTGCCCCAGCACTAGGTTGAGTAACTATTGATCTACCTGGAAACGGAGTTACATGTGCCCTTTTATGGTGCGCTTATATTTGCGTTGGATATCAAGGTGAAAGCGGAAGTTGCCTCTCCAGAAGATCTAACTTTACACCAGTTGTCGCTATTGGCTCGTATGAGACGGTGAAAGACAGAGCACGGATTTCTACCCCTGCATCCAGCTCAAGGTAAAGTTAAGAGCTCTTGAAGGTTTTAATTCTGAGTTAAAAGTATGGCCTTATTTGATTTGCTTGTCACTGCTGATTACTTGAATCTCGTTTATTGCGCATAGAGAAACTTCGAGTATTCATTGGAAGTTTCACGCTGGCAAAGTTGCCTTGGATGATCGCGTAAAATGGCACACAGAGCACTCCAAACGTAGCCTTGAAGTTCGTGTTTCTCCTTTCAGGGGCTTTGTGAACAGGAATTGTAGCTCATTGTGAGTGGTTGTGAGGCTGTGTCTAAAATTAACGCTCTCTAGTTACATCCGAAAACGTGGCTCTTTCTGGAAGTTTTTCGTTTTGCTGCGTCGCTCACTGCAGCGGCAGCCTTTTACCTCCAGTCTCTGTCCACTGCTGCTCATTTGACGCGGTGTAGTGCCAAGTGCCAAGTGCCAGGGTGGCTGCTTTGGCACGGATGATTTTGTTTTTTGTTTTTTTACGGGCGAGGAGTAAGGTAATGTAAACCTCCCACGTGTTGGTCACTGCACTACCTTGGTTTGTTTCAATGTAACGTGGCCTTAATGTGGGTTATTACGACTACCGATGCTGACACATCACAGGACACATCAGACGGAGGGAAAGAGGCGTTTGGGGACACCGGGGAAAGCTTACTCCAGTTTAGTCACCTTATAGACTACGGCAGATAAGCCTAGACCAACTATAAACGAATGGGCTATACCGCTCCTCTGTGTCCCGCGGACCATCGTTACTAACCCTGATAAATGCTTATTGCGCAATAGGGCCCCAAGGAGGAGGAAGAGTTGATGAAGTAGTGAGCTGTGTGACTTCTTCGCTCATTTCAGTAGAGGTTTTGAAATATTTCGTGGCTTATGGGGACATGTCATTCTTTAAACTGTACGTGCCTGGACTTGTTCAGAGCTTTTCTTTTTATTTCTGAAATTATCTTTGGTATTTCATGATTAGACCTATTTTATTACGATATTTTCTGATCTATGTTATGGTTTCTTCATCAAAAACATACCTGGAGTTCACCTTCAGTACACCTTTAATATAATCATTTGGATGATTTCAGGACTGGAATTGCCAATTTCAAATGAACAATATATAAAAGATAGCTGTTTACGTAAAAAACTACTACATCACAAGGTGGAACATTTTGAGCTTTGGCGATGTAGACTAATGACTACTGATGACTAATGACTGATAATGCAGGATTACTCAAACATGTGTGAATGAAACAAACACAACTCTGGGTATGTTTTTGAGGAGGTAACAACATTGTAACATGGCTTAAAGATCACAAGAATCAATTTTTGACCCTTTATAGCCCTATCTATGAGGTTTGTCTTCTAGAAGATGTGAGGTTACCATATTGTATACACCCTTTAAGGTGACAGAAAAATCGTTGCTCAAATTTCGTATTATTCTTTATGCCTGTTTCTTAAGTTGTGATCTCTGTAGAGGCATACCAAAGTTAATGATCTAGACTTCTTCACTTTTTGCTAATGGCGAGCAAAATTTCCTCCTAACGTTGAGAAATGCATGAAACATTCTTCCTTTTTGAGCATGAATGAGTGTCTTTTACTTGTGTTCGGCTGGTACTTTGCAAATGGTTAAGAGAAAGATCAAAAGGTTAAACAGCTTTAGCCGTTGACAGGGAAACTTTTATTGTCTCCCCGACTCTGACCCTGCCATTTCATCCAGACCCCTGTCGCTCTCTATGGACCACTCAAGTGTGCTATTCATTCTCTGCAAGAAAATAGACTCTTCCGTTGGCTGGCTAACTTTGAACTCTTCTCGTCTCTTCAGTCATTATATGAACAAACTAAAAACTGAATATTCCTGTATGTATACATTCTCACTGTTTCTAGGCCTGCTTGTCGCCCCGGGAGTGTTGTGCATTCTCCTCACAGAGCTCATCTGTTCCATAGAGATAGAAATGCATGTTTTTTCAGTGTGGCCCAACCAGCTGGCTGTTCTAGCTGGTGTCTGACAGTCTTACAAACCCTTAAGTCATGCAGCAGATAATCACCCACTGTTGAGTGTGGAGCTACTTAGGCAAACTGAAAGCTTTGCACTTTTAATCACTCGTAGGCTGGTTATCTCCTGCACGCCGAGTCCTCCTCCTGCTTTTTAGCATGTACCTGGGACCACACTCGTTTTCACTCCTCCGTGTGTTTTTGAAGACTGGTTCTGGTTGGAATATGTGATTACTGCTCTCCTCCTACTTTTGGGAAGGGTCTAAAAGGGCTTTGCTGGAGGGCTTTCTTCCTCTTTCACCTCTTGTCCTCTTCAAAGCATCACATTTCTGTGGTGTCATGTGTAGCCATGAACAATCACAGGTATGTGCTCTGTACTCTCAAACAGCACCAGCCTCAATCACTTTAGAAAACCTCTTTTATGGTGTTCATGACACATGTCTTGGTGTATATGAAGTGATCTTAGATTTATCTTGGTACTCTTGATGCCACTGGTATTAGTCTTAACTTTCTACTTCACATAGGTTATACATATGTAATATGCTTTGGTTGTCCGTATAGGAAATAAAAGAGAAACTTCTGCATTTAAATTGCCCTGGGGTTTTAGTAGCTTAATTTGAGCTTGGTATGTTATTTACACAAGCTGCCATAACTGTGTTGGCTAATGTATCTGATTTGCCTTGTTTCTATGTTGTATTTTTATTGTAACATGGAAAAAAGTTGCAGACAGATTTGTGGAATTTCTAGACTGCAAACATCTAAGAATAAAAAGAACTGAAAAGTTGTCTTGAATCAAGGAGTTTGATTTATTGAAGCAATTGTGTACATGATCATAAAACTGTCTGTCCCTGACAGAGTGCCGTCTGTCCCTAAACTGTAACATAACAATGCTTACAAACTTCTTATACCCCGCGGGGAGGCATAAGGCACACCGATGATAATACTCATAAGATAAGACCTTGTCTCTTCTGAGAACAGGTCAACACAAGGCTGGGTCAACAATCAGTGAAACAACAAGCTAGGATTTATATAAACTGTAGACTTGTATGAGGAGCACAGGGAGCCAGAGCGCTCTTTTACACAGGATAACTGCTATGATTAGGGTAAAGATGTAGGAATCAAGAGGTCGTGATAACCTCTCATAACATTAGACATCTTACATACCATTTATGAACAGCCTAAACCCAACAAAAAGATTTCAATAACAAGCCCACCCTTTTGATTATGATGAAATCACATTTATTCTTATTCAACAAAAAACATTTTTTATATGAACAATGAACAGAAATAGAGGTGGGTATATATATAAAATTTTGATTTGAGTTACTTAATTGCTATGATCACCGAAGACCATGGCCATAGCTTCATTACTCATGAATAGCGGCAGCTATGAACTGAATTGTCCTTTGGGACGAATAAAGTTATCTGATTCTGATTCTACAGCGATGACAATATTCTCCTGAGAAATTCTATTCTAGGCAGTGTCCCACCTGCTTGAGCAGTTGGGAAGTCCTGCTAGTGGCGTGGAATGTGCATCATTAGACTGCCATAGCTCACTAACTGCAGGGGGAGGTCTGAATATTAAGTGACCATGGTTCTCAATCTGCTCATTGAGAGTAAACAAGTGTAGATGTCCTTTCCCAGCTCTTAGGTCTTGGGGTCAAAGTCCATGCAGCCTCCCTGTAATAGTGCACTGCCACCAGCTGGGCAGAAGAGAAAGACCTCTGATGGGGGGGCTGCTATGGTCTGAAAATAAAAAGTTGTGTCTTCAACAGAGGAATGTTAACTTTCTTACAATGAACTTCTGCATCTGTTAACTTGAAGAGCCTGTACTCCGCTTGCATGCTAGTTGTATTTCGCTTTACCTTTGTGGTAAACTCTGCTCTTGCCTCCTGTGAGTTATGAAAAGTGTGCAATAAATTTAGACTGCTGCAAACAGCTAAAAATATGAAAAACAAAACCAGAAATCACCAAAAATCAGGTGCAGTAGCAGCTTTGAAGTGATAGGTGTGCTCACTCAAGCTTTTGTTTAGATTGTTTTAATATCATCTCTTAGCCTTACAAATGCATCTTCCATATCTTTCACTCAGGCCGGCTGTTCTGTGTGTGTGTGGGTGCTTTGGCACTATTTCAGTTCAGTGGCTCGCCTTGCAAACTGCTCCTGATTTTAATCCTAAATTGCTGCTCTGCGTTTTTCAGCATTGACTTGAACTTAAATGCTCTGTTACATAATTAGTGGAATGGACTTACCCCATAACACATTTCTAAAAGTAGAGTTGGTTTGTGGCCACGGGAGTTCTCAAGTTTGGCTTTTGTTGTAATGTGCTATGGAGAAGCATTTAGCATTCATATCTTTTTGTTGTTGTCTTTTTTGGGTCTCTGTGCAGCACTTGGAAATGGTTTGTAATTGTTTGTAAAATGTGTTTTAGAAATAAAATGGATTTTGATGTAGGAGCAATAGCATTTTTTTCCTATGTAAAAAAATGGAGCAATGAGCTATAAATGTCTCTTTGTAAATGCTGTTTATATTTTTAATTTCTTTGACACAAATAATCAGAAAGGTATATTGTACAAAATTGACTCTTGTGAGCTTTTAGCCATGTTATAATGTTGTTACCTCATCAGAAAGTTGTGTTTTGTTTCATTAACACATGTCTGAATAAACATTTATTATTAGTCTGTCAACCTCCAAGGCTCAAAATACTCTGTTTCACCTTGGGATGTCATGAAGGTGTAGTTTTCAAGTTAACAGCTCCTTTTACCTTTCGTTTGATAAAGATAGGCATTTCTAGGGCTGAAATAGGCTCTATACACACATACCAGAAGACGTTGGAAACATGTGGATGACGACTTCCGGTGTAGTTACAGACAGTGGGCATGTGATAAAACCGTGGATTCAGCAGCAGTGTTTTTCACAACCTGCTAAAGCTTTCCAGGAGATGTGACTCTAAACATAGCTTCAATTGCAGGCGCTGGTTGTAACTGTTGATCTGCTGAATAAAACGGAACACTTCAATGACATCTTTTATTTTTTAATTAGATAAATTATAATACACATATTAATAGGCAATTTATATAGGAAAAAAGAAAGAATGCAATGACATCTAGTTGAAGAAAACCAGGCCATTTTCTCAGTTTTCCCAGATTTTGTCAGAGTTACTATCTCCTACAGAGCCCAAAGGAAGTCGTCATCTGCATGTTTCCAAACGTCGTCTGGTTTTGTGACGTAAGAGTGAATAGAGCCTATTAACCATAGTGGAGCACTTTCTGTATTACCATATGACATGTAAGAATCACAAAATTGAGTGTTTTCTGTTTGAAAGAAGAACACAACCTAAATATGCAGGATTTGTGAGTTGAATATGCACGAATGAAACAACACAACTCCAGGTATGTTTGTGATGAGGAGACAACATTATAACATAGATCAGAAAATGGCATAAGCCCTTTAAACTCCTCACATAGCTCTCAGGCCAACAGCCACTTTTTCTTGGACCAAAGAGAAACTACAGTCAGTTTTCACTGCTTTGCCTCTCACACTCTCTCCCCTTGCCTAATTGAATTTACTGACTTGACTTAGGTCTGCCCACATGCTTTATGTGTGGAAGAGACTGCGTGGCATTGAAGACAAAACAGCCTCAGGTCCAACTCTTTGCGAAGGGAGGGAACAGACTGCAAATGAGCCAATTTCTTTTCTGTAATTCCCCATTAAATGAGAAGCATGATTTTGACAGTTGGATACTGCCGCTATTGCTGCAGTAGAGTCCGGATGAGACGAGTACAGGCCCGGGAGCGGGGATAACGCAGCCTGTCCTTAGACACTTTCCCATGGCGATAAGCACAAGGCCAGATGTTTGTAATACATATTCACAGCCTCTCTCCCACAAACATTTATGTAAAAAGCGAAATTCTACTTCTTCTGAGTAAGGGCTTCCACTTTAAGTGTGAACCTAAACTGTCACACTTCTGCCTCATTGACCAGTTCATGAATTCATAACTTGAACTATATTTGTGAAATAGTGAAGTTCATGGCATTTCCAGGAAGGATGATATTGTTATATTGCATTTAACAATTATCATGTTAATGTAACAATGAAGTTGCTGACAGTTTAAACATGTTATGGATTTGAATAATTGTCATTTTAATATTATGAATAAGTTCCATATTTAAACAACGGTTGTAGAATTGTACTTTATTATAAGTAAAAACAACAATGATCGCAAAGACAACATCAAGTGTATTTTTTTCTGCACATTCTGGTGATTTATGGCAATTTTGTTTGTTGCCAATTTTCCCGATTATATAAAAGGTCCCACAAACGATTATTGTCTACCCGTTTTTGTCCCATCCCTACCGAGGACCACTCATCAATACTTATACGGAACGAAGGCCACAGACGAAAGATTTGACTAAGCCACCAATCCTTTAACAAGGCTTGAAACATTCATCATAAGTTTGTATCATATTAAAATCTTTGTTATTTAAGTTATGATGGCACAATTCTCAAAAATGTACAATAAAAAGAACTACTACCCCGGGCCATTGTTTGGACATGCCTGCTCTAGTGAGTGACACAGTGAAGTCTAAGCTCTCAGAAGAAGAAATTATTTTAGTTACTTACTTAGGGCATTATAAGAATAAGTGGTGAAATGTACTCCTAAACTTGTCTTTTTTGGAACATATTTGGACAACTTAAAGATTACACCGACATAAGGAAATAGAGTTTACATAAATCAACAAAATCAAGATGTGGCTCTAAGAAAATAATTAAATTTTTCAACACACACACACGAATTTCACATCCATAGACTTATGATGTGATGTTGTGGCTCAAACTGTGCCTGTGGAGTGGATGTTGAGTGCCAAAGCGAGTGACACCGATTCCTGCTGATAACCCCGAGCTATTGAGACAGAGGGGGGCTCACACTGAATTCAGCCCTGTTTGAAGTTGTATGATGAGTGAAACTGCACATTATGAAACACGCCACAGTGTTCTTTCATGTAGCCAACTGAATAGGGAGCTTTTCACTCTTTGATATATGAGATGGTCTGTGAATGGCTCAAGCTGATGATTTGTGTCAATATGTACGTTGTCATGCTGTGTCGTGTATGCGTTTTTTGTAGTGCCTCAAGCAACGCTGTGTAGCTTTTATGCAAATGTGAAAATTACACCTGGGCATGCACATTACCACTCATTATGCTCATTTATTCAATATGTGTGTGACTTCAGATCATTAAAGTTTACAATCTTTTTGAAACAATGAAGCTGACTGTATCATTGTCAAGCCTTCAGAGTTATTATTAGTTATTTGCTTTTAAATATGGGTGTGACGAGAGGACGGCCCGTCAAATCCTATTCTTGATGGAGATGTTATTGCTTTGTCTGGAATGTTTCACAGTATGGTATTAAACCTTTCTATCTTCACGGAGACCAAACCAGACCAAGTTACAGGTGAGATCAGTAGAGGGGCGACCGCGCTCACAGTCAGAATGCCTGTTTCTCTATGTATTTTTCATCTATAAAACCTGTAATTGAATAAGTGTAAAGTAGAGCTGTTTAATGAAATACAGTGGAACATTTCAGGCAGATCAATGACATATCCATAGAAACAAGCAGGTGATGAATCCCCAACCAAAAAGTTACATAGTGCCCCTTTAGATCATTTGTGTCATACTTTGCAGAGATGGCCATAGAGAGCAGCACTAAAACAAAGGATATTTGACTGTGTTTCCCAGTTACTTTAATTTGCATAAACTGTGAAGTATTTTTTAACTGTACAGCTTTCCCCACTTGAAAGGAAGGGCTTCACATGGACTGATGTCACTCAACTGACTACATATTTCTGTTCATATTGCTCTTTTTCAGTCACCATAAAATTTTAATAGGCTTAATATTCCCACACCATGCAATTTATTTTATTTTTTTACTTTTTAAGCATAACACAAACCTACCAAAAATAATACAGGTAAAGATTTAAATGGCCAATATTATGTTATTTTCTGATCCTGCTTTAATGTTGTTTTACTCCTCAAAAACGAAACTTGAATTGTGTTTTGTTTCATTCACACGTTTTTTTCAAACAGAAAACGCCTTGTGATGTCATGAGGTACTACAGAAAACGCTCTACTGTGTTTTTAAACTCCATACATTTCACTAGAATCAGTTGGATGATTTCAGCCCAGAGCATTTTGACCATAAGACAGACTAATAAGGGTTACTGAGACATGTGTGAATAAAACAAAACACAACTCCGGATATCTTTTTGAGAAGATAACAACGATCTAACATGACTGAAATCTCAATCTCAATTCTATGTAATATATGATCTTTTAACGTACAGCTTTGGCAGTAATTGCTCTACTAATGGCACAGAAAAATAGCTGTATGAGGAAATCAAGGATTCAGTTTTTAGCTTTTCCGTGACATTCATTTTAAGTGACTGAATGATTAGTATATAGCTTGAACTTTTCCACTTTGTTTATACGCCCAACCCATAAACATAGTCATGTTTCTATTGTGTCATAGTGTTGTTTGTGGCTTTGTTTTAAAATGGGTAGCTGTGACTTAAATGATTGAAATTCCTCTGTGTGATTAAAGGGTAGCTGTTAAAATGTTCTAAATGTGGAGTGTGGGAGATTGTGTTTTCTCTAGAACCTGTTTAGTGGGGCCAGAGGAGGATGTAGCCTTTTCCCATCTGGACCATCTGGTTTGTGTAGCATTTGACTTGGGTGTTAATCATGGTGTCTAATGGCTGCTGGCTCTCACAACAGCTGGAAATAGGAGCTGGACCTGCTGGAGTCTGTCTGTCCCCCTGTCTGTCAGACCCCAATAAACTACTGTATTAAGTGCTGTATCCAGGCTCCTGAAGGGTCATGACCTTGTGTTTCCAGTTCTTCCGGCAACAGCTGGAAGCCCCGTCACCTCTTTTATTCCAAAAGGTCTCTATTATTTAAAATTATGCTATGTAAAAAAAAAAGTGAATATTGTTTAGGGCTGTAAAACATTTGTTCTGTAGCCTTTTAATCAGTTGAATGTGCCTTAGTAGACCAAAATTCTTACTGGTTTGACTAATAGATGTGGATTATAATATGCACCTCATCAGAAAGGACGGAATGCATGGTGCTTTGATTCTGCTTTTATAAAAGAATGCTGTTTCTTTGTACTTTTCTAGTTGTTATTCTGTAAACCCTTGTGAGCATGTGGTCTTGAGGGCACTTTCATATGGCTGTCACAATAATTACTATATAGTTCTTTTTCTTTCAATATATCAGAGCTGGAACAATATATTTTTAAGCTCAATATTAAATGTGAGTACATTTTCTTTGCAATAGTGGGAAGATTTTTGGTATTTTTGTTACTATACGATTTGAGCTGTAGAAGGTTGAATAAATCACTTTTACTGCTAATTATTGGTTAATTTTGCTATTTTTTGTTGCAGTTCATGCTTTTTAATGATACTATCTATTTAAAAAGATGTATTGTGATTATGTTGCTTTATTTTAATTGTAATCAGTGGCATAAAGTAGTTTTAGTATTATCGTTTATCTCAATATTTCTTATCATGACAGGACTACTAATTAATGCGCAGGGTAAGTTTTACAGCCTTAATATTGTTTATTAGGGATGGGTATCAAAAGCTGGTATCACAGTTGCACCAGTGCCAATTCAACGGTGCACTGGATCAATGAGCTTCAGCCTGTTGGTGCTCTTAATGAGGCTGAGGAGTCACGGAAACCTCATGTGGCCAGATATGAGTGTGTATCTCCTCTCACAAGGCCTAGGACTCTGCACGCAATTCGGCCTACTCGTGTGAATAAAAATTTTTGATGCATTTTATAAAAATTTTTTAAAGCCTGAATTAAAAATGAATACACGATTTTGTATTGTATTAATGGTATACAATTACAAAAAAATTACAATTTAATAAAAGTTCTAAAAATCTTGTAATTCCATTATAAAATACTGCTTTACCAATTAAAGTATGCTGTACACTCAAAACAAGTGTCTGTCTGTGTTAAATCATAAAATCGATTTCCTAATTAAATTTCCATTTTTTTATGATACTGTGACAGCTGCGACACTTCTGTGATGGTGTGGGTGTGCAACAGATGGCACTGAAAGTAAAAACAGTGAGATTGTAAAAATGTGGGACAGTATGGATGCTGTGTAGACCACCTATGTAATGAAATAGTTCTGTAATGAGAGCAATGTTGACATGTAGATGCCTAATCCTAAAGGTGTTACATGTTGAAAATAGGGATTTAACAATAACCAAAATATTGTGAAAACATATCCTCAAAAGTGTCACAATAATATTGTGTGCTATCGCAATATAACAGTTCCCTTGCTTAAATGTAATGTTTTATTGTAGCAACAGCTAACAAACAGATGGGACTACACATATCATAATCCATTTCAATGCAGACAACAGAGGTGGGGACTTGCAAGTTGTGATTTGGACTTGAGTCAGACTTGAGTCACTATTTGATTTGAGACTTGACTTGATAAAATAGATCATGGCTTGTGACTTGATTTGGACTTTAAGGTCAGTGACTTCAGACTTGACTTGGACTTGAGCCCTGTGACTAGAGATGACTTTCTATTCTGACCGTAATGATTGACACAAAGATCTTGACAAGACATTTAAAAAGGAAAAATTTGCATTTCTACAACTCTTATATGAATACTCATGTATGAATATACTATGACTTTTTAAAGTACAGTTTAGCTTAAATTTCATATAAATTGCATAAATCTAAGCTATATTTGGTACTTTGGTTTAAAGACTTGAAATTACTTCAAGCTCAAAGCAGACGACTTGGACTTGACTTGGACTTATGGGCCATTGACTCGAAACTCGATTTGGACTTGCCTGTCTTTGACTTGAGACTTGACTCGGACTTGAGGTCAAAGACTTGAGACTTACTTGCAAAACAACGACTTGGTCCCACCTCTGGCAAACAACATTCACAGCACAACACAATATGTTTTGTAATCTTAATTCCTTTAGTTATGACGGTAATGAGTCACACCAAAGTCTTGTTAAGGTATTTTAAAAGCAAAAAGTATTCTTTGTACAGTTTTATTAACCTCTCCAAAATATCACAATAAATATCGTGCTGTGAGATGCATATCGTGATAATATCATACTTTGAGATTTGGAAATCATTACATCCCTTGTTCAAAATGTGTCAGGTATGAAGGTATGTGTAAAGGCGCAGCACTAAAACCTTTAAACAAATACGTGACACGGATATTTATTTGTGGTGGAGACACATAATGAGTGATAGATCATTTCCAGTCCATCCTCTGTGCAGTGTATAACATGGATGGCATTTAGGCTTTATTGGGCCCCTGCTGTGAGTGCACTGGCCCTCGAGCTCTATTTCTGACCCAGAGTTTTGGCTTCCTGGATTATGTTGTAGCTTATTATGGCCATGTTGGGTTTGGCTACAGACTAAGAAGCCATGCTGTCTGTGGAAAATGACTGCTGCTGTGCAATTACAACCTCTGCTTCCCTGCCCGCGTACAGAATATGCATATCATTTAACAATAGAAACACCCAGAAGCACAGTCAATGGTGTGTACGCTGTTACCATAACAAATCATGAAGCAGAATTATCTCCTAAAACATATTCTAAATGTACAATATTGCTAAAAATGAATTGGAATAAAAAAGGAAAAGAATGCAACACTTAAAGGTTTGGGTGTCCGTCGCGTGCTTGTTTCCATATATATGTCACTGCCTTGCCTAGAATGTTCCACAGTTTGACATTAAACAGCTCTAACTTACATTTATTACCTAGAGAAACTGGCAATGGAGTTGTCTCTCCCCAGATCTGACCTGTAACTTGGTCTGGTTTGAGTTCCATGAAGATAGAAAAGTTCAATACTTGAAACATTCCAGACAAAGCAATAACATCTCCATAAAGAAAAGCATTTAACGGGCCCTTCACCAGAAAAGCTACACAATGCACCTTTAAGTTGTTAGTTTGCATCTGTATGGAGTCGTAAAAGTTTATACTACATCTTAAATCTCATCGTAGTACAGAAAAATAGCAACAATTTTTCCACTAGTACTAATAAAAAGTTCCCACGATAAATGTTGACCTCCAAAAATTATTGATCCATCTGACATATACTGAACGATAAGTTGATACAGTAATTATCGTGACCTAATGATTTATTTAGTTTTTAATAGTTACCTTGCAGTCAAATCACACAATGTGTGGTTTTCCATTGTTAATTCTAAATAAAGCGTGTGCCCATGAACATATTTGTGATTTGGTTATTGTTTTTGGGGCGTGTTCAGCAATCAGATAATCAGCTGTATATCCACTGTTTGCTTACTCATTATAGGCTATTAACAGTTCCAATTATCTTTGAAGATTACACAGACAATTCTCTGTAATTATGGCTCTGTTCACTGTGTAGGTGCCGGCAACCATTGATCCAACTTCAAGATTTACAGAAATGGATCTCCCTAAATAAGAGATCTGCCAGAATATAAATATATCATGATACCGAATTTGGTGATGCAGTATCGTTATCATGGGCTGCTCTATCAATATATAATACAAGAGTTTTTTGTCATATTTATTTATTAAATTATTTTGTTATGGTGCCATAATTCTTTTGTTTGTTCAGAGAAAAGAATCTTATCTAATTCTTATCTTTATGCAAAACATTTGACATATTCACTGTTTTAAGGGTTACACCTGGTTCACTTCATATTGATTTTGTGCACACATAGCAAAGAAATACTGTTGTTAAAATATATGTGCTTCTTAAAAATAGTGATATATTGCAGTATATTATGCACAATATATCGATTTAGCGTATGTATTTCCATATTGTGATAATATTGTATCGTGAGCCATGTATCGAGGATCATATGGATTCCCAGTCATATTCCTGAAGCTATTTTACACCCACAACCCTGCTCCATTGTCCCCAGTTTGATCATTCAGAGATCCCAATACTATGTTGATAGAAACAAGCCCGGCTGCAGACATGACAGCAGCTTAGGATTTGATGGTGGGTGTGCGTAGAAAGCAGAGAGCCTGTGCATGTCGACTCAAATAGGCTTAAAGCATCTGAGCTAGTGAACCTGTAACCGGGTTAAAGTGCTCTGAAGACTGCTCTGTGATGCTTCAGTAAGATTGTGCTGTGAGAATGGAGGTAATGAGAGCAGCTCCTTGCCTATAGGCCGCTGAACATGAGACCAGTCGGGGGTGTAATGGTGAATGGTGTCAGAGTGGGTTTTTAAGATTTGATCAATTCCTTCTTTGTCTCCAAACTATCTGCACTGATCAGGTTTTCTTAAGGTACAAAAAAAAAAATTAAAATACAGGAGTGTGAAGAGCTTGAAGGCCCACTAAACAGACAGATGACAGATTTTTATGATTCTCTCATTTTGAATTCAGTTGATTATAACTACTGATAGTTTTACACCAATCAAAAAGCAATTAGCGAAAAAAAAAAAAAAAGTTGAAAGATATGTTGAAAATAACAGGAAGTAGAGAGTTCAAACATACTGATGACAGTCTATACAAAAGTTCAACACATTTTAAACGTAAGAAATGCAACAAAATAAAGGTGTTTTCTTATATTTGTATTGGTCAGATAATAATGTCTGTGTTCATTTGTTTTTGTAGGTAACAATTATGAAATTCTCTAGTGTGATATCCCAATTTCCAACCAGGAATTAAAATTTTAAACCTAAAAAAATGGCCAGATTGGGGAAACAGGTGTGAATGTTTTTGCAGCAATCTTAAATATAATGATTAACTGTGTTTTAGTAAAATGAGCAGTCTACCCCGTCATAGGCACTTAAAGTGTTTTGGGATTTTACCCAATTCCCACCTTTGAGACTGGACAGTAGAAAGTAGAAAGGGGGCTGAGAGAAGGCGGGATAGCAGAGAGCAGGGTTCCTCCCAGGGGCAATGGATAAAAACAGTAACACTCTTGAGTATACAGTCAAAGCAGGTGGTCCAAACCATTTGTAGATACACTGAACAGAACGATGGCCGGGTAGAGTGAAGAAGAAGCTTTTTAAATGGAATAGAACCCCCAATTCAGACATGCATCTATGGAGGGATACTGAAACTTAAATCAATGGATGGTGAGCAATTTGCTGAATTACATACATTACATACGACATACCACTGAAGCTAATCTTGTTTCTCTACATTTTTGACTTGAGGCTGTCAGTTGCTTGCCTGCTTACTATTTGTTCCAGCAAAAAGAGAAAGGTTTTATTCTGTCGCTTGTTAGAAATTGGCAAATTATTAGTCATTAAAAAGTACCTGTTTTCTGGTCCTAAGAGCAGTTTTTTTGCGGAAACACTTTGGGAAATTGGTTACTTTTGTCTAGTTTATATTGTGACTAGTTTATGTTATGACTGTGTGAAACCACAGTCTGACAGTGGGTTTCCAGTTTAAATTTACACTTCTCTGTCAACCAGGAATACTAAATTGAAGCTCATTTTTGTCTTAATTCCTGCTTTTGGCCTTTCTCCCGGTTACCACATGGTTTCACTGGAAAGCAGTTTGTAATGTGGCACTGACCCATTCACTCTGACTCCGAACAGGCTCCGCTCTCCTCCCCACCGTGGGACTGTTTGCTTGGGCCATCATAATAACAGTCAACTGCCTGATCTGGAGCTGCTTCTTTTCATTTGGGTGTAGAGCGAGTGCTTCTTACTGACTCCTCCTGACTCTAATCCTACAGTGTGACCTGAACTGGCTGGTGGTATTTCCTCCATTGAATTTGAACATGCCACTATCTGGCACTTGTATTTTGGCTCGTGACCATGCTGGGGTGGACACATCAAGTCTTCTACACTTACATTTAGTCTGCGAAGATGACACCTGAGCATGCCTAGAAAGCTTTCTAACACCAAACCTAAAATTATAAAGATATATTACTATCTGTGAGTAGGCCTGTCACAATCCATTAATAATCAATATTGTGAGTACTTTTTCTTTGTACTAGTGTCTGTACTAGTGTCTACTAGAGGAGATGTGTTCGTATTCATACCGTTTATCTCCTGCATTTTCATCAGCAATATATTGAACTTCAAATTTTTGTGTGTCGTGATAGCTGTGGGTCAACATTTGCAGCAGTCAAAAGCCAAATGTAGCATAAGGGTTGAAGTGTTGGGTTATAATAGTACTGGAGGTTTTACTGTAGGGCTTCTAGCTGGTCCTCTGCTCAGTCTCTTTGAGTATCCAAGCAGGGGAATTGGTCGAGTCGCCTTCTATCTATCCATTTTGTGGTGACCAGCTTACACATTAATAGTAATCTCAGAGACTGTTGTCGTTTTGTGTTGTTTCATGTACAACAAACATTTCAAATCTTGCTCTTTTATCTTAACCTGTTTAGCCTGGTTCCCAGAAAGGAGTTTGCATTTGTTGGAGATTAATTTTGCTCACCAGAAAGAACAGATGGACTGCACTGGCTGAGAAATGCTGCACCAAATGTAAATATAGCACCTTGTTGCTGTGGTTGTGACTGTTGGGCATTTCTGGTGTTTTATCCTCTTTAAATGTAACTTATTTATTATCATTAGACAATAATGGCCATTTTAAAGAGGTAGAGGGGTTCCCTTGTAGTTTTCTACTACAAGCTTTAAGATTCACTCAGAACTAAGTCTAAGATGACCCATGGTATACTATATTTATTATACATTTGTCTTGAAAGAAAATGCTGCCACGTTTCACTGTGGTTTTTAACCCAGAGACACGAACACAAACTTATTACAACTAATAATTAAACCCTGATGTAACAGTGGACTTGGAGTTCCTGTTCATCCACTTATATTTAAATATTTGTGATGTCAAAAGGGTGGGAGCTGAAGTGTGGCTTTAAAAGGCAGACAGGGAAAAACAAGACTATTGCATATAGAAGAAAACACAGATCTATTGCACTATTTCTTAATTTAGATTTTTCAAGAAGTTTCCAAAAACGTCTGGGTCTTGAATAAACAGAAACAGAAGACGCAGACAAAACATTTAAGGTTTGGTTCAGTTTAATTGCATTTGTACAAGTGGGACAGTCCCATGTCTGATTATGTTTTACATTTAATTAATATGTTTTCATTTCCTGTTATGTTTACAGAATGCTGAGAAGAGAATGACTCCTTCCAGTTCTTCGAGACACAGTGTCATTGCTGCGGTCTCTGGGCAGCCCTCTCGTCTCTCCGGGGTACTGTTCCCCAGTCACCCGCCTGGCCCCCTCTGTTGTGTCCAGTAGTGGTCACCCAGCATTCAGGAAAGGCTCCCCTGTAAATATGCCTGAATGGAGGGCTCAGTGGCATCTCGTCCTGCTGAACTCCCTGACATGTGGCCTAGAGATCTGTGTGGCAGCTGCAACCACATATGTGCCCCCACTGCTGCTGGAGGCGGGTGTGGAGGAGCGCTACATGACTATGGTGCTAGGTAAGCCCATGTAAACTCCTAGGCTGTAAGTGCCATTTCATAAGGTTTATGCATTTACATAAATCATAATTTATCTAATATTTTATTTATGAATTATGATACTCAATTTGTGTTATAGTACATTGCTGTACTGTTGCTCACTTGTTTGTTTCCTCTTATTGTATTTATTAATTAACTGGTTTCAAGATTATGCTATGAAAAAGGAATAAAGAGTAGGCATAATAAGCTCAAGTTTCAGCCTACACCTTTTCTGTCCTTTTCTGTCTGTGTATGTTAAATATGACTGTGGAATAATGTCAGAATATACCTGTGACTGAAATAAATTAATCAGTTAGCAATTCATTGATAATTCATTTGTATTTCTGTTTAAAGGTGCACTGTCTAACTTTTTGGTTGGGGGTCTATCAGCTAGATATGTAATTTCTCTGGAACCTTCCACAGTATGACATTTAACAGGTCTGTCTTACATTTATTCAGTTCGAGATGGTTTTATAGCTGAAAAGTACCTAGAAAACCAGGCATTCTGACTGTGAGCAGAGTTACCTCTTCACAGATTTGACCTATAACTTGGTCTGGTTTGGTCTCCATGAAGATAGAAAAGTTTAATACCATACTGTGAAACATTCCAGATAAAACAATAACATCTACATGGAGAAAAGCATTTGACAAATCCTCCACCAGAAAAGTTAAACAATGTACCTTTAAAAGCAATGTAAAAATGTCAATATATACATGTTGATTTAAAAAGAGAAAGAAATAGAATACGTGATTTGCATATTTGAGGGTGCACTACTTCCTGTCTGTTGTATTTTCATGTAAAGACACATGAAGAAATGCTCTTAAACTTTAGTGAAATATAAAGAAAAAGGCTGGAGAAACAAGTTGTAAACACGTAAGACAGGCTGATTAGTCATCTTTCTTTTCTGAAGAGGTTAAATTGGTTACAAAGACCAAATGAAGTATAAGATTAGCCTCTAACTAACCTCTAAGTAACAAATTATTATTTATTCTTATTCTCTAATATTGCATGATTGCATTTGTCACTGGGAACTTTCTTTTGGATACTTTTGCTGAATTTTCAACACATTTTTGTGAGACTAAATTGTTAACACATTTTACTGTAAGCCAGTTTGACAGCCTGACCTCAAATAAGTACTAAATATTTTTAAGCAGTATTAAGTGACACCATTAAACTTCTAATTTAGTTTACTGTAAGTGTCTATGCTACCAGTTTAAGTCTTTATTCAAATAGGTTTTTGCTTGTGTCCTTGATGTTTAAAAAAAGTCTCAGGGCATGTACCTTTTCCTTATTCACGCTGTAGTCACATAACTGGTGCTGTTATGCTCTAATGAGTGGTAGAACCTGTTGTTTCTAATGCTGGCAATTAGTGAGTACTTAAAAGGCGGCAGGAGATCAAATGGTTGGAGTAGAGATAACATAAAAACACCCACTGCATTTTATTAGCCAAAAACATGTCTATTTTTCCCCGTCTCAAACGTGTTACTGCTAAATGCTATATTATTCTGTATTTTGTGTAGGCTAATAGTATTAAACTTACTAAAGCTCATTTATACCAATAAATATGGATGTTCATTGATTTATTGTGTATTACGTTTGGAAGTATAGGAAACCCTGTATCCTTTTATCCTTTTATTGTATAATTTACCATAGTAAAAATCATCAGAAGGTTAGGTATGTGAAATAGCAAATGCCGAACATACCATTCAGTACTGGTGTTTTCATTCAGAAGCTGTTGAGATGAGAGGTATGAAGAGAAGAGATCACCTAGAGTATATGGACTATATTTAACTGGGTTTACTTGTGGTAGCTGTGAATAGTTGCATTATACTGTGAGCCTAAATGGTTTTCACATGGTTCTCACTCAAAGCATGTCTTTGAGACATTGTCTTGTGACTTTACAGATGGTAAATCCAGTTCTACCAAACTGAAAGGCTCAGTTAAATGACATGAAGTGACTATTCAAGTAAAACGACAAAACAATGTACACTTTTTCTTTAACAACAGCTGGTCGTATAAGGGGAAATTATTTCTTTGTGAAAGTCGTAGCAGAAGGAGAGCACTGTGAGCCAATCTACAAATGGCACTCAGCCTATTCCCATCGTCCCATTTTATAATGGAGTGCATGAATGTTATTTGAATGAAGATAGATATTGTGTCTTGGGAGGATAAAAGTTAATTTCCCTGAGCAGCAGAATCTGTTTTACATGGCTGCTTATGCTATCTCAAATCCCTTTGCGAGATGCTTTACCTACGAGTTGTTACCTACTTTCTCTAATTTACTTTCTCCAGCTTTAATATCTCCTGGTGAGAGCTAGTGCAAAATCTGTAATCTCAAGAAAGGATTAAATGTTATTTTGTTCCCTGAAATTCTAAATTAAATGGTTAAGACACCATCCCAATCCACTTTATTTGTATGCCGCATTTCACAAACAGTGCTGCACAGAGACAGGTAAAAACGTTCCAGATAAATAAATAAAAAAGCAGGCAATAAATAGACTTAATCCATACAATTTGTTAAATGAAATAAAAGACACAGACTCCATGGTGATTATCAGTGAGCATACACTGCCACTGTGTTCAGTGGTTAGAGCTGCTTTTGCATATGCCGTATTGCCACACATTGAGTTTGACTATTTTTTCAATGGCCCAGTAAAAGAGAGTCTAGTTTATGTTCCTATTTTCAATGCATTATGATGACTGAAATTAACTATATTTAGGAGCTGATGACCTCAAGGGCCCCATCTTCTATTTAAAATGTGTTTTCTGTGTTCACAGGTATTGGTCCAGTTCTTAGCCTCTTCCTCACTCCTTTTGTGGGCTCCGCCAGTGACAACTGTAACAGTCGATACGGCAGACGGCGGCCGTTCATCTGGCTGCTATCCCTTGGTGTCCTTATAGCACTTTTTATCATTCCCAATGCAGATATACTTGCTTCACGGCTCTTTTGGGGTGGACAAAGACTCCAGGTACTTAATCATTTAGAAATGTGTTTGTGAATATTGGAAATAAAATGCTTAAAACATTCACTGAGTCATGCGTTTGCAGGTGGGCTTCCTGATTATTGGTGTAGGACTCCTTGACTTCTGTGGACATGTATGTTTCACACCACTGGAGGCTCTGCTGTCAGACCTGTATCGAGAAGAGGAAGAGTGTGGACAAGCCTTTGCCATGTTCTCCTTTATGGTCAGCCTGGGTGGCTGTGTGGGTTACTTGCTTCCTACACTGGATTGGAGTGGTGGTGTGCTCTCTGTTTACCTTGAAAGACAGGCGGACTGCCTTTTTTTCCTACTCATTCTCATCTTCGTGTCCAGTCTGATGATTACTATGAAGGTGTCTGAGGAGCCGTCTTGTGCCAGCAGCACTCTGACTGTCTCCAGTTCTTTATTGGACTCAGGAGCTGCAATGGAGGCTGGCCGTTGTGGCTTCCCACGTACTTGCTGCTACTTTCTTAAGTGTAAGCTAAGGATCTGGAAGTCTGGGCCATTGTTGTGCCTGCTGAGAACGTGCTGGTCTATCTATAGAAGTTACTGCCACGTTCCCCATGTTATGAGGCAGCTTTGTGTGGCTCAGCTCTGCAGCTGGATGGCTGTCATGTCTTTTGTCCTCTTCTACACAGACTTTATTGGTGAAGGGCTGTATGATGGAGTACCCAATGCAGCTCCAGGAAGTGTCTCTAGACAAAGATATGATGAAGGTCAGTTTTCAATGTTTAATCTGTATAATCAAATTCATGTACTTTTAATGTAGAGTAACAGTGTGAACAGTTTTCAGTGGTCCAAAGTTATTATTTTACCACATACATTCCAAACATCTTAATTATTCACTGCAATGAGATTTAAACAGCTGCTAGGGACCATTGTGGAGTTTTGCCTTGATGAGTACGCTCAAAAACTAGTATGTTAACGCACACATTCTGATAATCGGATCTTTTTCTCTTCAAGAGCAGCATATATAATATAGCCGTTGCTAAAATTCTTTGCCCATTCATCAAGTTTGTTAAAGTGCAGAATGGCTTAGTATTGTACCTGGGAAGGTGCACATACTTTCACTAATTCAGCCAGTCTGCCCCAAGGCAGCTGTGGCTACAATAGCATTTTACCACCACCGAGTGTGGAGTGAAGCAATAATGCAACGTAAAGCACTTTTGGGTGTCTTGAAAGGCGCAATATAAATCCAATGCATTATAATTCTTCAAACATCTTAATTCTTAAACTCAACTCTTAAAATGAAGCTAATAATATATCTCAGTTTTGTAATCTGTTTAAGCATGTGTAATATGGGTTAGTCTTTAAAATGTAGATTTGATTTTAAATGGCAAAAATAAAATTTTTGCATAATATTTTTAAGCAGAAGATAGCACATAATCTGTAGCTCTATTATTCTTTTTGAGAATCTTTTTAGTACAGGTATCAGGTATTTTCACAACTGCACTCGCACCTTTGACATTTTCTTTCATCTATCCACATTCTTTCGTCTTTTTGTCCCTTCTCTGTTTACTTTATACTTTTCCTTCTGTCTTCCCCTCCCTTCACTCACTCGACCACAAGGAATGTCACACTCACAAAGAATTAATGTCAAGAAATCAACCTAGAAGAAACATGTTCATTCAGGTTTGGTAGACGTTCTTAGCTTAGCCTTATAAGGTGCTGTGCTTTCATACGAAGGTAGTGAGAGCATGTTAGCATCCAAAATGAACATGGTTAGACTTAGACTTACTTACACTTAGACAAACTTCAGGGACATTATTTGAAACCCACTAAAAGTCAGATGTTTTTAAAGACATATTGCAGTTGTCAGGCAGTGTCACTTCTGAGGGACTCCAACTCAACTCTTAAAGGTGCACTGCACAACTTTTCTGGTGGAGGGTTCGCCACCTGCTTGTTTCCATGGAGATGTTGTTGCTTTGCCTGGAATGTTACAGGATATGATTTTAAACATTTCCATCTAGCATTTATTGATTACGAGTGTTTCTCTTACTCAATAATTTGGGGTGACTCCCACAGATTTGAATTTTAATGTGGCATAGCGCTGTAACCTAGTTGTCTCCCTCGTGATCAGTAAGTTGAATCTATATGGTGGAACATTCTAAACAAAGCAAGAACATTTCCAGATGGCTGATCCTCCACTAGAAATATGTGATGCACCTTTAACAAATTTATCAATTCAAATAATTTTAATAATGTTTGATTTTTTTAGGTATTCGCATGGGGAGCCTGGGTCTCTTCATGCAGTGTGCTACCTCAACAGTCTTCTCCCTGCTTATGAGTCGACTGGTGCAGCGCTTTGGCTCTCGCAGAGTCTATGTGAGCAGTATGGTGAGCTTCACATTGTCTGCACTCGTCATCTCTGTGTCTAAAAGTGTGGCCCTCGTCACTGTAATGGCGGCGCTCACTGGCTTTGCGTATGCCACTCTTCAGACCCTGCCTTATACACTCACCTGCCATTACCATAAAGAAAAGGAGGTTTGTAGTTCAATATTAAAAGTATTGTGTAACTTGTCTGGTGGAAGGCCTGTTATCTTGTTTCTATGTATATGTCATTTCTCTGCCTGGAATGTTCCTTAATCAGCTCTGCCTTACATTTACCCAATTATAGGTGGTTTTATAGCTGAAAAATACCTAGAAAAACAGGCCTTCTGACTGTGAGCGGAGTTGCCTCTCCACAGATCGGTTCTGGTTTGGTGTCCATGAAGATAGACAGGCTTAATACTATATCCTCCGAAACATTCCAGGCAAAGCAATAATAAAGCATTTGATTGAGCCTCCACCAAAAAAGTTACACTATGCACCTTTTAAAATGAATATTGTTATTTGTTTTTTTCATTAACTAACTAAAATTATGAATGCATTTGTGTGCTTTTTAGATCTATATGCCAAAAACGAAAGCAAAAAACATGCATAAAAATCATATTACAACCAAGAGGGACTCCATATATTTGACATCTGTGGACGTGGACAGTAGACTGACCAACCAAAAGGGGCCCGCCTATGGACAAGACCCACACGAACTCTACTCCAGTGCTTCCAGTCTGAACGGCTCAGTGCCTAGCAGCTCTGAACAGCAGGATGACACTGAGCCTGGCTTTGAGAAGAGAGGTGTGGGGCTGGACTTTGCTATATTAGACAGCGCCTTTCTAATCTCTCAGGTTATTCTTACCTTTTTCATGGGCATGATCGTTCAGTTTGCGCAGTCTGTTACAGCTTACATGGCCTGCTCGACCATCTTTGGTGCTGTAGCAATCTACTTCAGTGGTCGAATTGTCTATGACCAAAAGGACCTGAACAGCTATAATATGCTGTAGATGAGACATTCTGTAGGTAATTGTATACATTAAGAAGCCATCCAGGTTCTGTGGATATAAATTCAAGAATGCACTGTTTTTGTTTTGTTTTGTTTTTTCTCGAAGAATGCCTTTCTCTATCGCCAAGTGTTTCTAAAATATGGGAATGTTTTTTCCTAGGGTGTGAAAGTGTATGGAAAAATGTGTGAAATGTGTCCATTGACTTTTTTCTCAGGAACAACCTTACCGATATTACTGTGGAACTCAATTCAATACCTATGAGCTATGTGTAGTTTTGGTACAAATTCTAAGACTGTAAATAATCATATTGAGGTGGCGTTTTTCTGGGATATTTTCCAACTTAAGGGTTTTTATTGTATTTACACAAGATGGCCTTTGACTGTAGTTGGTTTGGTTAAGTTACCTAAACCTTTACATTTTACAAAACAGCATTTTCAGTTGACAATCTTAAGGCAATGCATATTGCTGGGTTTCAGACGGCATCACAACATCCTATTGAGCAATACTAATTCATACAGATGGGGCAAAACTAATAATAATCAAATGCTGAGTTTTATTGTTATGTGGTAAGTTTTTAGGTCAAGTCACTAAGAGAAATGGATTAGATTCAACATTTATGACTTTGGATATTTCATGTGAAAGTACAATGTTATAAATAGGGAAATATGTGGAGTTTGGTGTCCAAAGACAAGAGTGTTGGCACTGTACAGTACATTGTTCGGGTCTTGGGAAAAAAGCAATCATAAACTTAAAGGTGCACTATGTAACATTTCTGGTGGAGGGTCCGTCACCTGCTTGTTTCTATTGAGATGTAATTTTTCTGCCTGGAATGTTCCACAGTATGACATTAAACATCTCTACCTTACATTTATTCAGTTACAAGTGGTTTTATAGCTTGAAAATACCAAGAAAAGCAGGCATTCTGACTATAAGCGGGTTGCCTCTCCACAGATCTGACCTGTAATTTGGCCTGGTTTTGTCTCAGTGAAGATAGAATGGTTTAATACCATACTGTGTCCAAACAACAGTTCAGACAAAGCAATCACATCTTTATGGAGAAAAGCAAATGACGGACACTCCACCAGAAAAATTAAACAATGCACCTTTAAACAATACTGCAGTTTATTCACATAAATGCTGGCTTATAGTGGCCTCTCCATGCTCCTGTTGCTATAAACGTTCCATTAGTAGTCTATAAGTGCTGGAGTGTATTTGTGTTTTAAATTGGAAGAACTTAAATATGAGCCTGACATGGACTAATGATAATGTATGGATGTTTGACAGAAGTCTACTGCAGAGGAGTCTGACATTTTAGGCAGGCCATATGTTTTTCTAGGGAGTGGCCAGAGTTACAGTAAAATATATAAGTGCCTTTTGTGTTCTTGTCTGTATATACTGTATCTAATTATTTATTAAGCTTGTATTCCAAAAAAACAGCACATAATGTGTATTGGCGGCATCTTTTATGTGCAAAGGTTGTTTCTGTTTAAATTATAAATTATTTGTATAGATGTGAGCGTTCTCAAAGTGTTAATTTATTTTTGCTATTTTTGAGAAGTTAACAAGTGCTATTGTCAGCTGCAAATGAAGATATTGAATGAATAAACATTAATAAGAACACTGTGAGGTTACTTACTCTAATGCAGCAATTGCTACAAAAATGGTGCTTGTTTATGTATATGTTGGTTTTGCATAACCACTTTACCTTAGTTTTGTAACTATACATGTGCACCATTTCTGTCCTTCCTTGTGACCAAATATTCTTTGATTCAAACCACTTAAGTGCCAATGGCCAGAATTGAGGCCAAATCTGTTATGTTTACTTAAACTGTAACAATTCTGGTTGTTTCTGAAATCCATTGTTGCAAATCCATCAAAACAGAAAACAAAAAGGATTTATAAATAAAAGATGCCATTTAAAAATGACAGGAATGTTTCCTAGTGTGTTTCCTGAAGCGCATTCTCTGTTCTTTTAAGTGATGTGAGCATAGCTTCAATAACCACTTAACACTTGGCGATACACTTGGAAATGGCGCCATCTCTTGGAAATGGCGAAGAACTGCTGCGTGTGAAAGCCGCTACTGGTGCGCAAACGCGCCCCTGACGCATGGGCTTATGACATTATCTATTACATGGAAAAGGCGATAGGCTTTCATGTAAAGGAATGGCATCCCAGTTATGCGTACCATTTCATGACCAACCCCTTTGCACCGCGCCAGTCTCTAATGTTGCAATATGCTGGTCCACTAAATACCCGATACTTTAGTCAGTGTCATACTCACAGGCACAAGCAATCTTCCATAGTCGTGGCCCTGTGCTGTCTTGTAAAATTGGCCATGAAATGCTTAGACTACCGGTAAATGCTCTCGATCGCAACATCAGAAGAAGAGAAGTGGGACCACAAGGGTTCTGTCGTTGCTCTCCGGTGACAAGTGGTCTGTTTTTACACCTTCCTTCTAAATAAGGAAACGGCCTGACAGACATATGACCACCGACCCAATTTAGGAGCAGCCTTAATACCACATCATGTCCTATGCCTCGTGCACGCTACCAATAATATTCTCCAGTATAGCCAGCAGACTGTTGAGCCTTTGACTTGTGGTCCGCACTGAGCTCTCACCACCCCTACGTGAAGACAGCAGGATGCCAGGTGGAATGCCACAGCCATTGCCAGGTTCAAGGGGCTTTTGGTGAGCGCCACTAACTAGAAGGAGTCTAAAGGAGGAGGAGAGAGGAGAGAGTAGGAGCGAGAGAGAGAGGCGCGCGCGGAGGAGCAGCAAAACATGGTAATCACCACTACCAACATCTCCATCACCACCACCACCACCATCACCCCCAACTCTGCCTCTCCTCCACTGCGCTGGAGAGCGCGTTTCATACCCAAAGCCCTGCTCTGCGCTCCAAAAATATCCCTCAGCCAACATGCCGAAGGAAGCAAAACAAGAAGACTGGTATTTTTAGGGTCATTAATTTGGACCACGTGGCCGCAAGGTAAACCGGATGGCCGTTGCGCAGAGGCTCCTCGTCAGTATGTCCTGCGAGGCCGGCACGCCGCAGTGGACGCTGACCGCGGTGCTTCTCCTGGGCTTACTGCTGGGGGTCGTGTCAGCGTACCCTTTACCGAGCAGCAGAACAAATGCAACTTTACTGGAGAAACGTTGGGAGAGCCTGTTCTCCCGGTCTATGTTGGGTATCTCCGGGGAGAAGCCGGACTTGAACTGGGAGAGTGACTATTTGCTGGGCATCAAACGTGTGCGGAGGCTCTATTGCAACGTGGGCATCGGGTTTCACCTTCAGATCCTCCCTGACGGAAGGATAAACGGTGTACATAATGAAAACCAGTACAGTGAGTTCTACTTCCTCCGCCAATCTAACGCAATAGACATAAAGGAGAGGCAGTCAATACGCATGGGTCTGGAATGAGCAGCCTGTCTCCCCCCTCTATTAATTTGCATGCTCCTGTCATCAGACTCTGGGGGGCATTGGATTTCTCCCACGGTAAAGACAAATCTTTTAAAAATCAAGTATCCACATCACATTCTCCCTATAGCTCAACCATAGTTAATACATGGACGCTTTTACGCATGGTTGCGATGGCGACCTCCACACAGTTGTAATAATAGCATTTATATAAATAAGTCTAATTGAAACATTTGCATAGATGCAAATGTACAATGGAGTGAAATGATGTAGAACAAAAGACTGGGAACACTGCGCAGCACTATGCACGGTTCTACCCCTAGACGCAGGGCACAACGCTTTGATGGCAGCTACACAGAAGCTCGGGAAACTGTTACAATCTATGCTCTTTCTTTGTTCTATGTCAGGTTTAATAGAAATCTCTACGGTGGAGAGAGGGGTGGTGAGCCTGTATGGGGTGAAGAGTGGGCTGTTTGTCGCAATGAACCGCCGCGGGAGGTTATACGGAACGGTAGGTATGAACAGAATTTCATTTATTGACGCACTATGTTAGTTGATGGGGTTCTAAAAGTAGGACGCACTTGCAGCATGATCCGCCTTTTCATTTTGCCCGTCATATTTTAGGACAGGACTCCTGCCAGACCAGCTGGTTGCTGCTACTTTCATAAAAGTGACCGATAGTGCCCGAGTCCCAAAACTAATTATGTTCTTTGATGATAAATACAAGTAATTGAAATAATTTGAACTCTTATAAATTATTATTGTCATCTGCATTAAATTACATTTTGGGTATATATATATATATATATATATATATATATATATATATATATATATATATATATATATATATATATAAGTTTTTATTTCTATTTACCTTTTGCTTGAGCAGTTACTTGAAAGATGAAGACAGTTTAGTAGGACACATAATCTGGCACACATCTTGTGATACTAGTTTGCTGGAAAACCAATAACCTGATATTAATAATAATCTGACTGAATGGATTAATAATAATATACTTAAAATCTGTGACCTATATAAAAGTAATGCCTTTTGTAAAGTTCACATGGCTCATCTGTCTTTTTCAGACAGTCTTCCATGATGAGTGCAAGTTCAAGGAGAGCTTGCTCCCAAACAACTACAATGCCTATGAGTCTCAAGTTTACAGAGGCTTCTACATAGCTCTCACCAAGCATGGCCGGGTCAAGAGGGGCAACAAGGCCACCACCGCCATGACTGTAACGCACTTCCTACCGCGAATATGACAAGCAAAAGTTGGCAATAACAACCTTATTTGCACATGTGGATTATATCCCAGGTAATATCATACATAAACACAATATGGACTCCTAGAGAAAGAAGTAACAATATATCTTAAAGTATTTAATAATTTATTTGTATATTTCGGTAACTTACTTTGAGTTGGAGGATGTAGACATATCATTTGGTGCTGCTTTTTAATTAAACATATTTTTTGTAAGACAAGGGAATGAGGAAGCTTGAGTAAACAGTTTTAATGGGTGAAAGCTTGGTTTGCCCTGTCAGTGGAATGCACTGATGGAAAATGGAATGGATATTTTTTATTACCTCAAAGCACTGTAGAAAAAAATGAGGACAATACTAGAAACTGTGTGCATGATATTTCGTAAAAGAATGCCTGTAACTGCGATCATTGTTGTTATTTATCATTTGATGTTTTTTGTCACTGTCAGGGCAAGCAAAACATGCACAGAGATGTTTTTTCTTGCTTTGGTGAGGTAGAGGTGCCTTGAATTCCTATATGCGGCCCACCAACCCTTGCATGTGAGAAATGTGGTGCTCAAGTCAGAAATAGGAACGAAGCACATCACTAGTCTCTCGCTGACACCAATGAGACTTCAGCCCAATTCTTGGAGGGTCAGAACAAAGGCTTATTTAATTTCTTCCCATAGTTAAAGATGCACTATAGGTACGTTTTTTGAAAGGGTGTCCTCTTCCATGGCGCCTATATTGCTTTGCCCAGAATTTTCCACAGTAGAGCATTTGACTCTGTTAAAACCAGTTTTACATTCATTCATTTATAGGTGTCTTTATCTCTTAAACATACTCTGAAAAACAAGCACTCTTACTGTGAGTGTTGTTGCCTGTCTACAGATCTAAACTGTAAATTGGCCTGGTGATTTTGCCTGTTTGTCTCCATGATTACAGACAAGTTTACTGCTATACTGTGGAACATTTCAGCTAAAGCAACAACATTTTGAAGAAGACTGGCAAATGGCAGACCTTCTGACAGACAATGTACATATGTGCATCTTTAAGTGTTGGTGACTCTATGTAGCACACATCCCAGGGGAGACTCTTGATGAAATGAAAATCTTTGTTCAATCATTTAATTTCCTCCTATTATTTGCAATGGAGCTTTGACAATCCTAGGTTTTACTTTCACCAATGTTGCTCAAGTTTAAAAGCATTGATGAAATATATTTTGGAAGATATACAGCTGGCCATTTGTTTTACAGAATTTTGATGGTTATTGGTATCTATGTGTGGCAATTGTAATGAGATAAAAACTCAAGTACTATCATTGAAATAGTAAGTAAGTTTGGCCATTTGGATCAATAAGTAAGTTTTGCTTGGTCGGGTATGTGTATCTTATTTTAACGGGTAATGAAGACAGAGATGTGCTGTTTTAAATGTCCTATATTACACTTGACTCTTGTGAGCTTTAAGCCATGTTAGAATGTTGTTAAATCATCAAAAACATACCTAGAGTTGTGTTTTGTTTCATTCACACACGCTTGAATAATCCTGCATTATTTGGATGATCCATCTCCAAAGCTCAAAATGCTTAGTTCCACCTTGTGATGTCATGTTGTGGTAGTTTTTAAGTTACCACCAACTTTTTACCTTTAGTTCAGTAGAGGTGGTGACTTAATGGCTGAAATGATAGAAATTGTTTAATTGAAGATGTATGGATTTAAAACACTGTGGAGTTCAAAAACACAGTGGTATTGTGATGTCGTGTACATACAGGAAGTGAGTGTGTTTAGTTTGAGTGAATAACTAAGCCTACATATACAAGATTTGTGCGTTAAACATGTATGAATGAAACAAAACACAACTCCAGGTATGTTTGTGTTGAGGAAACATTATAACAGTGTAATACAGGCCGTTTAATGCAGTGTACAATACTTTATTCAGGGACAAAGCAGGGTGAAGATAATGACAGAGAATACTAGGGTGAGCATGGATTTAAAGAGGACAGGTACACTGTGAGCGTACTCAACAGAGCTAAAGTGAAGTGCCATTCATGTTTCCGGATCAGAGATAGTCTATGTCTTTTTTATTTGTGATTCAGGCGCATTTCAAGGTCCACCTATTTGAATGTTTTTATTATCCATCTCTAATGTGCAATGAAATACTCTTTTCACTTTGTAAACATGTTTATGCCACTAATATATTTAAACCTGCTGCCTCTCAGTTCAGCTGTTTCATGGTGGATCCATAAAGAGGTAGTTTTAACCTCTTGATGGCTTTGACATACAATACTATAGAACTGTCTGCACCATTCATCTTACAGAATTGCAGATCCAGATGCTTACTGCAAAAACTAAAATCTAGCCAAGTTAAAATTACTTGAATTAAGTTTCATCATGATTTGACTAAGTTTCACTTGACAAGTAAAATTATCTACCAATGAAACAAGACTTTTTGTAAAATAAATTTTGTAAAATATGAAAATACATCTTGCTACACTTAAGATAAGAAAAACTACAACTCTTTGCACTTAAAACAAAAAAAACAAAATCTAATGTTGCTTGAATTAAGAAAATCACACTTATTCCATTGGTAGATAATTTTACTTGTCAAGTGGAATCTAATCAAATGGAGTAAAATGTTCTAATTCTTTTTTTTTTTTTTTTTTTTTTAACTTATCTAGATATTGTTTTTGCAGTGTGTAGGCAGTTATTCACTATATGTTTGAGAATGAGCAAGAATGTGTTTTTGGACACTTGTCATTTTTTGTTTCTTACAAAAGATGCAATATCTTGTAAATTTAATATGAGCCTAAAGAACAGGGCTCTACCTGTGGAAGCTACTGCAGTGTGCTCTCCTCTGTAGAAAGGCACAGACATGAGTCTTCAAAAGGCTGCAAGAGACCGCAGGTTCAGATGTAGCAAATGGCCATGTAGAACAATCAAATGCTTCCAAATAAACTGGGCTGGTAGACTGAATACTGTGAACTCAGAAAGATATTTTTTATTTTAATGGCATGTTCATAATTTTAATTTACAGACTGTTTTTGTTTGAATCTATTACAATTTTAGTAATACCACTGATCGCACTGGTTGGGGAGTATGGGATTTATTCTAAACACTTTGGTACACATTCTGATGTGCGATAAAAAGGCAATATAATGTTACAGTCATGTTGGGCTGTAGCGGCATGAGCAGTTTTATTTACAGTGGCTTATAGATTATAACTTGTATAGCTGAATTGAGAATAAGCATAAATAAATGTGAAGAGCACATTCACATTGTGAATAAGGTAACAGTTTTCTGTGGAGTTCCTCTTCAGTCTATTCTTTTAAAGGTATTCTTATACTTGTTCAGTACGAAAGAGTTGGTCAGCAGGACATAGGTCATTTGGGGGGACTGTATGTTTATGTATGTGCCACTGTGCTCCGGCAGCCTTTGTGTTTTCAGTTTTCTATTCCTGCACTGAGGGGAGAGTCTTTCCTCTTTTTTAACATATACCTCACCTTCTGCCTTAGTTCTGATTATTGAAATGATTGTAAATTACTTTAAAACAGCAGATTTCTCCAATCATTTATTTCTGAAAAATATGAGTGAGTAAAATATTATATTACAAATGGTTTTCCTTTTATTTTTGTACGTATGTGCTGTGCACAGCAGTCAACTGTATTCCTGAAGAGACAATAAAAGACTTTTTGTAAAAAAGTGTACTTTTGCTATTCACTGTAGGCTACTTCATCTGAACAAGCTCAGAGCTACAGGCATTAACATATTTTATCACCCTTAGATTAAGTTACACTCACATGTGTCGCCCTCTTGTGTCCAGATATGGCACTAGTGTTTGTAAATGAAGATACTGCCCATATCTATATTCTGACGAAATATATACAACAAATGAATTTCTGTGATATGTACTCACTAAAGCAGTGCACAACCACCTCCCACCTTTTGAATTGGCACATATATCATTATATATTTTCAGTGACCTTATTCTTTCTTTTGGATCAGGGGCTCACTGGGCTCACTGTCAGACACTGTAATATTCAAGGCAGTGGCAGCTGATGGTATATATATTGTTTATATATATATATAATTAATATAGCTACATAATTTGTCTTATATTTCATCAGTCCCCTATATTACGCAGGTGTAGGCCATACTGCTGACTATACTTTGTTACACTCTATGGAAAGTAACATTTTTAATTGTTTATGTTACTGGCAAAAGGCAAAAGGAGAAATTCAATTTGTGAACTATGTTACTCATCAATTACGTTACTCGTTACTTTGGTAACTTTTTGGTTGTAAACTCCATCGAAGACTAAATACCGGCACGAGACTGATGGTCGAATCGACAAGTACCATAAGAGAAAGTTGAAAAGAACTCTGAAAAGAAAAAGGACGTTAAAAGGTAAAACATAAACCCCACCCCTACGCGGGTCCGTGCAGTTTGCCCAAGGGATTCGACTCGGCGGGAGCGGGACGGCCGCTCGGAGCTGGAGGAGCCCCTGAAGGGACCTCTCCCCGGGTGTCACAGGCCCCTGCCGAGCGCACTTCCTCCGAGGCGGTGAGCCGCGACCGGCTCTGGGTCAGCCAGGAAACGCTCGAGGTGCGTCCATTACAGCTCCTCCCGCCCGGACCCCGCCGCTTCCCAGGCCGTGGGATCAGTGCCTGCTGCACCAGCGTACACAGAAAAGCGACATTGCCCCGAAGTGAAAAAGGAACTATGTTATGCGTTACACAATTTTTTTTTACCGAAAAAAGTAGTTACATTACTGTAACGCCTTACTTTGTAACTTAATGCCTCTCTTCTTGCTTGACAGAAGGGTCCCACTGAAGAGAAGACGTATTACTCCCTAAAAACTGTTCCTTGGACGCACTTTGACTTTAAGTTGAACACGCCAAAACTGTATAGCACACAACACTATTGTTATCCATTCATTAGCCTGTAGCAGTGGAGCCAGTGGAGAGTTGGGGCTGGGCAGGAAAGAGCGAGCAGCTCAATCACAATAGGTCCGGTGTGTGATGAACGTTTATAAAGATTAATCAGTTGATTTGAGTTCGCCCGAACAGCGTCTCCAGCAAACTCAAAGGACAAACACATGAATCAAATAAAATGATATGACATATTTAACATGATAAAAATATGTCTATGCAGATATGCATTAAATTTTAGACAAAATATGAAATATATAGCCTAATACAAAATAACAACTTTATATATATATATATATATATATATATATATATATATATATATATATATATATATATATATATATATATATATGTGTGTGTGTGTATAAATTTTTATTTTTTTTTTTAAACTAGGTCAAGTTAGAGAGTGCGGCGTTTGCGCCCTCTGTTGACCAGCTGCCACTGTTTCAAAGTATTCTTCAGTCTACAGGAATCCTTAACCACAATTTGGTAAATGAGTTAGCTAGTTTATTGACCCTCTATTTAAATAGAGTGGTTGGACTTTCTCCTCCTCCAGTGGCACGCCACACACCGGCCTGAGTAAAGTGCTGTGAACAGAGAGCACAGTGTCCCTCTGATCATGCCACTGGCTTCCTTGTGCTTCGTCCTGATTGCTGTTCATGTGTCTGTAATGGTGGATAGTAAACCCTGGCAGCACAAACTGGACCTACAGACCAGCCTCACCAATCCAGCCCGGACAAAACCACGATATATAGGCCAAAGGGAACCTATGAGCAGCAGTGAGTGGCCTAACTTCTTAGGTAAGTCTTTACATGGAATATATAAATATATATGTACATATATATGTATTTGTACATTTGTTCATTGTTTTTTAATTTTCTTGAATGTTCTAAATCAACTTTGATTTACATTTATTCTGCAGTTATTTTGCCAGTAAAAACACATACCAGCAACTTTGTGTCAATATTTAATTTGAGAAGAAAACGGTTTCTGTGCATGGACCAAGAGGGAGAGCTGTTTAACTCAGTGAGTTTTTTTTTTTTCAGATTGAAATATGTATGATGTAGCTAAACATCTCTAAACATCTGTAATTGGGGTCCCTCTTCTTTACAGAGACATAGCAACACAGAGGACTGTCTTTACCAGCGGCTTTGGCTGGACTGGCCCATTAAGCATGATGTGTATTATTCCACAAGAGGAGCCCGGCTCTTGAAGTTGCAAGGGGTGGAGTTGAACGTGGCCATGCAGGAGTCTTCACAAATAGCAAACATACGGCACAAACTCCTGGAGCGATTAAAGAGACAAAGAAGAAGTCAGGAGGTGAATCCTTCTGATCCTTTACGATCTGAAACCCATCCTACCAGCAACAAGATGGAAACTGATAACCTGAACAGGGATCAGACAGGTGCAGTGTCCAAAGAGACTATCACCTCATGTGATGACCCTCTCAAAGTGCTGCAAACGAATGGATCTGGGAGCCCTGTAAAAAACAATATTGGAAATCAAGCTGAAGATGCTAAAGTAGTGGTGGAAATTTAAATTGAGTAGTGGGTCAAATATGCCGAGGGTTTAAATAAGACCATAGGGAGATCAAGCCCACAAGCATCTGATAATGCACTGGCTGCTATTACTTGTGACCATGTCATGTGAAAGGATCAGCATTATTTAAGAGATGTTTTCAGCGTGTTGTATCTGTCCTACTGTTACATCACAGTACCCTGTCCATGTGTTGTTTAAACAACAGATAACTTAAGCAACATTTAACATAAGGCCTGTACTCGTTTGGTCCAGGACCTCCTTAACTTAACTTATTTGTCAGATAAAGATTAAGTTAATATACTTTTGTAACTTTCAAAAATTATAAAATTATAATGGTCAGATTAACAATATTGTGCTTTGTAAGCTTGATAGTGAATGATAGTGAATATTCACTCTTGGTGGTGGTAGACTACTTGTTTAGCCACAGCTGTCCTGGGCCAGGCTGACAAGAGACTTGAGATGTGGCAGCCATTCTACACCAACAACCTTTGCGACCACTCTCTCTCTTTCTCGCTCTATCTCACACACACACACATACACACACACGCACGCACGCTCACACACACACACACACACACACACACAGTCTGGAGACTCAGACTTGTATATTCATGAAATATTTGTTGCTTAAGAAATATTTTGTTTGATTAATTGTAAAATTGCACTGCTTATTGTAACTTAAGACATTTTTCATTGATGATCCAGATATATGTGAGGTGCTGGACACAGTCACAGCAGTGAAGTAGTATTTATTTATTATTGTCCTCAATTATTATTTATATATTTTATTGTCCTACATTTTGTATAAACAAATAAATGAAAATCCACAACTGTTTGAAGATTACCTGTCTGACTCAACACAAAAGGCCTGACTCAAGACAAGCTGTCTTTATCATGGTCATACCCAATACTATATAACACTATACAAAAGGAATACACAGTGACATTTATTTATGTAATTTGTGAAAGTACACATGTGACACAAGTCATCTGAGAAAATGATTTACCAATAAACCAAAGCAGAGAGATAAAAAGATATAATTTTGCTTTGTCATGATCGTTGATGTTGGAGGGATGCAGTTTCATCACATGACGTCTGTATGTGGTTTTCTCTGTTGACCCAAGTGTTAATTCACAACAATGACAGAGTCACTTATTTCCTAGAGGTCAACACAGGAACAGTTTTAGCTTTTACTCCTACGCAAATCCAAACACTGGAAGGATAAATATAGAAGCTCTGAAACTCATTAGTTAACAGGACTTTTCCTATTTACTATAATGAGCAACTACACTCTGCAAAGTGATAAAGCCATAACTTTTACCAAAGCCCTATGACAACACATCACTTGATCTGTCCTTCTATATTAAAAGTATAGGTTTGTGTATGTTGTTGTCACATGTATAAACTGTATTTTAGTCATTCCCCTAAGGGCTGAAGATGATCTGCTCTGTGCATGAAAACACAGTGGATCTGTGTTTGTCTGAACGAGTCCTTCTCTTTCTCAAGTGAAACTATAAAACGACACAAGCCGGTGTTAGGACTCAAAGACAACATATGTGATTTGTTCAAAACCTGAGGAATGGAACAATTTAAGTTTTCCATAAAATACTTGACAGCCTCACGCATATAAGCTCCATGAGTCACAACAAGCACATGGACAGGGGCGTCCTGAAGGCCATCGTGGGCCCTCCCCTCCACAGGAGCCTGTATCGGTGCTACAGAGGAGCCACTCTTTCCTCCATGTGTCTCCCAGTGCTCCTGCCCAATCTGCTGGAGCAGTTTGTCCCAAAAAGCTTTGAAACGCTCCTTGACCTGAACAAAAGTTTAAAAAGTAAGCCTAAACAATAGAAAAAAAGTGAATGTACCTTTGATTTGTGTAAATAAAAAAAAAACAAGTAGATAAACTTTTTTTCAATTTCATAGTCACACAATACCTGACGTCTCATTACACTGTGCAGAGTGCACATCATATTTCTTTTACTAGAAAGGTTTAGGCTCACAGTACAGCACTGAGGTGACAGGGTTGCCCTTTGCTTACGTCATGCTTAACTTTGTCTACAGTCATTATAGTGACTTCCAAATGGATTGTCACGTACTGGGATATGAGTTAACATCCAAGGCCAAAAATAATGGATGAAGACAAAGATGAAGTCTCTTTAAATAGAACAGATTCTTCTGACGCCCCCACACACAACACCACTCTAGTGACTTTTTAATCCATGACTCTGACTGTCACCATGAAACAACCTTGTAATATACTTGGTAAATAAGAAGATTCATACTTTTTTGACCAAGTAAATTTGTGCCCAGTAAATTAGTATAGGTACTATGAAAAGTAAACAAACAAAAACATATATTAACAGTATTTATTTTTATAATGCATGTTTAGTCCTTACCGTATACTATTTATTTCAGTCTCTTTTCACAAACCTATATCATTGAGGTTCAGTGGGCAAAATTTTGAAAAAAGAGTCAATGCAAACTCCTTTGTTACATAAATAATTAAAAGTATTTCAAGAATTCTAACTCACTATCCTTGTTCAATCTTGCTTTGTTGGATCATGCTGTTAATACAAGCCACTACTGCTATTCAGTACCCAATAAAATTGAAATGACTATAGACAAACAAAAAACAGAAGGGTATTTTACTAATATTTATTTAATTGTGTTTATTTTTAGTTTATTTACTGTAATTAATATTCATTGATGTAGCATAGAATAATAAAAGTCATTCACTATATAAGTTTATACAGGTTTTGTGTCCACCACTTCATTAGTAATGTAACTGGACTCACCTGTTCTCCAGTCTCTCCCCCTGGAGGAGTGAAGTCTAGAAAAGACTGACCCGCTGCTTTGGCCAGTTCCTTAACTTCCTTCACTTGTTGTCCCTCTGCTATTCCAAAACTCTATAATATAAGATCCAAGTATAGAAAACACTTAAATATACATCACAAGATGAAATGAATATATGTAAATCTCAAACCTTTTCTTTGAGTAAAGAGTCACAATTTATTTGTGAAGCTGAACAGCTACAGTTATGTTTCAATATGGATTCTGCGGTCTGAAAATAAAATGGAAATCATTAAGTTATTTTACATGGAAATTAATAGTAAATAAACCATCAACGATTTCATATTAGCAAAATCCAATCTGTTAAAAGCCCAACATTACATGTTAATTTATGTTTGTTGTATTTGTCTCTATCAAAATGATAAATAAATACCTGACGTGCTCGTAACATATCGCTCACATAAACATTGCTGAACTTGACGTCCTTAAGGTAGAGTCCTGCAGCGTCTGCCTGTTTAAATCCAATATTAGACAGAGGTGAGTCTATCGCTTGACCTAAAGACAGAAAATAAAGAAAGAATTTAAACTCAGTTCATTGGCTTTTTACAGAAATACTTCCTCATACCTTGTAAAATACCCTTTCTGTTATAGCTGGTTTCTCCACTGCAAAAGGGAAAAAAAGTATATAGTGTTAGGGTTCTCTGTTGTACTTCTATACACACTCTTTAATTCAATATGTCATATCTATAAAATGCGCCAAGCTCTTGTCATATCCACACCCTATTTCTGCCATAATTTTATTATCCTGATGACAATGATGTATTGACTGACCTGGGTAATGGCTGAATGATTAACATTGTATACTTCATATTGAGTTGTTGTGTGTCCGCCTCCTGTGTAGGATTTACCAGCCAGTCAGTGGGCAGAAGGATATGAAGAGTGGCACACAAAGAAAAACAGAACCTGAGGAACATTCATTGATCTAAACTTGTCTCATGAATGCAGTTTCCAGAGTAAGTATGAAGGTCTTGTCTTGTTTTCTATGTTTACTGCAGTTGCCTAGTACCTAGGAATATGCATATACATATATTATCTGTGTAGTTCCTATGATATATACCAGCGTTTTGAAAAACATATATTCGACCACAGGCTATGTACTAATAAAAAAATATCTATTTTATGTTGCATTTCATCCAAAATACAGTGTAGTGAATGGTCAACATTTATTTCCCTAGTTTACAACCTCTGCATTTCAACAAAAAAATATTAGTCAATTGCTTTTGTCATAGGCCCTTTTCATGCTGCATTCTGGCTAGTTCTGGTTCTCAGAAAAGTGTGTATATGTACTTCCGGTTAACTACTTACATCACCATAAAGGTCTTAAAATGCTGCCTATGATTATACATCCAAAATTTTATGTCCAGCTCTGCACTGAGCTGGAACTAGCTGGGCAGCTGCATGGAGGGATAGTGAAAAAGGTAAAACCCTTCATAAGCCATGAATAACAGATAATCATCAGCAGGCAACATTGCCACTTTCAGTGAACAAAATTCACAAACTAGGAACTTAATTTGGACATCATGGTGCAAGATTAAATAAAAAAACAAGGTATAATCTTTGATAAAATACATAAAATAGTAAATGCAAAAAGGTGCTATAAAGTGACAGGTTATAGAGTGCTCATGAGTCCAACAGCAGAGGGGTAGAAAGAGTTCTTGTGGCAAGAGGTTCTGGTCTGAATAGACCGTAGCCCCCTGCCCGAGGGCAGGGGTTCACATAGTCTGTTTCCAGGGTGAGAAGGGTCAGCTGTAAGCCGACCTGCTCACCCCAAGTCCTGGAGACATACAGGCCCTAGAGAGATGGAGGCTGTCGCCAATCACCTTCTCAACGGACCGCACAATTTGCTGCAGTCTATGTGGGTCCGAGGCAGTGGCCCAGGCATACCACACCGTGACGGAGGAGGTGTGGATGGACTTAGTCCAGGTGCTTCAGGATGAAATCACGGGCTAGGTTCATAGTATCATCTACAGACCTGTTGTAGGCAATGTCAAGTGTCTTCATGACACGCTGTGACACTATGGCATGCTCTCAAAGAAACTAGGCGTACTAGGTGACCAGTAGTCCAAAGGAATAACTTTCAAAGATATATATTTTTTCAAATAAAAAAAAAAATATATAATGAAAATGTGACACAGCAATGCTCCAAAGGAGTAGGCAGAAGCAGAAGGCTCATTAGAGCCTACCCCCTTTCACATGGAATAGTACTAACTCTTCAGGTGGAAATCCTAGGACAGACACAAGGCAGGCAAGGAGGCAGAGCAGTGGTGAGTCAATATTTCCATCTTGATAGTAGCATGTCTTCGGTGAAATGAAAGTCTGAGTGCTGAGTATAAAAGAAGGCTATATTTTGTGGTGTATAAAGAGTCCATGGAGTGTGTGGGTCCCCTTACATGATTGAGGCAGAGAATACTTTTTTCTCAGTGTTATCCTGAAAGTGGGCAGCCAATAGCCAATAGTGAAGCTCGTGAACATAGAATGAGGGTGTAATGGAAACCATGCGACAGGAAACTGATATGGCATTAAACTTACCGGTATTTGTCTTGCATTTATTAATTTACAAATGCTTGGAAAAACTTGCATGCTTACGAACAGGGTCACCTGCATGTTTCTAATAACATTTTCAAGGAGACTGCAGATGACCCTCTTCCAGAAAAGTGACATAGTGCATCTTTATCACGCAGACTACCAAAATGCACCAAAGGCTGCCTGAAGCATTAGCCGAGACTAAACCATTCGGGTTATGAGCTACACACGGCAATACTGACACCTCGTGGTGAACGAACGGAAGTAGGTTCTAGGTTTGTAAGGCGATTTTTGTTTTTTCTTTCTTTCTTTACATTTTAGCTTCTCGTACGCCCAGTGTCAAATACATAGTAAACTAGACTTGGTCTGAATGCCAATGGCCCGCAGCACATGTGCAGCTCTTACAGTGTTAACGCGCCATTTAAAAGTTTTATGCCACACACGCATTGGACTGTTGAAACTTACTGTCGGACAAGAGTAAGTCCACAAATGAGAGTAGTCATTCTCTTCTCGTTGGATCTGAAGGCACCGTCCCGGTTTAACAATAACCTATAGGTTAGCCCATTGCACGACGGCGAACCGAGCCTTACTGTGGTCATGTATCGAGCAGCCGACAGCTATAGGACTGTACCAACCAGCCAGCTGTGTCTGTCACTATGTAGCTACGGCTAAGCCATACAGGCCACTGTAGTTCAGTGTACATGATGCGTGATGACTGAGTGACCTACTGTTGTGAAAACCCGTTCCTGCCAAAGGACACTGGGGAGAACAGTTTTCTTCTCCAGGGCCGAAGGGTCGCAGCAGCTGCTCATCCTTCAGGGTTTAATTCTCTATTCTGCACCTTTCCATGGTCAACAGTGCGTGGGTCCATCAGTCCAAAGATCACTCCAATTTGTTGCTCAAGAATTTTTTTTACCGTAATGCACATTCCTATTAAAGGGCGTCATACGCAGACGTCAAACAGGATTGGCCACTGATTTCAGTGACAGGATAAGTCAGATTTCAATGACAGGATAAGTGTTTTAGATAAATCTAAAACACAGTAGCCTACTAGGCATATACATGTACATTCGTCGTCTAATAAAATGCACCACCAAACTTAAGGCTATAGCGCCTTGCCCGAGACTACAAGTCTCAACTCTGGCCTCTTGCCCAAATCAAGTCTCAGATCTTATGCTTTGAGTTTCAAGACTGGTTTTATTCTTTTGTTCATTATGATTTTTGTAAATATCCTTCTTTAAAAAAGTTATAATCACAATTAGAGAAGTGGGGAGGCAAATGGTTCAGTTTGTTACTATAAAAATAATTAACCCATTGAAAGTAGCCTACTCTACATGAACTGTCAACTGTACAGAAAAGAGCACATACACGTTTATTATTTGAGAAGCTTCAAGGTGTCTCAAGTCACAGGGCTCCAAGTCAAGTCCTGAGTCACTGGCATTCAAGTCCAAGTAAAGTCCCAAGACCCTAAAATAGTGACTCAAATCTAAATCGAGTCCAAGTCACCACATGGCCACACCTCTGCTATTTGCTATAGCCTATTTTTATGTGGGTATGTGCACCAAAAGACTGCAAACTGTAAACAAACAAACAATAGACTTCATCAGTGAACTGATGTGGTGTCACACCCTTTAAAGCAGAAATTTATTGAACAGAGGTTGTGCAACAGACATTTGAGGTACATAACATGAGTTACAATGTAGGGGAAACTTGATATCCGCACAGATGACATTCAGCTTTTGATTATGGCAGATTAATCAAGTTGTGCATAATACAATTCTGTAGCCTATGTACAATTGTTTAAACAAATTTAAATTGAATCCAAATGTACTAATGTGTAAGGCCACTGTTGTAGGAATGCTCAACCCCTGAACATAACAATCAAACTTAGCACCGGAATAAACACAGTGGACATGTCTGAACTTTTTCTGTTGAAACAACCCCAAAAGTATGTAAATGCAAGATGACTCTTGCTACAAAAGTCCTTGGGGATGCAGTACACTGTTCCCTCCTTGTATTTAGGCGTTGTAGAACAGAGAGATAAGCCTGTCCAGGCTTCCAGACTGCAGAGGTATAGGTGATAATTGTTGAAGTTTCTCCAGTAATCCTGAGGTATCTGTAATACCACTGATGCAGAATGTGACTAAGTAGAACAAAGTAGATTTACAAATGGAAAAGACATGCTAGCTAAACTGTCAAACTGTACAAAAGCATGTCCAGTCAAATACTCGTATCATGTTCTTCTATAACAATCTACTTCGGTTTTCTGAATGTATGTCTTAAGCAGTAAAATAATTATATTATAATACAAATGTTTATAAAATAGCAGCACACTCATGTGACACATCACAACTAGGCAATGTCATTTTTTGTATAAATGAAACAAATTCATAGCTTTTAGCAGCGCAAAACAACAAACCTAAATTCAAATATTGACACTTTTTCTTGATGTCTTCACACCTCCTTCTCTATCCTTGCTTCACTTTGGAATACAGTATCTCTCAATAGTAGAACACCCATACGTGGGTCTGGTCACCCCAATAATATGTGGTACTTGATGTCAATAGATAACAAATAAACACAAAATGGCAGGGAGAGCTTACATAGGGCTGAGGAAAATAAGGGGTAAAACATTTTATGGCAAGTATCATAATTGCTTGGTTAAATTAAAACTAAATCCAATTACACTCAAAGTAATAAACTATTTGAGCAAATAAGTCTGACACCATACATTGCAGTGTCCCCATGAATATATCCTGACTTTGTGCTCTTTCGGCTGAACCCACATTAAAACTGATGTGAAGCAGCAAAGCTCATAGGGAAGATGCAGTGGCAAACATAAACTTAAAAAAGCTAATTACAAGCCAGCACTGTCCACTGACCACCAACTGCAACACATTACTTGAGTTGGTTCAAAAAGCATACCTCATTGTGCAAACATATGATGTAAGACCTCCTCTGTCGTAGCTGTGTGACTGTTTTATGCAGATAAATAAAAAGAAAAAAATTCAAGTAAAACAATATCTTGATCCCAAAATAGAGCCGATGGTCAGATTTAGCCTCTAATTCATATCAAACTAAGAGAGTCATGTTCATTTGGACTCATATTTTCTTAAAGGAATGTTTTTGTTGGAATGCCGGAAAGCCTAAATTTAAAACTTGCTTGAGAAGGGTTTGTGTGATGATTGGGAAACCAGCCCTACAAAGTAAACCAAACAAAAGGCTAACAAATAAAAAAGGAAACATCCATTCATCTCCAATCACCAAATGTATTTCATTTTACTTATCTCCTACGGAGCATGTTCTCAAAGTGCTTTACCATTGAAATCATATAAAGGAACACAACCCTATCTGGGACTCCAGATACATTGACAGTATTTTCTTATCATGTTCTCTGCTAAGATGATTCTCACATGATCAGTATACAGTCTTGGTTCCTCATGTATATCCATTCGTTTGGGCAGTTTAGGTCATTATATCCAGAAATAAAATTATGCTTGAGTTTCTTGAGTTAAAGTTGTGAGGCGTTCTGGCAGCTTTTATTCATCATTTCCAGCTCCAGGCTGTACATTGTCCTTACAGCAGCATGCACCTGCTCCTCAGACATCCTCTGTCCTATCCAACAGCGCCACACAGGGGTCTCCATGGACCCAGTTCATGAGTCACTTCTTACAGTAACATACCAAGCCTGTCTGATTTAGTCCACTGCTGATGCAGACTAAAGTCCTCTTGACTTTCTATGCGTTCTGTCTGATCTGACAATGGATTTGACACTTGCATTACTCACACAGGCTGAGCCCACACACGTCCTGTAATGCAGTGATATAACATTGATGCCCTCCATATATTTGGACAAAGAATGTGTAGCCTTGGTTTGCTCTGTGATATTAACAGAAACTGCAAATCCTTGATTTGAATGTGTTCTAAGCGCCTTGGAAAACACATTGCTGCAAACGCAGCATCACATGTAGCTTTTACATGTTCCACTCTCTCTCACGCACTCTCTCATTTGCACACACAAGCAGCCTTACAAAAAGAGCTTACTGATCTAAAAGTTCAAATATGACAAATAATCATAATTATTATATATTAACCATGACAATTAAAATCCCATCAAATATGGGACATGATTCATTATTGTTTTTGTGTGTCTCAGCCACTAGGCATGTATTGACCTTCTAAAAACTGAGGAGCTTTAACACTTATTCCAATCTCAACAGTCTCATATTTTATAGTGGACTACTATAAGATATAAAAAGTGTAAGCAACTGTCAATAAATTCAGAATGGTCTCCACAGCAAATGACCAAGCAATCTCATTGATTTTATCTTTACAATCATAGGTAGAATGCAAATTATTGGCTTCCCTTTTGTAAATCCAAGGCACCAGAAGAGCTTCATTTTGAATCAAATGTGTTGCTTGTCAATTAGAAAGTCAAAATCTATTTCAAGGCAGGGTTTTTGACTTGACAAACAGAAGTCTACTAAAAATAATAATAAACTATCAAGCATAGTCCTCTTTCTTAAAAAGCATGTTTTGCATTTTTTTTTTTTTTTTTTTTTTTTTTTTAGCTTTTTTCTGCTTTTAAGAAATCAAGTTTTTATTCCATGATATTTCTTGTAAATCCTGTGCAATGCCGCCCTCTGGTGGTTCATTCATAAGTTGACATCCCGGACATCTGTGGGTGTGGAAGACTGGTCCAGCTCCTCTAAGCCTTTGCCACTGGAGCCTCTCTGTGTTTGCTGCTGCTGCTGCTGTTGCTGTTGACGGCCCTCACGGAGACTGCTCACCAAAACACTCTCGATGTGCTCCTGGCATTCTTTGAGAAAATCCTACAAGACACACAAGAAACAACTCTTTATCAAACTGTACCACAACAAGAACTGAATCATGTTGCTTTATTAATAAATAAAATAAAACTGCAATTTAGATATTTTAATGTTTGACTATGATGCAGTGCAGCTAAATAGTATAAAGCCCTAAATTTGGCTCCTAGTTTGGTTTTAAATGACCACTGGGAGACAAAGACACAGAGTGGACTTAAACATTACATCAGCCCACCAGGGTAGAATACCCAACACCTCTTGAAGTACTAGCGGGCATGCATTCCTCTCTTATCCCAGCACCCATATCCCACCTCCACTATCCTAAAACACACAAAACCCAAACACAAGTAGCCTTGACAACAGAGGCTGAAAACACAGGTAGTACTAAAGCTATGTTAATTACATCCACCTCCTGTGGGAACGCAGACTTGGGGCTTTCTTAACGAGAGCCAGTGTGTGTGCCTGCCTGCCTTTGGGGGAACTACTGGGATCTGAATGACTCGCCTTTCACCATCAAAGGCCACCGCTGCAATTTGAGAACCCACCTGGGACAAGAGCCTCTCAGCAGCCTCATATCCTCCTGGATGGAGGGTTGACAGAGCGGAGAGGGCAGGCAAGCAAGTCAGAAGGAAGGGAAGGAGGAGACAACCACTCAATAGGCTGTTAGCAGTTAGGTGGAACCCTAACTGTTTTTGCTCTCTGGTGGTGTCAAAGTGCGCAACAATTGCGCTCATATGTGGGACATGTGCAGCACCTTGCGGCAACAGTGATGACTTAAAAAGTAGAGACATTATGGAGACATTTCACACTAATTCAGACATGATGGAGAAACTCCATAAAAAAATAAATAAATAAAATCACTGTGGCTTCTCAAGAATCATGTGCAGTGGTGTCAGAATCTTACGTGTTATTTAGCTAGTAGGGAGAAGCAGTGGGAGAAGTCTTTAAGATCCTTTGTCAATGAAATGTCCTTTCTTCCTTAAGCACCTGCATGTGCTCTGAAGATTGATTTGTTAGTTATGTTGACAGGATTGGTCTCATGTGGACTGGATTGGAAGGTCTGCTTCTGGGACCACATTTTCAGAAATTACTCTGATGTCAATGAAAACCAACCAGGGCTTTCGCTTAATCTGCTCCAGAGGTTGGCCACAAAGAGGGGCGTGTGCACCCTCTCACACACAGTAACCCACTAACATGTGCTCCATTGGCCATAAAAACTCAATTCCTGTGAGAAAATTAAGTAAAGTGCAGAACATGTAAAGGAACTGCCTGTGTCTTGCCACAAGTATTCTCCTAGTGCCCCTTAAAAGGCATTCTTCCACAGTCACTGCATGGCTGCACTGCACTGTTTGCAGTCTACGCCAAGACCCATGGGCTTTATTTGCAAAATGTTAATGACTCCAATGTGAGACTACTGGAAACACCATTAATGTCTTGGAAGTTTGAATATTATAGTACAAAGGAATGCACTGACAGCTCAAAGTAGCAAATTTATTGTATTTATTTAAATGACATCTACCTGAGCAAATGACGCAGGCAAAGTTCTTATTCTTGCTAAATCTGTGGGCTGCTTTTGAAACAGTATGTGATCCTGGTACGAGACTCAAGGACAGTGTGAACATCTCTGGCACTTCCCTCAAGTGGTTCAGTGGAAAGTACCGTAAGTACCATGTTGATATTGGTCTCTGACCAAATAGTCTTGAACCGTGGTGTTCTCTGTTCATTCTTTACATGGTGCCATGATGCCAGCTAATGCACAGCTAAATGCGTCCCAGCAAAACAAAGCAGATAGATTGTCTCTGCATAGTTGTTTCAGTAAAAGCAGGTGAATATGGATGAGTAGATTCATTTTGTCTGTATCCAACAAACCAGTGTCGAAGCAAAACAACTTTCTACCAGTACTCAGACTTGAATGTTAACAGTCACATCAAATCCATAATATCAGCAGCTTTTACAATCTAAAAAGAATCAACTTATGTCATAAATATATATTTTTTTAAATATTGTGATTTTAGGGTAGAAATGAGACTGCTAAGTGCTGTCTGCATCACATAACATGTTTTATCAAGAACCACAGAGTGTGCTATTAGCATGCTAGTTATTATTAGCTTTAACGGCTGTAACTATACTTGATTAGATATAGTAAACAGTGAAAGTGAGACAGACTTACCACCTCTGTGTTTGTGATTTTTGCCAGTAGGTGTGTCAGACTGTCGCCCCACTGTGATTGGTTACTTGAGTTGAGTTGTAAGCCACAGATAGCTGCTCCCACACTCCCAGTGGCAATCATCGAAGGAGGGTACATAACAAATGAAAAATCTGAAAGATAAATTCATATGTATTTTAAAAATGTTCACAAATATTATACCGGACAAACAATAATTTTCTATATAGTATGTATTCAAAGGACTATGGCAATGGACATCCTAAAATATGTCTTGAACTGTTCTGGCTCTGGTCACTGCTGTCACTAATGACCAGGGGCCTGGATAATGAGGGTTCACTTGGCTTGTAAAGAAGCTGAAAAGCAACTACCCCAACCCACTGCCCACCCCACTGCCCACCCCTCGCTCCTCTCTCCAGCCGGCCCCTTTTCTTCCTTCCACTGAGTAAATCGTGTGCTCCCTGAAAAAGCCCCATAGCCCTTGGAAAGGCAAGAATAAAGAGGCTCAGTGCCTCTGCCAATGCTCACTGCTGTAGGTCCTTTTTCCACGTGTGGTCACAGGCGTGCGTCTCAAAGACCAATAACCTTGTTAGCTCCCCTCACTGTTATTCATAATGCAAATGAGACAGCTTGTGAACGGGCCAGAATCCCGAAAAGGCAAGGCAACTGGCACACAGGGAGAGAGAGGCCTGCAGACAGGCAGCAGACGGACAGAGAGTCACACTCCTTTCTCTTTTTCTTTTTATATCTTGCTCAACTTCTACCTTTCTTTTTGGACAACACATGGCCTGCTTAGATGGGACTACTGAATGGCACACATGCCTCAGGCTTTGTTGCTACAACAAGCAGCGGTTTGCATTGGCTTTGCTCTTATCTCTTAGCATTTTAATTGAGTAGTGGGCCTTGTGAGAAGACAGCCAGTGTGAGTGTGACTCTATTGTTCAGAGTCATCACCTCATTTTACCCGATTGACTGACACAGCATCTATTCCCTTCTCTGCACATAGGAGTCAGAGTTTGCTGCGGACAATGAACATGGCCTGATGGGGGACAGGGCGGACAGGCGGGACAACGGGGACAGTGGGTCGGAGAGGGGAGACTGATGAAGGAGCGGGGACGGAAGAGGGATGGACTCTGTGGTCACAAGCGCACATTTCTAAAGAGAAGGGGGAGGTGGTGGGGGTGGACAGCCCTCTGCACATCACTCTGGAGTCTGTGTCCAGACGCGGCGAGGCTCTACGGCTCTACAGAAAAGAAAAGAGCCGCCCTGCAGTGACCCCTTCCTCCTGCTCCCCCCAGAAGCATGCCTCTGTTCCTGGGCCACCTATAGCTGGAGGAGTGGGCAGTGAGGCAGAGAAGGAAACGGCACATTAACATATTGCCATATTCAGCAGAGATTGTTCTTCCTTCTTTTTTTTAATTTGGAATCAAAGAGGTGTGCCCATGGATAGCCCCGTAGTGCCTTTTTAACATGCACAGCCAGGCGCATTCCCATCTTGCAGGCTCAGTGTTGACAAATAAATGAACTTATTATACACCCCTGTGTTAGCTGCTGGGCCCCTGCCAAAGAACCATTTATTAAAGACGACCTCAAGCCAAAAGGAAGGAGCAGACAAAGCCTGGAGCATTACATCACTGCAGTGAAGGCAAGTTTCTATAGTGGGCACATGGACAAAGGCATACATGGATTTACAGTACGTGTGCAGAGACAGCAGAGTGACACTGAAGGGGCAGCACAGGACCCGGGGACAAAAGAACAACGCTTGCATGTACTGACAGATGTGAAAACAGACGGATGTGCACACAGCATAGGCAAAGTTTTGTGGAAGAGTGGAGAGGAGTGGTGGGCAGTGGGCAGCAAGCTGACTTTTCGCACTCCAAACAAGACAGGTCTGTGAGAGAACAAGGATGTGCGCGTGCAGCCGATTTGAGTCGACACTGAGGACTGGTGGTCACTGCATGTGGGGGGAAGAATGGCTGTATTTCAGGAGGGCCTCATTGATATTCATGTGGAGGATAAACAGTGTATGTAGCTGAGTGGGGACGCCTGTGATGGAAAGCTGCCTGTGCGCAGCGGCTGGCTGGTCTGGCCCGCGCCCCTCTCACTCTCAATGAGCCTTTCTGCTGCCTTTGCCCCCTCTCCCACTCTGCCCTGTGCTCCTGCCCTGGAACTATCCCCAGGCCCTGGTCACTCAGACTGCTGCCCTACAAGACACACTCCTCCTGGGTGGCAGCAATGCACAGTATACACATTAAACTTGTAAGTAATTAAAGTTGGAAACTTGAAAAACTGCCAAAAATAGGAAAAGAGCTCACACACTCTTTTTGCCCTCTACCCTCTTTCCAGTGCTATAAATCAACCTCTTGTATTCTATACATGCTGCATTTAATAACCTTGTTTATCAAAGGAGATGCATTACAGCTTCACTGTGCCTGTTGACTGATAAATCTGAAAACAAACATCGTATTTGGACCGGCATCACAGTGTGTTTCTCCACTAATGCCGCCTGGGAGCTAAAACAAGGACTAGGGAGAGTTCATATGGACAACGACTTGGTGATGCAAAAATACACACACACAAAAATCAAAACACAAAAAAACAAAAGCACATACTTAAGGTTTAATATTATAATATATACCATGTGTGGCTTGACATGGTGCATCACACATTTGTAAGTACTACTAAGTTCTGTGGGGGGTTTCAGCTGGACAAACTTTCACCCCAGGAGCACTGGAGAGATCACAGCTTGGCAAAGGAAGTATGTATCTAGATTGTTAAGGTTCTAACTCATCACAATGAAGGCTTGAACTCCGGCACCAGAGAGGGCATTTCCATTGACACATCCAAATGACTCATGGGCCTGAGCCTATGCAGAAATCTCCACACAGCTTCAATTAAGCCAGTGTAATTCAGTTTGTTAGTACGAACAATGCTTCAGTTCCAGTTTGGAGAAATGATTTGTTGTTATAAACAATTTGGAAACAATCAAAAAGGTTCACAACTGTGGAACCCTTTGTTGAGTTACATTCCATTTCAAAGCTGTCTCTGTTCAAAGCCAAAATGTATTGTTGATATTGATTAATGTACTAGCACACGTTGGTCAACCCCGGTCGTTGAAAGCCACTATAGAAACATAAATTGATTGATTAATTCTTTATTTCTCTGAGCTGCGTTTAATCATGTTGGATCCTTGTAATGAATGAACACTGTGACACACTGAATTGGTGAATCATTAGTCCTTGTCTGTCTGTAGGCACTTTGGTTAATGTTTGTTAGCACAGCCATTGGACTACTATCTTGACATACCACAGAAAGTGAACACATAACTTCCACAGACACCTGGTTACCTAAATGAAATAGCTCTTTAGCAAATGTTTAGCAATGCACCAAAGACAAGTTACTCTTTCTTAGACCGCATGGTTGGCCTCGATCCAGAGCTTTCCTTTGATCGTCTATGCCTATTCTCACATTTCTTGCATACTATTACAGCAGCCTATTGGACTGTGTGTTAAAAACTTAATCCGTCGCAATATGGCCTGAAGATGGAGTTCAATAACGGCTGCAGACAGGTCCGGGTGCATCTGTCTGCCCCATGCACCCATCCTTTCTCCCACTTTACCTCCATTGAATGTGAATGGAAGAGGAAGCTTGGAGTGCTGGGTGTCTGTGTGCAGGAATGGAGGCTCATAATCTCCCTTAATGAGCTTGTTTCTGGACTATTATCTGGCAGCCTGCCTTGTGGAAATGCTGGTGTTTCCTATCGAGTGGCCCTGCAGCACCGACCCTGATATGGCTCTGCATATGAAATGTAAGGACTGGCTCTTTTGTCTCTATTCTCCCAGTCTGTAGCTGAGCCCCCCACCCATTTGCATAGTCATGAATGGACCAGACAATGTTATTAATTAATACAGAGCCAGCCTGCGCCACCTGACAAAATCCCACCGAGTGGCCCGAACGGAACTGTTTCATCAAAAGAGAGGAGCCATTAGGAATGAGGAGCTGTATTCTGCTCTTGTCCTCATCTCCCTCTTGTTCCTTTGCAAACACAGCAGCAGTTGTATGTATGCTCTTCTCTTGCAGTTGGCCTATAGAAGGAACAGGGGTGGGGGGAATGGAGAATGGGGCTTAAATGAGAATATGGATGGCCACAGGTGACCTCAATTACTGTGCTCATTTAAATCCACTGTCTTTTCCTTCTCGAAACATCTTAGGAGAATTCTCACCATAATCACTTGGGGCGGGGATCATTTATCAAACAATTTACTGAGAAAAAATAAGAATGTAGAAAATAGAAAATATGTATAATCACAAGTACTTAGTTAAAGATTGTGCACAAGTCTTTTCATATTACTACCATTCATCTTCCATTCACACACAATTTATATATAGGAGTAGTTTTTCATCAGAAGGCACATGGAGGTGTCAACCCAAACTCATTTACAAGAAGGTATAACTAATCTCTTGATCGGAATTATAAAAAAAACAGGGGGAACTTGTCTTCAGGAGAATCTCAACATGGGAACGCCACCATGTCCCACAGCTGTAGGGTGGAGAGGCGTGAGAAGAGAAGTGGGTGAAAGAAAAAAGGGAAGTTAAGGCAGCGGGGGAAGAGATATAAAAACATGACATGCCTCAGAATTGGCCACACAAAAACAAAGTGCTCCTCTGGCTCCCCTCTCACTCTGCCTGTCTCTTTAGATCAAGTGAGAGACTCTATCCCACCACTGGCCCAAATGTTTGAACCAGAGGGGACCATTCACCTGAAAAGCAGTAAGACAATGGGGAGAGCTCGACTCCACCCCGATCCTCTCCTCCCATCCACACTTGTGTGTGACATGGGAATAGCCCTTAAGCATAGACTCTACTTTGAAATGTTATCCTGTGGCTTGAAAGTCAAGTGATACATCTCCAAAACATGACCAAATTGTTCCTCACAGGAGATAACAAATGAGAAAATATGGTGAATACATTTTGGATAACCTGTTATTTGTAAGAACTTTAGAACATTTATTTCATCTAAACATTGAAATTGAAACCTAATAACACGTCATTGCCAAAACAAATAAACACACCACCTTTTGCCTGAGTCCCTGATGCAGTCCTTGTTTAAAAGTGTGCACATAATACATTTGTGATATAATATTTATGGTTATTTGGTGCTTGTCTCACCTGTCGCACAAAGGGCAATGAAGGTTTGGACATGTTTGCGTATAAGTGCCAGCTTATCCTCGGGCAAGGGCAGCCTCCTCAGAATGTACTCAATGAAGTCGTTTGGCGTAACAGCTGCAAGGTTCCACTTCAACTTCCCCAACACCACCAGTTCCCATTCCTGCCAACAGAAGAGAAGTATAAGACAACAACAATTTTATTTTGTACTTGCTTTGTACTTGTTTTTCACAAGTTGCAATGTATCTAAGTTACCCTATGTAAGGTCTGTGTATCCATAAAATCTGATAAAAAAAAAAGAATCACATCCACATTTGGCCTTGAAGCTAACCTGATTGAAGTAACTTTAACGAAGAAAGTAGTAAATATGCTCATGTTGTATACAAACAAAATACATCCAGGACTGTAAGGACACTGACATGATTCACACTTGTCAACTTGAGGATCTGTCTTTGGATTTTTGATTTTCTACCACCTAAAACTTGTCCTAGAGGATTTTACTGTTGATAATACTTATTGATGGTTGAAAAATCATATGTGTTATTAGTAGATTTAGCGATTGCTCAGGCTGGGAAAGAGAAAAAGCAGTTATGCCAGGTGACCTCACTCCACTGTCTCCCTGTGCGCAGTCTATGTGTCTGGCATCTGGGGACTTTCCTAAAGAGGCCCAGCAGAGGCGCTTACATAACTCTGTAAGAACAAGCTTATAACCGCTCAAGAGAGGATCGAACTAGCTCAGATAACTATACTTATAGAATGTGAAGCAATTACATACACTTATTTATATTATTATAACTTTTACATATACCCACAAGTGTCAAAATGCAATATAAATTTTGGTAGCATTTAATAATAACCACACCTTAATTAGCTTTAATAACACATGCACAAAGAGTTTATCAGGCTTTGTTGCCACTTAATTAAGAAGTAAGGAGTTAAGGTATAAGTTAACTAGTTACTAAAGCTGAATTATTCTCAATAAAGCATTTCATTTAGACACATGTTTTTCTGCACTCTTTTAAGGCTAGTAAAGTGTAGTTATTATAAAGTGCTACCCTTTTTTTTATTTGATAGTATAAAATGTTCCAATGACTAAATATTTTCAAGAAAATAACTAGTCTCGAGCTTTCACCAGTTACCGCTGTGAATGGAACGCTACTCAGATTTAGGTGTGGTGTGCGCAGTTTGAATCTTACTTTCACTTCCGGGATGAGAAAGGAACAGGAGGAAGGTTAGCTGATGACTAATTTGGGAAAATATTTGGTAGTTTGGTTCTGAGCTGCAGCTTTGTGACTGACGGGGACCAGAGAGGCTCTTCATTTTTCCCTTTCATAGACATACAGTGGACTCAATAGTTACAGGATCATAAGAACATATTCTGGTATAGCCACCATTGAAAACATGCTTATTATGAAATACTACTAGTTTTATTTTTCCATTGTTGTGGGCATGTGGCTTCATAACGCTTAACAAGAATGATACAATTACATGAATGAATTATAGTGACATGTCAACGCAGCCTGTTTTCTGCACACAACTTAACCACTCTTATAATAGGACCACTATAACTGTCCTTAAGCAGCTTTGGCCTGAACCCTGTTTGAAGTGTACACCTTACAACACAGGCTATATGCTGACAGAGTGGCAAGCAAGCACCACTTCCTTCTGCTACTGCCTTCCTCTGGTCACACCTTCTTTGTAACACTGCGGTTCTCTTTACAAGAAATTGTTACCAAAGATGAAGAGAAAAAAGGCAGCTATCACATGTCCTGAGCAGCTGATCTCAGTTTCCTGTGTCTGTATGTTAGCCAAAATACTGCCTTATACAGAAAGACCGAGAAGAGGCTTCGCTAGAGCAGTTCAAGGCCTGACAGAACCATCCTTAAACTAAAGGTGGAGCAGATCTTCATAATATTCCAATCAAGTTTTGTACACAAGAATGCTATAACAATTTCCACAGTCATTAAGGAAGAGAAATATGCAGATTGTCAAATTGTATTGCATAGCATTATAATTATTTCACAACATGACCGAAATGGTTTGATCATGTTGATCCCACACAAGATAAAAAAAACAGACTCATTAAATTCATAAATCCACAACAATGGGGAATACAGCAATTTACATAACATATTTTACTGGTATATCCTACACTTACAACTTATTTTTATGTTTAAAGAATTGGAGACTAACCCTGTCTCTCTCTCTGTCTGACAGCAACAGAGTCAGAACTTTTTGGCTGTTGTTCAAGCTGAACTCATTGCTCTATGCAAATAACTACCACTAGATGGCGATGGAGACCACCACACAGTAGTGGATACTGTAAGAGCTCAAAGACGCTTATACGGTACAGTAAGAAGGAGCAAGTCCTCGTGGGGCTATATAACTATTTGCACACAATTGGCTGACCACATCACGTGACAATAAACGTGATTAATGGTTGCAAATAATATCTTATTAACGTAATAAAGAGATACATCATAAAAATATTCCCATTAAAAATGATAATAGACTTTAAATTTTGCATAATGGCCACATATGGCCTATAGACTTTACCAGGAGTTCTTGTGGTCTGATGGAGTTGTCTGTGTAGATGCAAAGCTTCTCTGCAGTTAATGGACGCGTGTCTTTTAATTTGGATGCGAGGAACATGCAGACGGCTCCCAGCAGCTGCAGGTTACACTTTTTTGTGCGTTCCACGGTTAAAAATCTGTCTAAGTAGTTCATGGCCAAAGGAAAAACTTCTTCCTCGCACTTCTGCTCCTCGCAAACCTGTGCAGACAAACAGAGCATTAGAGACCACTTGGGTTAAAAGACTCTTCACATAAAAGTGCATATAAATTCAGTGACACACATAGTTGGTGCACAGCCAACAATTTGCGCCCAGCCCTGGAACCAGTTGCAACATCGTATTAATTCAATAGATATGATTTTTCCCAAGCACCCAAAAAGGTTACATGTCAATAGAATGGCATTCCACATTTCCATTCAGTATAAAAATCAATTCAAGTCACAAAGCTCTGAGCCAAAAAGAAACAAACCCACAGCAGCGCCACAGCAGCAGCATGCGGAAACACGATTTTCTTCATTCGTCATATTTTCAGAAAATATTTAAAAATACAAATAAATTAGCTACTTTGAATTTTTTCACATCACAATGTCCTCGAGACCCTTCTTTATCAAACCCGACAGTTCCTATATATAGGCGATCGCAGAATTTAAGAATAAAATGACAAAATCCGAGGCGAACGCCAAGTCAGAGTGAGTGCGTCACAGAACTGCAATTGCGTTGGTGATTTGAAAAATTAAATAAAATTAGACACAACGTCGCAGATGCATATTTCTTACATGAAAATAAAGCATAGGGTGTGCTGTGCGTTCCCAGATGGGTAATGGGTAAAATGATCAAACACAGACGTGTCATTTGAACACACTTATTCAGAAAAGGCGTCGCGACAAAAGGGAGAGTCTCAGTCAGATAAGGCCCTCGCCCTTCCGACATTTCAAATATATATATAAAATATACGCAGCACTTTTTGTCGATATTCAATGCTGGGCATGACACAAGAGAACCTCTTCTATCCGGTGTTGTATGTCTCTAGAGATGTTATTGCGTTTATGACACTATAAACAGTCGTTAAAAGAGTGAGCGCTCCTGTAAAACCAACATGGCGATCGTGGGGTTGACTCGCGTTGTGCATACGTGTGCATGGAAATATTCAGCATACATTAAATAATAAGAGCACAAACAACTGCTTGAACCATTAACACTGGGTTCTGTCGCTGAAATGCTTTGGGAGTTCAATCGGTTTGACTCATTTTGAGTGGACTTTGACAATATGACACAGAGAGACGCTGACAATGAGGAATAATCGCACTGGGAGGGCTGGGAGTTACGCTTAAGAAAATTGCACACAGTTTACCAAAGCAGCAAAGAAATCAAAGTTTTCAAGAACAGAGAATGGCGAGCTTTGCTGTCTGTACCTCCAACATCCAAGTTGCGACCATCCTCCTCATATAAGGCTGAATGTCTTTCTGGACGACTTTGAAATAGGAACTCCGCGGTAGGAACCTCTCTTCTATGGTCAACAAACTGTGCAGTACTCTGTCATCACACAGGAGGTTCGGGTCAGGTCTAGCGCGTATGTTCTTTTCCAATTCGAGGCACAACAGCTCCATGGTGCCACTCATATTCACTGCAAGTCCGAAAACGACGCTGGGCTTTGTGTCCGGAAGCGGTGGCGTTACGAGGATGGAAGAGAAAGTGTCGGAGGCATAAAGACTGCAGGGGCTCCGTGTTCGAGTCTAGTCCTGCCTCTCTGCGTCTCGCGTCTCTGTGCGCTGCTGCGTTGAGAACTTTTTCCTTTCTCCCCACAGTGCGCCTCTGCTTTCATCCGCCTGCCCTGCGTGCGCCACTGACGCAATAGCTCCCTCTCTCTCTGTATGGACCACAGCACCCCCTCCCCATCCCCTGCTCCTGTCTGCACCACTGGCATGCAGCGCCGCTTCACTGCCTCATTACCAATGCAAGGAGCAGACAATGGGCAACATCCACATACATTCAAACTTTTAGTGCATTGAAAACTGTCAGTCTATTTGAGCACATTTTTACACCCGTTCAGTTGGAGAACATCTTTAAACTTTAAAAGTCAGAATATATACTGAACATCACATTCTTATAAGCCTTGCACTTGCCCTTTGTTGAATTATTAGGCAAAATACAAAGTTAAGTTACAGAATACAAAGACCATAGGCTATAACAGCCGAACACAGGCACATGGGAGTGCACGAGAATCAACCGCCCTCCCACGCACCTCCTGCACACACACAGCGGACACACATGGGCACACTTTTTTCTTTCTTTCTTTTTTTTCAGCAGCGACAAACTTGTGGTTTATGAGATAGCTTTCTAGGAAATGTGAGGCTGCTTGTGAGTTATAAGATAGGCCTATATTGAAAGATGAGAGCAAGAGTGTAGAGACCAAAGATGAGGCAGGTGGAAACGGACGGGTCATTGAGGACATCATTAAAAGTGAGAGCCAAATGATTTCCCCCCGGACACAATCTGCATGTGTAAATATGTTAATCCCGCCTTTTATTCTGCACTTCAAAGAAGCCTCCTGAATGGACGGGACTCGAGGCGCATGAGTACTGTAAAGAGCTGTTCACTTCCCTCCCAAACTCCTGGCTTTGCATTGCTTGGAGAGAAGTCGGGGAAATATCTCTTTAAAGTTTTTTTCGTGCTGCAAGTGTAAGTTGTTTCCTCCGCCCTGCAGTGCGTCTATTTGCATAGCCAATAGTTCCTCAGCGATTGTTACTGGGCAGACTTGTTCTTCTCCTGTCGCTCCGGTCATTCATCAGACGCGCGCGCAAAGACCATGCGTCTGCTGCGCGCCAATCGTCCACACGACAATCCTCAGTTTATAAAAACGTTAGTACTTCAAATGTCATGCTATTGTTCATGTCAAGTAGCCGATTTAGGGAGTATTATACAGTTTTTAGGAAAACAAAAGTAAAATGCGTTTTTGTTATTTAAAATTTAGCTGCTCAATTTCTTGAATTTATTAGGATATCTGTTGATTGGCGCATTATATAACGTAATTAAGGAGAGTTAACACATGCTCCAAGAAGTTCCCCAAGAGCGCTGATGTGGGAGATAAGCAGGTGCTTGATAACAACCGCGGGACTTCTGGTGCGTTATACTCCCATGGCACTTTTCCCATTTCCCAACAACAATAACCAATTTAATGATAGCTCATTGTATGGATTTTTTACAGGAGTGTTGTGGGTTTATTTGGAGAGTAAAATCATAAACTCAACGGAGAAGTTTGACATGTGCCTAAGTGAAAAATGTCTACATTTGTTTTACTTAAACGGAGATGAAGAATAAAAACTGCTCATAAATTTCAATTAACCTTAGGCACGATTAGCCTGCTCTATAATTTTGGGTCAGGTCGTAAATAAGGAATCTGCAAGAGAAGTATGTAATGGTGCGCAGCTGCAGCAGACAGTTCCACGCCGTGCGTCAGGAGCCGCGCGCTGTCCCCTCTCTGCACCGGAAGCGATCAATTAAACCTCAACACATGGCGTATAGCCTTTCACAAGACCTGTTTAAAAAAGTTGGAGACTTTTAAGTTTCATCAGGCTATCAGATAACATTAAAGGGAAGACTTTATATTTATTTCCTAGACGCCTATAACCTAAATAGAATAAAATAGCCAGCCTGACGGAAGACAACGTGGTCTCTTAATGATTCCCCGGCTGCTCCAAGGATGAGGGGCTCGAGCAGTTTAGTCAATTAACCTTTTTAGTTAAAGCCCTTTGAAAAGGAAACAGGTGTAGGGAATGTGAGCCGGCACATAGCGGTCCCGCGTGAGAGAGCAGAAAGTAGCGCAGAGGAGTGAGGGGAAATCATCAGCTCTGAGATTTTACAAAGTGTCGAGAAATGACAGCTCATCAGGTGAGAGCATGCGCACTGACTAACAGCCTACCAGTTCTGACCTTTAAATCTATGCATTTAACAGCATAGCCCACGTAATGACTCCCTGACAGTTTATACACAACTAGTTACTATATAAACACGTTTTATTTATATTTATATTTAATGTATATTTTTTTATATTATTTTAGGGAGCATTTAAATTGCCTAATTTGAACAGAAAATAAAATATATTTAAAAAAATGTAATTATATGATGTAACCTATTTTAATGCAGTCTTATACTTTAGTTAGGCCTATATCAGCTAAATTATTCAACATTTTTAAAGCAGTTACAGTTAAATAATATTTTAAAGCATTTAATCACTGAGGATTTATGAGCTTAATTAACAGTTTCTTTCATCTTTTGTTTTTCTTCACCAATGCATGCTTTTACAAATAAAATAGATACAGCCTTGTTATAATATTTAAATAAGATCAAATGTATTATTAGTAGTATTATAATTAATATAATAATAATTATTATTATCGCAAACACATAAAAATACATTTGAAATCTTTTGGCACAAGTGAATATGCATTTTATGAGACATACAAACTATGCTCAACAGAGCAGGATTTTATTGCCATTTCCTTTTGATAAAGTAACTTTCTTGAAATTGTTTCACTGTTTTCATGTCAAAACCAACAACAGTTACTATTGTTACTATTTCACTGACTTTTAAATTATTTTGTATCTGATTTTATCAAGGTATTCCAAAAGAATTCCTCAGATTTTGACCGAGTTGTAGATTTTGTGTAGTATTTGGGAGCAAGGGGCACCTGTAGAGTCTGTCTGATGCTGTGCCACGACTGACACCACAACAATGCAGCTTTGGCATTGAGATGAGCTATCAGACGGCTCTCAGACTCCCTACGATTCTTTGAGCAAACACATTCTTCACAAAAACTCCCAGACGCTGCCCTTATCTCATTAACAGGAAGAGAGAGAGGGAGAGGGCAAACAAATGGGCTGAAACATCACCAATAAATCCCAACTCTTTGTGAATGAAGCACCTGCTGTTATAACAGTGTAGCTCCTGTATATCCCACATGCTCTATATTCTCCCATTTAAACATAATCACAACAAGATGACATGATGCTAAGCAGTGTGAAAAAATACATATATAATGAACATATACATTTAATACATTTTCAACTGTTGTGAGAATACAAATGAATAAATAGCAATATTTTCAGCATCAATATTTTGCATACATAAACTTGGATTTTGAAGAAAGCGAGAGAAAGCAAGATTTCAAAAGATTATGTTAGTAATTAATGGTAAGACATGATAAACAAATTATATCTGACAATGCTTCATTCCAGCACCTAAAATATGCTCTATTCAGTACAAGCAACAGTACAGTACACCTCTCCCCTTATATAAAAAAAATTAAAAAAAATAAAATATAATAATAATAATAATAATAATAATAATAATAATAATAATAACTGGTTAAATGGACAGTCACCCCTATTTGAAACAGTGTTGATCATTTAGTCCAATTCTCAAATGTAATGTCTTTTGTTTTACTGTATCAATCATTAGTGTTAAAGAACACACATTTTGTGCTTGAGTCTGCTATAGTTACAATCTACGACACCCGTAGATCATTATGTTATAATTAGCTCATTTTAAATCACAATATTCATCTAAAACATCTTTATGAAAGACACAAGCCTGCTGATTTCCACGTAAGAAAACTGAAGTGTCCAATGGGAGCTGACGTTGCTGTGAATGTCATCACAACAAAGAGTCAACAACTCTGATGGATAGCTGCAGATCACACTAGCAATGAGCAGATTTTTTTTTCTTTTTTACCAAATTTACTTCGCAACGCTGCTGAATCCTATGTGTATCACCAATTAAGGAAATAAAATTGAAGAAAGAAGTACAGAGCTGTGGATGTGTGTCAGTGGAGGTGTACTGACTGGCAAAATTGCATCTTGAAAATAAGCGATTAAAGATTGCTCAAACATGCACAAATCACTCCACAAAGAACTTTGAGAGCGTGAATGAGAATGGGAAATAACTATAATATGCTTAAAAGCACTGAAAAGTCAACTTTGCAGAATAGGTCTGCTTTAAAGCTAAATAATTTGATCATTTGTTTATACAAATGATTCATCTGCACAAATGAGGACAGTGATTTACAGATAATAGTGAATTAATACTATCAACTACACTCTCCAACAGGTTCAGGGTGCTTTATTAGTACCTAGGTATTTATTTATTTATTTATTTATGTCTTTATTGCAGTTAAAGAGTACTGAGGCTGTGTGAGACAGAACAGCATCTGATGTGAAAATAAAGAAGGGAGCTGACCAGCCACTTATGCTGGTTTATTATTATTTTTCTCTTTATAAATGCAGCTCAAATGCAGGCAATTTCGATTGGAGAAATACATTTTTTATTTACACATCTATACTGTTCTCTCTCTCCTCCATCTCTGTCCTCTGTTTCTGTCTCTTTGTCCTCTGTCCTCTGTGTTTCTGTCATTTTGTTCTCTGTCTCTCTGTCCTCTTTCTGTCTCTTTATTCTCTGCCTCTCTGTTCTCTGTCTCTCTGTCCTCTGTCCTCTGTGTTTCTGTCTCTGTATCCTCTGCCTCTTTGTCCTCTGTGTCTCTGTCTTCTATGTCCTCTGTGTTTCTGTCTCTCTTTCCCCTGTCTCTCTCTCTTCTGTGTTTCTGTCCTCTGCCTCTCAGTCTCTCTGTCCTCTGTGTCTCTGTCTGTATGTCCTCTGTCTGTCTGTCTCTTTCCTTTGCTCCTCTGTACTCTACCTTTTTCCTCTAATCCTCTGGCTCGTGCATGGCCTCTTTCTCAATCTCAAAAGTACTGAGCTATAGACAGTTTGTTCTCCTGTGGCAGGACAAACTTTATCTGTTTCTCACACTTTTTCAACACAACAGAAGAAACAATGTAGATGGTGGTGCGCTCAGCTGCTGCTGCACTGTCTCTCCCTGGGGCTCCTCCACTGTTTCCCATGTTCATATCACGAGCCCTTGACTTTGTCACTCATGCAACAGCTGCTGGCTGATATGACAGCAGTGCTGTAGCCCGCTCCTCTCCTCTTCTACCACACGCTCCAGAACAATTGTTGAATTGTTCCATCAGGAGAAGTCCTTGGTGCAGAATGCAAGGACTTCTTGAGTGCTGTTGTCTACGCCAAGACAATAACTACATTTTTGCACAAGACACCTCTCAGGATTGTTAGAAATTGTGTCTGTTGGTCTTGTGGAAGAATCAACATCCTGAAGACTTCCACCTGCTTTCCAAACACAGCCAGACAAACACATTAGACTTGAGGTCAGGAAAGTCCCATAATTGCTGAGAGCAGAGGCTTCAAACATTACACTAAACCTGTGAAGTGCAAAAATATTCTAACACTTGAAAATGTTATGAAGTTTGTTTATATTTGACCCATTTCAATAATACTCTCTCTAAATATGTCTCTGTGTCAGTCTCCCACAGAAACAGGTGGATTTTCAGAGATGAGAACAAGATTGTTACATTACACAGGGTTTACTGACACCGCCACAACCTCAGGTGGTATTGTCTTAGCTGCAAACAATAACAACACAAAAATTATAATTAAACAATGACATGTGAAAGATGTGTGAGAGATACATGTCCTTCAGACACCTGATCCACAGAACCAGCCGGGCACTGAGTAAATGCTGTTCAGTGCTTAAGTGTGATGGGCTGAATAGGAGCCCACCACACTGGCCCCTTACTGTTCCCACCAGCAGCACACAGTCGCCTGAAAAACCTGATCCTTTTGGGAAACTGAGGTGTTGGGCTGTAATTTATAGGCAGTATCTTTCAAGTGTTTCTGTGGCTGCACTGGTGGCGTCAGCCCACAGCCCTGTGTGTGTTTAACAGCTACATGTGTCGCTCCCTATCTCACTCGGAGAGTGGCACAAAGGTAAAGGGAGGCTTAACAGCCTGGGAAAAAAGTTGAACAGTGTGAAATTACCTTGATCCAAAGATTCCTGCCGCATACCAGCCCAATGAACCCATAACAGAGCAAGCAGTCAGTCAGGACAGAACAGCTGACACACACAGAGGCACGGAGGGGAGGAGCTGGCCAGGGAGGTGAAAGAAAGATAAATGAAGCAGGAAAGAGGCCCACCTCCACTAATCTTACACAGTCCAGTCAGTGCTCAGGGTCAGTGTATCTATATCTAATGTACATCTTATGGTAATGCTGGACAACTGGTAGGCAAGCTGAGCTATGTTGTCATAGAATTTAGAGCAAATTAGCTGACACTGATTAGCATAAATTGGGTTACACATTCTCATATTGTCAATGAGCTTTTTTGTTCCATGTCTTTGATGACCACTGACATTTAGTGTGCTGTTGCATGTGCCTTTATTTAGCAGAACCACTTTCTGTGTTTGTGGGTTGCACCTGCTTGTATTTGCCTATATGAGATAAGTGTTCTGCACAGTGCCATACTTTGGCACGTGTAGATCAGACAATGGGTAACCAGCCTTGGTGATTAGTCTGCTCCGGATATGAGCATGTCTGCACTACGTGCTGTATGTAGAGCATCAGGCCCAAAGCTGAGTGTAGTGTCAGAGTGAGCCTCAGGTGCAGTCAAAGAGTTCTACTGAGTTATTAAATATAGAATGAAGTTTAAAATTGTAAATAATTTCAACAGAACTATTTTTAACTGATCCGTCAAAATCATATTCAATCATAGATGCACATCCAAGTGTGACTTTGCTGTAGCTTTTAAGTGTTTGTGTGCCTCATGTGAAGATAAGTTCAATAGTTTGCTTTATCAAATGTTTTTATCACATTTTATGAAGGGCCTGTCCAGACAGATGGCTAATGGCTTTAGTTCTAGTGGAAAGCTACACAAACTACATTTGTTATGGGTGTATTTTTAACAGTGTAAATAACCTGCCAGCGATAACGATCAATAATGTATAGGTATGTGCAAATCAATGTTACAGGAGTTTAACTGTTTCAGAAGTACAGAGAATGGATGTGTTACAGTCACCAATAAGCACTACTCAACTTATACTCCACTGACCACTAAAACTGCAGAGATCAAATTAAAGAATTTTTTTAAAGTTTACCATTCTCTTACAACACAGTTGTAATGATGTTATAACTTGCTTTGACATGTGTCAGTGTCCTTTTTGTTGTGTATGTTGTTTTGTCTTATTTCTTGTCAGCAGAATAAACAAATACAAATATAATATTGATGGTCAATCTATAATCCTTTTAAGTCCCAGTGATCTTGACTTTACATTCTGAACCATTGGTTTAAATAACATATTTTGGTTGGATGAAATGTTTTTCTACTTCTTCTGTAAGACACTAACGTAAACCGAACCTTTGGTCATTTTGCCTGTTGACGTGAAGTCGGCAGATCCATTCATGTTCCATTACTTTTGGAATGTCTGTTTGGAACAAGGGAGGCAGGAGCACATCACAGACTGGCGTTCACCTTTTAACCGGCCCCCTCCCACCCCACCGCTGTAATCATGTTAGCTCATTCAAAATCACATTTCAATTACTGACAGGAGTGTGACTGCTCAACATTTCTAATCTAATACATGTGTTTCCCCAAACACACTGGCTTGCCTTGTCTTGAATATGGTAGAAAAAGGATAGCAAAACATGCGGTCATGCAAAAGCTATAAAAAGGATGCTCCTCACTGATTCAGGCTCAAAAGTCCAAATCTATTTTTAGTCTGTTGTACTAAATTTATCACGGGATGAGATTTAAACATGCAAAATGCACCTTCTGAAAACAGATATCATAGCTTTTTCATCAGAACCCATAATTAAATGCTTACTTCTTTTTAAGCTCTTTCAGTTAAATTGTATAATCTCTGGTCAAGGATCAATCTTATTTTGCCACTTAAATTGTTGACCATTTTTGGTTACTGTGGAGTTTTTTTTTTATAGTTGCAGCTAATAAACCCCTGACATTTTCACCACAAGTCAATGATCCAGTGCACATCTGAACTACAGAGAAAAGTGAAAGAAAATCACCCGGGCCTGCTCTTCTGGACAAACGGCCGCCCCAGCCACACTAGAGCCCTGGAAGTATCACCTCTGGATGGTGGGCGTGACTGCATAGCAATTACCCCGCAACAGAGCAGGCTGAGGTCTGTGTGAGCGTGTATGTTTGTAAAGGGCTTTCCTCTCACCATCCCAGTGCTCTGGAGAGAGCAGTGAAAACAGCAGAGGTACCCACTGCTGTAAATCTGTAGTTTGTCCCACTGGATCAGGTTAAACTTCCTTTCTTTCTCTCTCTCTCTCTCTTCTTCTCATCACATCTGTCTTTCACTCTGTCTCTCAGCCTCTGTGTGCTTAGCGGCCTTGTGTCATTATTATGGGCCAATTTGTGTCAATGCTAACATCCCATTCATCATAGGGTGGAATGGTTTCCGCCAGGCCTCCAGGAGCCTGCATACCTCACCTCTCACATTTTCACCATGGTGGCATCCGCTCCGCTCTGAGGTCAAAGGTCAGAGTTCCAGACCTCCTGAGTGATCACTGGCTTCTCTGACTTCTCTGTGAACACCCCCAACCCTCCCCTGTGTCCACTCTGCTCCCATTCAGAGACCTCCCCATCCTGCTCTGGGAACTTTTGCCTTCAGCTAATCAATGCAGAGTAACCTTCAAATCTTTGCACTGTTTGATAAACCTTTCTCCTAACCCGAGCACATCATATTAGACAAATTGGTGCTTAAATGTCACAAATTACAGATTAACAAGGATCAAGAAGTATCAGTATCAGGCCTTTTAATATAGTAGACATGAATCTATAATGTATTAGGAAGGCAAATGATCAAAGTTGAGTATCTACAATTAAAAAGTCCTCTTCCAAAACCCAACCACCACCTCTAAAGCAAAACATTACTGATGACTTTCAAAGAACACATTCACATATCATATTGCCTAACATTTGATGTGGACATATCAAAAAGGAAGTAAGAAAGATGACTGTCTACACCCAAATAAGTACTTTGTCTCCGGAGCAGATTTTCTTACCTAATATTTTGTGACCCTCATGTGTGTTTGACGGCCCTTCCTCTCACTGGGACCCCTGCATGCGGGCTGATGCTTTATTTCTTATGAATGACGAGCTGAACGAAAGTGCATTCCTTTGTGCTCTTGCAGGGGAAGTAGCTTTCCACTTGCTTTAGTCTTACAGGATAAAAACAAACTTCACCACCAAGCGCAGTATATGATCCATCTGAAGATAAGAAGATGTCTACAGGCGTGACATTTGTGCCTGACATGCTGGTATCACCTGAGGTCTCCCCTTATGGCCGGACAAAGACGGGATTGAAGACTGATGTCAAGGTGAGAGGTCAGGATTCAAAGCTGAGCAACACTACACTGGTTCTTCTGACCTTATCTCAAACTCGGTTCACATGTCCATGTCCAAACCCTTGCATACATGCCTTCATCTCTTATTTAGAGCATGGCAAGCAAATTAAGACACACAGATGTCTTTTTTAATTAGACAAGAGGCTCAAAGAGAAAAGAGTCAAAGCACTATGCTTTACAAAACAGCAAGAAAAAAATATGAAAGAAAAAGTATTTATATTTTTTGTTTTCTTGTTTTGCAGAGGTTAAAAAGCAGACCCAGCTCTAGTGTTTTTGTGGCTTTCAGTAATAAATAGTGAAAAACACTGACACAAAATAAAGACAAACTAAAAGTTTAGTGGATGTAGAACACTACACATGCACATATGTCACTGAGCAAGGCAGCAGGTAATGGCATTTGCCTATACTTCCTATGCAACAGCTGGCTCTGGTTAAAAACCTGGAGGCGTCAAAGATCACCCCAGATCTTATTCTGGTCAGAGGGTCAGTTCATCAAAATACTAGAAAACTGCAAATTAAAAAGTAAAAATAATAAGGTATACCTATAAAACCACCTTTTCTTGTAAACGCCCCTGCCTTGGCGTAGCCCCAACAGTACAGTGATCCATTTAACATGATCAGACAACACAAGAGCAATTTTCAAAGAATTAATTAAGTATTAAGCAAGAAATTTGTGATGGCTACACCCACACTGCACATCATGATTATGACCTGAGTCCAATAAAATTTTTGCTTGGTCTAAAATGTGGAATGTATTTCAGCAATGTGGTGCATATTTCAAACGTACATTTAAGGCATACATAAGTAATGCAGTAGCATGGGGCAGCTGGCTTATGGGTCCCATTGCAAATGTTCCCTAGTGTTATACAGATGTATCCATGGTCATCCAGAGTATAAATGATTCCAATTCCAAGTTTATCAGACAAAGCCTGTGATTAGAAAAGAATTATACACCACCTGGCTCAAATTTTTTTTTGTTTGGTTTAATGTGTTGAATATGTCTGCAGTATTTGTTGCATAAGGCCAGCTGCACATTACAAAATTTTAAGTCTGCTTTTCCTCTCCATAAGTTTGAGGCATGACCGGATTAGCACTTCTTGTAAGTTATTATTTGTTGTGAGAGTCATGTCTGTGGGTGTCTGTGTCAGTTGCAACAAATCTCAAATTGTAAGGTTTCAATATGTCAAATTTTATGATGGTTGCTTGCGCTCACATTTACAACAGCCAATCAGAGCAGCCCGTCTGCGGCAGCCTCAGTTGCCCAGTGACAGCTCTTAAACTGTGGAAATAGCTTGGAGGACACAAACAGAGAGTTTGGACAAAACTAGTTGCTTATTATTAGTCCAAAATAAATGCTGGTTAGACTGAGGCCTTGACAAGTCATGTGAATCCTCTGAGAGTGTGTATAATAAAAACATTATTGTTGATTCAAAGTGATCTGAGAATGATGCTGATGCTTTTTAAAGTAGCATGACAATAGTATTTACTCTGCTTCAGCTCTGCAGTTGTGAATGTTCCACAGTTGATGAAATGGGCCACAGCAACCCACAACTAGAGTCGAGATACATAACTTTGGTAAATTCACAAAATAATTTGGTTGGGAGACTCCTCCAAGCTTATTATTGAGATTTCGCTTAATTACAATTTAACATTTGATTTTGGCACATCCGTGGCCTCTAGTAAGGCTTTGCAGCTACAAGCTAAAAGGATCCTTGTTGCCGTGGTATTTGCAGAAAATCTTTGCAGGACATTGGCAGACTGGCAAGGAAAGCACGTAGAGCATGCAAACTTGATTCCTCTCTCTGCCTTTGCCAGCTCTCAATTATGCCCAATTACACCTTTAACACAAGTGGGCTGCTGTGGACATTTTGCAGGGTGCGAGGTCAAGCATTTCCTGTGTCTCTCAGTGACCCCACATGAGGGGAATTCTCCTCAAAAGGGGCCTCGCTCTCTTCCTCCCTCTATCACTCACTCTCTCTTTCCCTGTGTTTGACCCCTCCTCCACTAAAAGTCCAGACCCATATCTTAACCAATAAGTCAGATATTTGGGGCTTAACCTCGTCGACTTGTTAAAGCTCCCCTCTCCCAAATGCAAACAAACAGGAAAAGGTATGCACACTACAACAAGCGCACAGGCCTATTACAGGGCAGGCATCAAAGACTACTCAAATAAACACTTGTCCAAAGGAAGACTAGTGTTAAAAGGTAGATCGTACAGCAAATATCTTAAATGGGCATATGGTGTCATATAAATTAATCAATACTCCTTTTTAGGCACTACTTACATTTTGATGAGTGCAACGGTCAGACATTTGCACACTTACACAAAAACCTATGCTGAATCTCAGCAAACATTTTTAGCCCTGTTATACTGCATTTGTCTTTGAGCATTATTATAAACATTAATATGATACATATGTAATAGCAGTGTTCAGTGCTGTACTTAAAGCCACTGATCTGAGCTCCTGAAAATCTCCCACAACTTTGGAGACATGTTTGAATACACTTTTAGTAGATGTTAAATGCCCCTGACCTCTAAAGAATGTGTTACATTTACATGTGTAGTGGGCCATACTCCAATATCTAATGTGTGTGTGGGTGGACGTTTACGTGTCTCTGTCAATATGTGAGTCAAATCTTTGAAAGAAAATGCACAATGGTAGTGTACTAACAGGTTGGGTTCCCACGCCCAGTAGGAAAATAAATACTCCATAATCACCGCCTATCAAAACAGGCAACGTACGGCGGCTGAACCGAAAATGGCACATTCCATGGGAAATCCATAGCGAGCAAGTACATGCTCGCTGCTCTGCGCTGACATTTCAGAGACACAAGGGAGAGATTAGAGACACATCTGGGAGGGCCGCAAAACCAGGATGAAAGATGGCCCAGGGAGATGGGGGTTAGGCCCCCTATTTTTATAAGATAAATTGGTGGTCGAAGTGACATTACAATGAATGAACTGACAAAGGTGAAATCCACCAGAGGCTTGTAGGTGAACACTTCCGGACTGGATGATTTTCATTTACCCATGAAGGAAAACATAAGTTGTTTAGTCGTTCATTTGTTAGAAATCATTACGCTTAATCTAGAGACTGACATCAGTGTGATATGTTCTCATAGACAGTAATGATTTCAAAGGAAACTGAATTTTATACCAATTTAATCTATTAAAATGAATGGATTGTTAGGCCATTACAAGAAGAAATATGCCCACACAAACATCAACTAAACTGAATCCAGTAATAAGAGGAACAGTAAATTTTGGAATTAAACTGCGTGCTTTAAACTTCTTTGAAAATGCTCATCCACCCACCACCCCACGCAATCCAGCCTGCAAGCCACCATGCAAACAGGCACCCAGCTACTGGAATCACGAGCTCTCCTGCCAACACACTAGGAGTGGAAACAAATATGAGAAAAGCCCTTTCAGGAAAAAAATGTCCTTTTCCCTTCAAATGCTGAGTAGTTTATAATTGAAGGTGGGGAAAATGAAAGAGGTCATTCATGACAAAGAGCCAAGATATGAGGAAAGCACATTTATGTCAGAGAGGAGCCCCAGCCAAGTCGTGCTCTCAGCTGTTGTTCCAAGCCACACATATATCACACAGCCACTTCCTCAGCAGGAGAAGTGCACGCTCCGAGGGGCTGTAGATGTCCATGAATACCAGAGGATGGTAGGTTAGCGTGGGCTCAAAGGTAACCCTCTTCTAGCCCGTCTGTCTGTCGCGATCTGGCAAATATTTGGTTGGATTTACTTTTGTGGTTAAGTATTGGGATTAAGCCAAACAAAGACAGACTGCTCCTTTACACGCTTCATGTTTGGAAAAAAAATATGGAGAGGGTGGCAGGAGTAACAGGTAAATGAGCCCAAGCGGGGCCACACTAAAAGACCATTGTGTGGCGTAGGCTAGCCCATTATAGGAAAGCTTTTCCAGCTTTGGGCCATATGTCACTTTTATGAACAACGCGGTAGGAAATTGGGTCTTTTTGAGTTGTTTGGCCTGGGAATAATGAACCACTGAAAATGATTGTTATAGATGACCTTTCGGCACTGTTCTCATATGGAGCCAATTGAGGAGTTGCACCAGAGGCAGTCAGACAATCAAGGATAAATCAATTGAATGTTATGGGTCAAGGCGGCGGCTGCTACAAGAGGTAAGGCCTGGGAACAAGGTAACAACAGACTTCCTGCATGGAGGAGGGTGCAGAGAAAAGAGGCCCCCAATGGTAGTTCCTATTCATTCAAAAGTGGCAGGGGGCTTCGACGCTGACTAACTGCAGGACAGGGCAAAGGGGTGGTGTCAAGTGATAGTTTTGAAGTTTTAAGTGGGCAGGGGTAATTCACAGCCAGTCAGTGAGTTTTAACAGACAGCAATCCTGGGGAGGTTTTTGGAAAGCAGTGAGCGAGTGTCAATGGAAAATTACTATAACAATAAACATCTTTCTAACTGAACTGTTAAAAGAACTGACAATATCATACTGGTGCCTTTTTTACAAAAAAGGATTTGATTTAAAGGTCCTTTATTAAGCAAAATGGACTCTTATAAGCTTTTCGTCCTGCTAGAATGTTGTTACCTCCTCAAAAACATACCTGGACTTGTGGTTGTTTCAGTCACACATGTTTGAGTAATCCTTAATTATTAGTTTGTCTACATCTCAAAAGCTGCTCTTTTCCACCTTGTGATGTCACGAAGAGGTAGTTTACAAGTTAACAGCTATCTTTTACATTTTGTTCAGTAGAGATTGGCATTTCCAGGGCTGAAATTATCCTAATGATTTTAGTGAAGATGTATGGAGTTTTAAAACACAATGCAATGAAGCATTTCTTGTATTGTCACATGACATCACGTGGTGGAACATGGTGTTTTCTGTTTGAGAGAGGTACTCAGTAACTTAAAATACCTGAATATGTGGGGTTTGTGTGTTAAACACAACTCCAGGTATGTTTGTCACAAGAAAACAACATTATAACAGGTCAGAAAATAGGATAATATGGGCCCTTTAACTTTACAGACATGCAATTATCTACAGTCAAAACATAATCTGCTCAATTTTATAAAGTGATTGCTATATTTATTTAGCATTTGATTTTATGCATTGTGACTTATACAGGCTTGGAATTGTAGCACAAAGCACACAAAACATGACTTATTGCTGTCTGAAAATTGTGATGTCATGTGGTAAAACAGGAAGTGCTCCACTGTGCTTTACAAAACAAACAAACAAAAAATAAATAAACTAAAAGAAAAAACAAGACCAAAACAAAACAAAAAACGAAACAAACAAACAAACAAACAAACAAAAAACCCAAAACAAAACAGTACTTTTAAACACTATCCGAATGATTTTAGTGAAGGTGTATGTTTTCAGCCCTGGAACTGTTCATCTTTACTGAACAAAAGATAAAAGGAGTTGTTAACTTGAAAACTACCACTTTATGACATCATAAGGTGGAACAGACCATTTTGAGCTTAAATGTAGCCAGACTAATAATAAAGGGTTACTTTAACATTTGTGAAAGAAATAAAACACAACTCCAGGTATGTTTTTGATTAAATAACAACATTATAACATGGCTTTAAGCTCACAAGAGTCAATAATGCAGTATGTTGAACAATTTTCAACAATAAACCTCAACAATAGGTTGTGTTAATGTGAAGAAAAAACAAACAAAACAAAAACAAATAGTTTATAAACAGTTAATTAACAAATATTCAAGAACAATATGGTGGGAATTGACCGTTTACCTGTCAGGTTTCAGATTTGTCAAAATGATTCATGATGAATAACTCTGTAATTACTGGGCCTGTCTACATGAAACAAAAACTGTCACAAAGTTCAGTGTTTTCTCTGTCAACATAAATAAACAAAAGTGAAATAATTTTTCACAATACTTTCAGAAAGTGGTTCTATTATCCAACCGCAAAGACTGGATTGTTTCCATTCGAAAGGGCCATAATATTAATATGGCAACTTTGTGGACCTAGTCTCAAACCCACTCATAAGATATTTGGATATTTCTTCCAAAAACACCCATAGAAGAATTTTGATCTCTGCCCTCCATCTGAAACTATGACACCATCAAATTCTACAGCATGAACACCACGTACACAACCAGTCAAAAGTTCAGACACCATCTCATTCGATCTTTTTTTCTCTTTATTTTGATTACTTTCTACATTTTATATACGCATAGAAGACATTTATGTAGTAAAGAAAAGAAAGTTTAATAACTCTAATAATACTAATATATTTTTGTTAAATATATATGTTATATTCAAATCCTCAAAGTAACCACCATTTGCTTAGTTGAAAAATATTTAGTAGTTATTTAGTTCCTTTTTTTGTACTACATAACTCCATATGTCTTGTTTCATATATTTGTTGTCATATATTTGTTGTCTTCCATTTGTATCTAACATATAGAAAGTCGCAAAAAAAAAAATAAAATAAAAATATAATATATATATATATATATATATATATATATATATATATATATATATATATATATATATATATATATATATATATATATATATATATATATATATATAATTGAATGAAATGCCATGTCAAAAGTTTGGACATACACTCTCATTTAATATTTTTTTTCTTATTATTTAATTTTCTACATTTTATATACTGAACATAAGATCTGAATGTAAAATATATATATAAAAATATATATATAAATATATATATACTGAGTAAAGTTACATCAAATGTTCTTTTCTACATAACTTTATATGTGTTACTTCATATATTTGATGTTTTCTGTATGTATAGTATATAAAATATAGAAAGCAGTGAAGACAAAGAAAAAAACCTTGAATGAGAGGGTGTGTTCAGACATTTGCCTGGTAGCATATATACACATTGCACAATCAGTCACAGGATGAGAGGGGTACTATAGACGAAGGTGTATATATCCGAAAACTTGTCAGTGGTAACAGCGAGCCCTCTTCAGACAAAACACACCCAGCACCTGATAAGGACCACGGTGAGACAAATTCCTCAGAGCTATGAGCATGTGGATGAGGGCACACTGTGTGGTCAATGCCTTTATCCAAAACCTCCTACACACCACGTTATCGTTATCATTAACTCCAAATCTGCATTCACTATGGTCACTTTCATTTTCTCTTTAGACTTGGCATACACACAGTTGATGCTCTTGTAATCAATTAGAGATCAGGCTGGTCCAGTTACTCAGGTTGGACTGTGAGGTTGAAGTTGGTTAGTAGGTATGATAGCTCAACCCACACAATAAGGAAATGATTGCACAGACAGCAACGTAAAAAACAGATTTGTAAAACTTCTTACACATACAAATAACCTGTGAGTATGTATTTTTCCTACTGTGTTTCTCTATGCGTATGATTTAACACAAGTTCAGTTCAGCAGACAGAGGGGAAAAAAAAGACATGCAAACCAGACTAATGAGGCTTGCATCCACCTGTGCTATGTAAAAAAAAAAACATACATTTTACCACAAACTGGTCCTGTGTAAACAACATGCCCTCTGCACAAAACACCAGTTATTTGTCAGGAAACTAAGAATGCTTGGATGTTTTTGGTGGCTTCTATAGGTTTGGGAGTTACGGTAAATGTGACCACAGTCAAGACACATCACAGCTGCTGCACACCAAAATAAGACACAAAAACATCAACAGGCTGCTGGCTTCATACAGTTAGACCAGGAAGCGCTCAGATTAGTGGACACTGTCATTTTGGCTGTCAACACTATTGTCTGGTTTTAAGAAAGTCCTACGCCCATTCCCACTGTTAGACATTACATTTAAAGCTGAAAAAATCTAATCATGTGTGAATAAAATAAAGTATGGGAATATTTCCAGCAATTATAGTTTTTTATATGACCGGCTTCAACAAAGAAACTGTGAGGACTCTAAATCAAAGTACTATAAAGTAACACATCATTATGAAACAACTAAGCACTAAGTATAAAGCAAGGTGTTAAAAAAGACACTTTGTGCTTGTGTCTGCTGTTGTCCACTGAGTTACTCAATGGGAGCTGTTGTCACCAAAAATGTCATCACAACAAAGATCCACACAGTTGTCACCACCTCCAATGAATAGCTGCACATCACGCCAGCAAGTAGTGGATATTTTTTCATTGGTACCAAGATGCCAAACCCTACTCATATCACCATTTAGCAAATTCAGTAGAGCAGTGGTCACGTACCAGTGGCACAGAAAACTGGGGTTGACGGAGCAATGACGTCTTGAAAACAGGAGAATAAAGATAACTCAAACATGCCTGAATCACACTAAATACAAGAGAGCGTAAATAAGAAGGAGAAACAACTATAACATGGTTGTTTCAAGCTCTAAAAAGTTGATTTTGCATAATAGATCTGCTTTAAATATTACTGAACTGAAATGCAAGAAGATAAAAAGAAGAAAAAACATACAGTGAGACAAAAGATTCAACAACATACCTGAAAGTCATTAACGTTTCATATGATTATTTTATTTAAACTAATTGAACTAAACTGCAGTTACTAATGTTATACTTACTAAAATCATCAATTATGTGGTTACATGTAAAAATGAACCTACAAACAGACGTACGCTGCACTGTACCCACAGATAATAAGAGGAGGAGCTGGAGAGAGTGAGAGCGAGAGAGGAGAAGGGGAGGGCGCTGTGCACAAAGAGAAGCCTGGATTAAGTCATGAGTGGCAAGCGACATACGTTGGATTTTTAACTTGTGAGATCACATCCTTTTTCCTAAACAGAGGAGGAACTCATCCCTGCACTGGACAGCTCTGTTTCCTTCTGTCGCCCTCTGTCTGTGTCTCGAAATGTGACGTCCATTAGGCTCAAACAGTGGCCTGCTGACCATTCTGCAAATACAGACCTCATCGAACTCTGCAGTGGGACGATGCTAGAGAGAAGAATGGATGGAGACATGTTAGCATTCAGTAAACCAACTAAAATATGCAGGTCATAATGAATGCAAATTGAATGACAAATGTTCAGCGGAGAAAGGGTTATGAAACGTACACTGAATGCTTTAGTATTTGATGCTGCAACAACTAGCATCATATCAAAGTGTGCTTTAGATGGTTTGGTGAAGGAGTGTAATTCTCTGTCATACAACAATATATAGCACAATCATAGAAATGTGTATACTGTCCACATTGCCTAGTATAAAAGAGATGTGTGTGAGTGGTGATGACAGTCAGAGGGGCCAGTGGCACAAACTTGCAGCCTCACTTCTGTCAGTCTGCCCCAAGGCAAGTGTAAAGTAAATAAATAAAACAATGTATAGAACTTTGGGTGTCTTGAAAGGTGCTTTGTAAATTCAAGACTATTATTGTTATCATTACACATGCACCTAAAGAAACCTAGAGTCCCTTTCATTAATAACATGGGCCGTCTTCTTCCCACACCCCCGTTCTTCTCCTCAGTGTTCCCATGGTGACCAGACGTGACCCTGAGTACAGTGTGCAGGGTGGAGCTGTAAACGTCTAGGCCCGGTGCTCTCAGTGGAGATGGTGCACAGATGGAGATGTTCTCCGCTTACAGGCGCAGAGCAGTAAAGGAGAAATCTGATGGATAGCGGAAGACCCAGAGAGGAAGAGACGAGGGGGGCCACGCGCAGGAGGAATACAAACATTTGCAGCTTGTTATGGGAATTTTCCTCCCTCCTGGAAATAGTTCCTTTATGTTTTTAACCAAGTCTCCAGTTATTCATCCCTTCTCTGTCCCTCTATACAGCCTTCCTCCTCCCTGCGCCGATTACCCCGCTCCAGACTGGGCTTTCACTTTGGGGGGCCTCAGCCTCCCTCCCGGCTGACCAGGGAGCTTTCAAGGTACCCTGATGGATGCTAATGCCGGACTCTTTCAGATCGTTTTACAGCCGCAGTCTTTGATCTGCCAGCAGGCCTCTCTCCACGGCTGCCTGTCCTGAGAAAATGTAAATCCCCGCCTTACAGACACCTGTGAAAAAAATACTGCAGAATGAGAAGTTAGGCCAAAGAAATGGGAAGAAAAGATACAGTATAGGGGCAAAGAAGGGGCATACTTTTGATTGCAAGAGAGTTACAAAGGGCGAGATGGAAATTGTGAAGAAATAAGAGCGAGTGGCAAAACGGGGCCGGAGCAGAGAAACTGAAACATGCCTCTGACAAAGGCGCAAAAGAGGAATGGTCTCCACAGAACACAGGGACAGAAGGGACGCATTGGGCAAAAGAAAGAAAGGCTACAACAGCACCCAAAAGAAACAGGAAAGTCCATCTTGAGATGTGGCACTGGAGACAGCAGCAGAATAGCTGGGTGAGAATGAGCACGCAGGGAACAGTGGAGAAACAGTGGAGACAGATGGACAATTTGACTTGGAAAGAATGAGCGAGAAGTCAAAAGCAGGCCCAGACAGACAGATGATGCCTGCTGTGCAGCTCCAGAGGCGGATGTGGACAGCAGAAGTCAGGCAGGAGTAAAGAGGATCTCTGAAAGGATCAGTGCTGCAGGACAGCTGTGCAGCTGCTGCTACAGCCTCACTCACAGCAGACTCATTATCGATCAGCACAGGCAAGTGTACCCAACTGTACTGCACAGCACAGCTGGTACACTCAGCCTTTACCAAGAAATCCTGTCAACTTACGAGGAAGTTCCTTGGACCAGTTTGGACAGAGGCATTGTTTTACCGTGGTCTTTGAATCCTGTGAGTGAGTAAAACTAGAGCATGTTCACTGCTCAGCACCTCTGCTCTCTGCTCTTCCTGTTGTCCAAACAGGAATGATGTCATGTGCTGGTGGCTCCGGATGACTGTGGACAGTAGCAGTAGTGGCCTGTTCCTTGTCTGTGTGATTGGAGCACGTCCGGCCATCTTGACCCCCCCCCCCGTCTCCCCCACAGAGCCCAATGTCAGGAGGAAGGAAGCCTCAGCCAGCACAGACAGTAAGGAGGAAGTGTGAAAGGCTGTTAGCTGGAGCTCATACACTCGAGTGAAGCTACTCACTACAGAGGGCCAGTGTGGGCAAAGACAAGGCCAAGCTCACACTCTGTTTGTGTGCCCAAAGGTACACACCAACTGCACCACAGCTTTCAATGCAAAGAGCAACGGTTATGGGTCAGAACTCACTTCCCTTTGTCATCAATGTCACTTCCTGTGGCCAAAGAATGAAGCAAAAAAGACACTCTTATCCACACCATTATGATTATTATCATTATTAACCACCATGAAAGAGGCACAACATAACAAAACATAATAAAAATGGAAAATAAAGTTATAATTTCAGTGATTTCAGTAGGTTTATTAAATTCTAGGTGGTTTTAGATCAAAAATACCTAGAAACACATGCATACAGACTGTGAGCGAGGTCTCCACTGATCTGACCTGTAACTTTGTCTGGTTTGGTCTCCATGATTATAGAAAGGTTTAATACCAAAGAAAAGCATTTGTTACACAATGCACCTTTAAGAATTATTGTCCAAATTTATCAATGCATTTGGAAATGCCCTGTGTCTCCTGAGGTTTGAGGTACTGTGCTGTTATAGTGAGTGTGACTGCGCATATAAGCCATTGTGACAGCTTACCTCAGTGGAAATTCAACTGACTCATGCACATAGACTTTAGCAACTCTTTGTTCACACTTTACAGAACACATACAGATACAAGCACTTCTTCTCAGAAAAAAACCCCAAAACATTTCTTTGCAAACCGAACGCGCAGAGAATCCCTTTTACATATCCTTGTCTACAGAACATGTGAGTGCAGAAGCAAATAGCAACATATGACATATTTGGATACAGACCTATATTTTCTATACAATAAACTCATGGTAAAAAAATTAAATTAAATTAAATTAAAATAAATAAAAATAAAAATAATATGCTCTGACAACAAATTAACAGTTAAGGTTTTGGAGGATGATACTTTCTCCCTAAGAAAGTGTAATAAAGAGAAGCTGGTAGCTGAAAGTTGAAATATATTGTGTTTTTTATTGTATGTGTTTTCAGAGGGGGTTGTGGATGATAAATTATTTATTTTTTAATTTGTTTTATTTATTTATATTTTTTATTTCTTTACTTTTTAACAGATAAAATTATATTCAACTTTAAATCAGTGAGATAAATTAATTAAATTGATCACATCAAACCAATATTTCCGGACAGCACAAAAGCTTAAGTAATGTAATGTCACAGTATTAAAATAACTAAATAAACAAAGAAAAAGGCGTTGGTGATGTAGCTGCAGGCTGGACTTACTGGTTAGAAAGTGAAGTTTGCTGTATACTGGTAATCAGGGAATGACAGTTACACACTAGGAAAACTGGTGCAGTGTTGGCAAGAGAGCTTCCCTTGCTTGAGGTAAAACAAGATACAAAACTCAGGTGACAGTTAAATCCATGTATGCTATAATTACCTCATTAAACACGAATGTTTATACAGAACAACATTCCTTGGATTTCCAGCTACAGTTAAAGTTAATCCATAAATCTACACATCACTTCCTCATGCATATTATTGTTTTGTTTGATTTATACTTTCACGCCTATCAGGTATTTTTTCACTCTGTTTGCAGCTGATAAGTCTTACAGTTGGAGTCTGAGTCGGCACACCCTTTGCCTGCTCTTGTATAGGCCACTATAAATAAGTGGTGAAGTAATGTGAAAAACACAACTACAACTTCAACTACAGCTGTGAAGGTGTACACTTGCAGTGTTGGCCTATAACCATACACAGGAGTTTAAAAAGAGATAAAAGTACAAGCATAAGCAAATGCACAATAAAATCTACACTTAAAGGTGCACTGTGCAACTTTTTTGGTGGAGGGTTTGCTATATACTTGACTCCATGGAGATGATATTGCTTTGGTTGGAATATTCCATGGTATGACATTAAACATAACTATCTAGCATTTATTAATTATTGCTCAAAAATACAATAATTGCTTCTGTGAATAAGTCTGACTCCTGACAGATCTGAGCTGTAATGTAGTGTAGTGCTGTAACCTGTCTCCCTTGTGATAATTGTTTGTGTTTAATAATCCTGTTTATATGTATAGTGTTAAGTAAATAGAAAAACAAATAGATACGGCCACCCTACACCATCAGCCCTTCCACCTACTACTGATCCACACACTGACCACATTCATTCACAAAACATTCAAGAGGTGTTTTGCCTAAGGACACAACAACCTGAGTCACTGCAAGGAGGTTTGACCCTTTATCAGATTAGTTTTCAATGAATAGAGAATAGTGTGACTAAGCCATACATATAAACCTACTGAGTGTGTTTACATTTGCTGGGACTTCCCATTGCTTGCTAATGTCCACAGAGAAGGCTGGAACACAGATAAGGGCCAGTATAGGGTGGGGCTCACTGACTTTATGAATGATTGTGATCAGGGGCACGTGGACGGATGTGTGGTCGGCCATCTTCACATCACGCAGAGCTGCTGACGACACCACTGGCCTTAAGCACAGTGAGCCTCAGAAAAAATCCTAGATACAAAGAGGAGGCACATGGACAGAGCGCTCACTCACTGTGGCCAGCTGCTACTTCATGACGCACGCATTCTTCAGACAGGAAGTCCATTTGTGACATTTTTTAGAAAATACCAACAGAAATATTGTATTCCTGCAAATATATCCTCATGGAAACAAATAATTAGTTTCTTTTATCAGTATTTAGATTATTTTGTGCAGATTCCTAAAATCATATCCATGTCTACAGCATGTTTAATTTGAGAAATTCTTGTTTAAATGTAAACTGCACCCCAACCAGAGGTACAAAAAACCTGGGGTTATGTCAGCACTTACTAAGGGGGTGCTTGGAATCAATTCACATTTAAGAAACAGGTGATACATAAACATGCATGAAAGATAAGCTTTCTGCCATTGTGGAACATTGCAGACAAATCAGTAATATCTCAATAAAGACAGTGGTTTACAATAATTTATACAACCAAAACGTCAACATTTTTTTCTTCATTTTTACTGCTTTTTGACTCCTTTTTAAATACACGCACACGTGCACACGTGCACACGTGCACACCCCCCCACACACACACATATATATTTATTTTTTCTTTGCTATGTAATTCTATATACCTTACTTCATATATTTGATATCTTCTGTATGGATCTAAAATGTAAAAAGCAGCCTTTAAGAATATTTTTGAAGAGTGATTTTGTACATCACTTTTATTACAGTAGAAAACATAACAAACATTAACAAATCAACCCAGATTAAAACACACAAAAGCATAATTAGTACTGTATGGTATTCAAGTGTGAGACAGCTGAGTACTTGGGTCATAATGCAAAACTGCTAATCAAAATAGGAAATCATCCATGCTTCATAATTATGCAGTCCTGTCCACAATCACAGGCCAAACCAGTGGGTGCTTTCAAACCACGATTGTACAGATTTCTATTATTGTTCCAATTAGCATTCAAAATAGCCAGGGGTTGTGAGCCAAACCAAAAAATGAACATGAAAAATACAGCCCAGAACACATGTAGCTGGCTATCTAGAATCTTATTTCAAAGCTGGAAACTATTATTAACGTCTCGGATGAGTAAAGTAACCACATAACACACGCATCATTAGGCTACTTAAGTCCTGGTGGAGGTCACATAATCTGATGAGATATCTGGATTGAGGAAAATAAAGCAAGGAATTGTAAGTGATATATTGAGAAAATGTTGTCCCATACAGTAAAATATATGGTATATACCACAAAATGAACAAATTAGCTAATCTATATCAACCTGTTAATGATCATGAGGAATTCACTCTGAATTATATGTGTGTTTTTTCCACAACCTCCCAACTCTGATGAAGACAAATAAGTAAAAAGACCTCTTATCTGCAGGAAATAGCATTAGTCCAAATAGCACTCCTGGGTGAGGCTTGAAAGGGATGGCCCGGTTGTAGCCATCATTATGCCTGTCCCCCGACATGTAGCCTGCCTCTGATCCGGAGCCAGGGCCGGGCAGGAAGGCAGAAGGTGGCCATGGCGGAGCTGGACAGTCCTGGGTGGGCTCCGCACTGGGGTCGTGCACATGGGCGCCAACCATCAGCCTGGTATGTCGGTATGCACTGGGCTGTTCGTTCTCATGTCTGGGGACTTTTTCTTTTTTTCCCCCCAAATTTGTTTATTGACTTATGCAGAAATTGCACAAAAAATGACATCAAATTAAAACACACAATGCACAATCAAAATGATACACACACACAAAAAGAACCACAAAAAAAAAAAAAAAAAAAAAAAAAAGAGTTATGCATTCTAACAATCCTTGTACACTATGTCCCCAAATTAGATAATAGATAATATTGAACAGAGCCTATGAAACAAAAATAAAGTAGTAAATGTTCAATTAAGTAAATAACTAGATAAAAGAGAGGAAAGAAAGGACCTCCTGAAAGAGTTAGTTGGGAATAAAGGGAAAGCTCATTTGTTACACTATTCGGAACCATGGATGCCCTATTTGTGTAAACTCATCAGAAGAGTTTCCCAAGTTTAAGATGTCTGAGACTTTAAATGGACTTGGGCAAACTAACAGCGGCTACATTGGTCTTAGCATCAACGCCAATAACCCTCTGCTTTCTCTGTTGTACTGTCTTTGGCCTGACGTTCAACCAGCACAGAAAGTCCAGCTGGTTCGGCTTATTTTGCTACTTGTATGAGCTTCTGTCCTTCATCTCACAGGGTAACCATCTTTCTGCTCTCCCACAATGCATTTTTCTGATGTCACTAAGAACTCAAGCCTTTCTCAGCACTTTGGTCAGAGGTTTTAGTAGTAGAAAAAACAAAAAAACAAAATGTAACAATGCAAACAATTATTAAAATTTTAAAAATATATACTTAAGTCATCATGTGTATAAAATCATTATAGAGAAGTGCATGTTTCATAAAAACAAAAACAAACAAACAAACAAAAAAAACAATTATGTATATAGTATATGTAGAATCCATTGGACCTCTGTCACACCTCCACATGACTCTCCTTTCAGTAAGTGACATTCTCTAACAGCTTTTTCACCTTACAACACTTCTCTGATTATCTAGTTAATAACACACTAAGCAACAGCAGCATATCATTAAGTATAATTAAAGATTAAATGTATTTTTACAAGTAACTCACTTTCTGCTCCAAAGTGCTGAGATGAATAGACCTGTGCCCTAGGGGAAATCGCACAAGCTTCCATTTAGAGAAGTGTTTGTGCCATTGAACTTGGCGTATCACGTTTGACACATGGCTCTGGGGCTTTAGGAAGAGCTGCATCCACACCTACAGAAACATCATATACCGTGTCAAGTGTCCCCATGACGACCCACTCAAGTGTCCCCTTTTGTCTGCCAAAACACTTATGATGTACAGTAAAGCACAGCTGGGGTACAAAAGCTGGAAGAGAAGGAAATGTGTGTTCACTGAGGTCTTTGATAAAACCATCTCTTAATAGAAACAGGCCTTATCCAGGGAGAACTATTAATAACAGTGAGACTTGTCCGCCTGCCCCCTGAGGCAGCACACTGAGGAAGTCATCGATTCTTCCCACCATCTTCTCTGGGAAGAACAGGGGCTGGTGTTTTCCCATTCGGGTGAATATAAACCATTGAAGCCTTCAAAGCAGCAAAGAGTTCATAATCTGTCCAATAGCTCCCATGTCATGTAATATCTATGCTAGTCTCATGCCCCAACAAAACGATTATATGAAAAATTAGGAACCCCTAAAGTACATCGTCAAATTATTTTGTTAGATTAATCTAATTTCCATCACACAATGTTGTATTTAGTTTTTAGCAATATTGCCAACAATATTCTGCATCCATAGAGTTCTATCGATCTAGACTAAATCAAAGTCTTCTCCTTGAATTGGCGTGCAAGAAAAGGTAAAGTGCATTCAAAAAGTCAAAGGTTGCATGAGGAGGTAAGTGCAGAGTGTTTGACAGGATGAAAATGAAGAAGACAAAGCAGCAGCAGCAGCAGCATCTGTGACAGTGTGCACCAGTGAAGCATGATGTGTGCACTGTGTAGTAACAGTCTTCCGCTGACAGACCCAACCACCGGGGCCCTGCTGCCTCAGTGTGCCCAGATCTGGAGCGCTTCAACTAGCACTGAACCAGATGTTTCCTCATTTCAAAAAACAGGCAAAAAGCTCATTCATTAACCAATTCATATGAAGTGCATAATAAAGTAATCACAAAGAAGAGCGGCCTAAGTTCAAAGATCTACCACAAAGTACCGCCTTCAAATCAAAGTGAAAGTATTTCTTAACAGAATGACTGATCAGTAATGTTAGGTAAATGATAAACTATACAAAATAATAAAATGAGTTACCTTATCTTGAACACAGGATACATTAAAATGCAGCATAAAATATGCAATAAAATGATGATTTGAATGAATAAGTGATTCTAACATGTAACACAAATAACTAGGCCTAAACATGTACTTGCAGATTCAAACTTTGCAATATCAGCTGTGGTCATGTAACAAATTACAATGTTCTTATGAAAGTAAAAGTACATCTAGTCATAGTGAGCAAGATGATACAAGGCCAGTAAAACACCGTGTTTGGCTCTTACAGGAATCTGTCCGGCTGCTGGTATCACATCACTGTGAGAGTGAGACAGGAACAGGGTCAGATCTCTCTTCTGACCTTTACTTGGAGGGGAATTGCAATGCATTCTTTCATTATTAGATATAAAGCTGTATATGACAACTAGAAATACACAAACATGACTAACTTTTTGGGCTAATTGAATAAAATCATAACTCCCATGTTATGTTTCTCTGTAAGTCATTATTCTTTTCGCCCTGTGTGAAAAAATGCTAAAAGAAAATGAAACTTTCAACCAACATTAATATCAAACCCTACAACAATGAGTTATTCAGTTTCAAAAAAGCACAGGTCTAGTGTATGTGTGTCCAAAAGGCCGCTAAGGAAGTCCAAGTGAAATTTATCGTCTGTATAACTATTACACGGTGGTTTAAACTTTCCGGATGTGCCATATAACATTTTCTTAAGATGGGCTAAATTAGGCCAAAAGCTTTATAGAATCCGGTGTCATTTCATACAACTTAAAATATGATCAGTGGTACAGTACACAATCTCAAATAAAGCACAACAATACCAGCAAGCGGTGGTTCGTGTGTCTGGGCAGATCACATGACTGTCAGGGGTAAAGGATCCTACCTGAGAAGAGCTTGGAGACGCATGGCCTGTTCACAAGATCCATCACCTGCAAGGCAATACACACAATAAGGACACATAACCATAGTAAGTATAGTAGAAAAGAACTGTGCAAGCTCTGACACATAATAGTAAAGAGAGTCCAGTGTGGAAATCCCTTTTTCAGTTCTTATCATACAGAATGTTTTCAAATAAATGATTAGAGATTCATAGAAATTTGCTGTTTTTGTTTTAGTCAGTGGAAACATGATAAAGAGGAGAAAAGTGTTGAGAAAAGTGTTGACAGAAGTAGTTTTAAAATGACATGTTACTATGTGAGTCATGGTTTGAACTTTTAAATACTGGCAACTAGGTCATTGTTAAACCTTTTGCAAATAAATTACCACTTCGCAACTTTTAAGACTAAAATAAAAGCATGTTTTGCTCACAAACCTGACTCTTATAGGAGAGGAAAGTTACATGATGTTGCTTTAAAAGGCCCATATTATGCTATTTTCTCATGTTATAATGCTGTTTCCCTATCAAAAACATACGTGGAGTTGTGTTTTGTATCATTCACACATGTTTAACACACAAGCTGCATATTTAGACTGAGTTCTTTTCTCAAACAGAAAACACTCTGTTCCACCTTATGATGTCATGTGGCAATACAAGAAGTGCTCCACTGTGTTTTTAAACACCATCCAAATGATTCTAGTGAAGGTGTATGATTTCAATCCTGGAATTGTCAGTCTCTACTGAACAAAAGGAAAACTACCACTTCATGACATCACAAGATGGAAGAGAGCATTTTTTTTTACTTTGGAGATATAGAAATACTAATAATAAAGGACAGGAATTATAAACATGTGTGAACAAAACACACATCCAGGTTTGTTTATGATGCGGTAACAATATTTTAACAATGCCTAAAGCTCACAAGAGTCAATTTTGTTTAACATAGGGTCTTTAATAGTGACTTTTATTTTTTAGTATTTTAACAGCAGCCTATTATTATACATTTGACTGTATCAGTCTTTTTGCAAATAGCCTGTATGAAAGTGTTATAGTGCAAATGTGTGAATAGTGGTAGTTTGAAGCGTCTATGATAAAAAGCACTATAGATAATGTACTTTGCACTGACCTCATGCTAGAGGTGTTGAACATTTCACCAATAGAAATGCACAGAGAAGTTACCATGGTGCACACATCAACAAAGACAAAAACATTTTTACATGTCTGAAAACTCAAGAAAAAACACAAAATGGATTTAAATAGCACATTTTCAGGAACCTGTAATCAATATGAGTATTTATGACCGTGTTTAGGTGTTTCGATAATCATCTCACCCGTTTTAGTTCCAACCAAGTCAGCTCTTTCTGTCAGATTGTGTTAAAATAAAACTCAGATTAAGTCTAATTTGAGTAACAAAGCTCCTAACAGAGTAGTGCTTTCAGTTAGCTTCATGACATCAGCTGAATATATGTTTGCTGAGGTAAAATATAAAAAAACAAACTGCATTTCAATACGGTGACTACAATTTCACATCATAGGTTTTGTCAAATATACACATTCTTCCCCACTGGATGAAACCCTATACTATAATATAGCTTTCATGCAACATTAGACCCGCAGAAACGCTAATACATGACTCGTTTTCATGCGTACGCCAGGCTTTATCACTCATCACAATGACTTGGATGAAAAGAGCGGATTATTCCACAAAAGATCCAATTGACTTTACGCTAAGTCTCCTTCCTATCAGGTGTAATCTCCTCCGCTTACCCCCTCCCAGGCATCTTATGTGGGGCGATGCATCTCGAGCCTGGGGGCCTATCACCACATCGGGTCAGGGAGAGCTAGCTTCACTTCCGAAAGCCCATGCCCCGCCCTGTTCTGTAAATCTGCGTCCACGCCAATATCCTCAAGTGGGACAAAGTTCAGTTAACGAGCCAAGGAAAGGAGAAATGGAGCAGGGATGACGAGGGGAGGAAAAGGCACTCAAATGTGAAGTTGTCAAAACACACCATCTTGTTTTTCCAATACAGTGGGAATACAAAACAGGTGAAGCAGATATAGATCCTTTCCAAAAATCAGAGGACAGGAAATGGGTTCAGGCAAGTGACAAGAAAGACTTATGTTTGTGCATTGTGTGAGACTGCTTTAAACATTGTAAATTATCCAGACATGTCTTTGAAAACAGAGCTACTGGGACTATTACCCATGCCTTAAGAGAAAGCAGTTCAGAGGTGGACACCATTAAGTACTGTTAATCCAAAAATAATATTAGGCTATGTTCAGATTACAGGGTTTAATGCTCAGTTCTGATTTTTTTTGTGAAATCCGATTTTTTTTGAGAGATTGTTCACATTTCCAATTAAATGCAACTTGTATGTGATCTCCAGTGTGAACATTGAACGCCCCAAAAGTGGTCACGATGGACACGACGATGTCACAAGCAGTGATCATTCTCAGTGTTTATGGAAGTCGCCTAAACATGGACACTAGCATTGAGAACCTGAAGATTTTAAAGTTGTTGTCGTACCAGAGCCAGAATATGTACAGCTTATTTGTTTTAAGGAGGAGACTGAGTAGGAATAGGACGAGGTATTTGGCCACTGCGTTTTGTGGGGTAGTGGCAGCAATGTCTTTAGTAAGGAAAGTGTAGATGCGTTACGTTGCTCTGTGCTTCACTGCTTCACTGACACAGCGTTCATACACAATTTCATATGACAAGAAGAGCGTTTGTGTACATTTGTGAATGCTTACTTGTACCACTCTCGCGAGAGGAAACACGTCTTCACCAGCCTATTTCCGTGAGCAAACATGTCAGCATTGGGCAAAAGGTGCTTGTTACCGCACAATAGCCGGCGAGGTGGGATGAATGTGACCTGGCCTTTCAGACTGAAGTCGCATGTCAAAAGATTGAATATGTATCTGTTTTAGGACCAAACACCCAAATAGCCTGGGTCGTATTTGAAAAAAATCGGATCTGTGTTGTTCAGACTGTCATTAAAAGATCAGATACAAGTCTGAACGTAGCCTCATACTCTACTCCACTTCATGATGTTATTTCTTTGCCTGGGATGTTTTACAGTATGACAAGAAAGTGATGACACTAGTTACAGGTCAGATCTGCGGAGAGGTGAACCTGCTCACAATAAGAATGTCTGTTTTTAGAAATACTTAAATAAATTCATGATAAGTGAAAGGAACATTCCAAACAAAGCAATAACATATTCATACAGAGACAAGCAGGTGGTGGAGTTCAATGACCAATCTTCTGGTTATAAAACAACCACAATCAGCCCCAGTCACTCTAAATGCATGTCACGACAACACATTTTGAAGCATGATATATTGTTGAAAAAATTATAGATGACAAACAATAATATTAAAACTAATTTATGCCTCTTACACAATCACCCAAGAGCAGATTTAATCAACAAAAACTACTCTAAATCTACAATATTGTTTAAAAATACATAGGCAGAATGAAACACTTGAGTATTTAGTTTGTATCTGTAACGAGTCATTGAAGTTATTAATTTTTTTATAGCTTAAAGCTCATGGTATAGGACCCATAAGGACCCTATAAATATAAATATAGACCCCCCAAAATATTGTCCCAGCTTTCATATACTGAACGTTAAATCAATAAAGTATTTATCATGACAGGTCTAAATGTACTTCACTGAAATATATGTTAAAGTATACTGTGCAGTAAAAGCAGGGCAGTTGAGGGGTCTTAGGGTCCCAGAATTGGAACCTCTGCTTATTGATTAATATTAAATGGGGGGGGGGGGGGGGTATGTGAGGCTTCTTGCCCTGGGCCCCCAAATTTCTGTCGACAGGCCTGAGCAAAAGTATAAGTATCCATAGTAACCAAACATATCAACGGACCAATAATAAAACATGCCCTGAGATAACTGTGGACGCTAATCAAAGCATAAGGGAATGTCCCACTCAACAATATACAACCCAGTGTGTGTGTTTATTGTGCGAGCAGCTGTCTGTGTAAGTTATGCAACACTAACAGTTCATCCAGGTGGGGACAACAAAAGCCCAGAGGCACAGGTAGAATCGCAGACCTATTCTGACTCCATAATCTCCCTATTCTGGAAACACTTTGATTTGTGAGCTTGTTCAGAGCTTGTGTCAACACACAGCCCCGTTTGCCACCCAGGTAAAGACTGACACTACACTTAAGTCTTTGGTCTCAGTCCCTCATCCTTTTCAAGCCACTGTTAAATAGAAAGAAGTGCATATCGCGGTTCTCCCCAGTGTCTTTTGTTGGAGAGTTTATTTCAGGTCTGCAAGAAATTCCCCTGCGTTTGTCCCTCTGTTTAGCATGACCAAACAGATACATCAAATACATCAAATGAATTACAGTTACAACAGTGTGAACAATGGCAACAAAAGTGATGGAGATAATCAAAGATAGATGAATAAACAAAGAAAAGCATGATGGATGTCTGCAAGCGTTTAGTCACACAAAGAGCCAATGTGCAGTTACTTTGCAAATTAAAATGAAATATAATCTTCCAACCACAAACCTTTTATCCTGTATACTAATCCTCAATCATTTGCTCACAATAATAAGCAGAAGCTGGCCACATCTCAACAACCATTTCAGAAACACAAAATGGCATAATAAAGACAAGGCTCAAAGTGATTTGAATAACTGTAGAACTATTTTTAGGGACGTGACAATATCAACCAAAACAATTGAACCATTATTCATGATTGTTGACAACATACCCCTTCAAAAAACAATGAAATCTTTAATTTTCTTTCACACATAGTCAAATACATTACCGTAATTCAGCGATATTTTATAGAGTAAAACTTTCTCAATTATAAAGTAAAACAAAAACAGACAAAAATGACATCACATTAAGGTTTACTTTTTCAGAGTACTGATCCATCACGCTGGGGGTGTTTGTATGTATGTCTATGGCAGAATGTTCAGCACTTACCATGGTGACACAATGGCGCACACATAAGCAAAAACTGATTATCTGAAAACTCAATAAAAACACAAAATGGAACCTGTGATTAATTTGAGCACTTATGGTTCTGTTTAGGTGTTTGGTTTTCAACAAAAAGGTAAGAGTGACTGAGTGAAAAACGATCTATCTTGTGGCAGTAATTATTTGTGTAAGAGACTTGTCTAGCGGCACAAATCATCTCACTTAAAGTCTAACAAAGTCTCAGACAGAGCAGAGCCTATAGTTAGCATCACCCCCCAAGGAATGTTCATGACGTCAACTTTAAGTAAAAGTAAAAGTTAAGTAAAAATATAAACAGAATAAAAAATAAAATTTAACATCCATTTTCATTTAAAATGGTTATTGTTTCTTGCTTTTATATTGTGACCCAAATAATAATTGATTTACCAAACTATTCTCAACTCTCCCCACTATTACACAACACTCTGGACACCAAACATCCAGGAACTTCAAAATTGCTTGTACTTAAGTGTACAGTGACATGTAGTGGAGCTGCACTACACTGATGCAAGTCTCTGTATTAATACTTTGCAGCTCATGTAATCAACACTCCAGCAGCAGTGCCTACAGTTAGCATCACTGGGGATGTGATGCTAACTGTAGGCACTGCTCTGTCTGAACCTCTCTTGGTCAAATTAGAATTTAATTTGAGTTTTGTTTTAAGAAAACTGATCATGAAAAACTGACTTATCTGGATCCACTACAGTTGAGATTGATTAATTAATTAATCATTGTATTTATATAGAGCCTTTCAAGACACCCAAAGCACTTTACAGAGCATTATTCATTTACTCCACACTAAGTGGTGGCAAGCTGGTAGCCCCAGTTGCCCCAGGGCAAACTGACGTTAGCGAGGCTGCCAATCTGTGCCATCAGCCCCTCCAATCACCACCATCACTCACACACACACCACTTTCAAACTAGGCAATGTGGGTGACGTGTCTTGCCTAAGGACACAACAACAGTTTTTGCTTCTGGCGCAGATGATTTGTGCTGTTAAACAAGTCCCTCTCAAATAAGATTACAGTCACAAGTTAGCTCGCATTAGCCTACAGTTTTTCAGTAACTCACTCTCACCTTTTCTCAAATCAAACACCTAAACAGAACCATACAGTTTTCAGACAATCTTAAAACTTTTTTTGACAGTTTCTACTAATGTGTGCATTGAACGCCTCCAACATGGTGTCACTGCAAAATATCAGTATATTAAATTTATATTCTTTTTGGTGGATATCATTTGGTCATATTAAAATTCAGCAGTCCTCTATGTAAGCTCTATGCTTAAGAACAAGCCTTCTTTCCCACCCACTCCTCCTCCTCCTCCTCAGTCTCTGTTATGCTGTGAGTGACAGGTGGATTAAACCAATCACAATGAAGAGTGAACTCTCAAGAGCAGGATATGATGTGCTAAGCTCTTATAGGAAATATAAACTAGGTCTACATGAATGGTGGTTGTAAAATGAAAAAGGCTTTCAGAAAATCATAAAAATATTTTTTGGCATTAAACCCACCCTTCACTTGCATGATTCTGCATAGTTGTTTAGGCCATAACACATTTTGAAGTACGACAAATTGCTGAAAAAAATATACAGTATATGATAAACAATAATACTGAAACCAGTTTATGCCACGGACACAATAACCCTAAAGTAGAATTAGTATTCAAAATGTACAATATGGGTAAAAAACATGAGCTGAAATGAATTAAACACTTTGGTAGTTAGTTTGTATTTATAATGAGTAATAGAATCATTTTTTCTACCCTCGACAGCTTAAATCTAATCGTAAAACAGGAAAAATACCAAAAGGTTCTTGACTAGTACTTGAGAAAAGTATCCACGATAAAATTTGCCCCCATCTAACATATACTGAACTGAAGTTGATATTGTATTTGTTGTCACAGGCTTGCACACAACATAATACCAGTCCTTCTACTTAAGCATGTATTTCAAGTGCATTTTACAGCAGACTTGTACAGCCATAAATCTAACTGACCCTGCACAGAGTGGTTGTGAGAGCAGGTTGTGCATCCCACCCCTCACTTAGCCCCACACAGTCAGTAAACCTGTGCTAACATCTCAACCTGCTAACCTTTCTGACCCCCCCTCCCCTGCCGTGGGACACCAGCCGAGAGACAGGAAGTGACACGGTCACAAAAGGTCGTCTCAGACTGTGCATTTCAAATGTGCAGAACAAGATGGATGAGGCTGGCCACAGTGAAGGCAGCGTGTTTTTACAAGTCAAAGAATGTCACATTGGTCTTGTCAACAAGTGCAACAAATGTCTTGCTGGCACTGAAGCAAACTGACAACAATATATGCTTACAAAGGAGCTACCATTTTATATGGGGTCTGATGTGAAATGAGGCAGGAAGAGGTTCTCCAAATCACTTCTTAGAAAATGTGCTGATCCATCAAATTAAAACATTAACTGGGAAGAAAACTGTAGATGAAAAAAATGTTAACAATTTTGAATAAATAAGAAATAGTGATTAAATTATGCTTACAAAGGACCTGAGGTTTTCTTGGGGCCTAAGGATGAAAAAAAAAAAAAAATAAATTCTAAATACAAAGTTATTTGAATGAAAACTGTAGTAAAATATATAATATTAAGGTATAAGACAGATGCTACAACTATTTCTACAAATACAAACTTGAAGGGCCCATATTACGCCATTTTCCAATTTATGTTATAATATTTCCTCATCAAAAAACAGACCTGGAGTTGTGTTTTGTTTCGTTCACACATGTTTAACACACAAATCTTGCATATTTAGGCAGAGTTCTTCTCTCGAACTGAAAACACTCTGTTCCACCTTGTGATGTCATGTGGTGTAATACAGGAAGTTCTCCATAAAATCACTTGGATGATTTCAGCTCTGGAATTGCCAGTCTCTACTAAAAAGAGGTCAAACGTAGCTGCTAACGCTTCACGACATCACAAGGTGGAACAGAGCATTTTGAGCTTTAGAGATGTAGACAGACTAATAATAAAAGGATTACTCAAACATGTGTGAACGAAACAAAACATAACTCCGGGTGGGTTTGTTGAAGAGAACAACATTCAAACATGGCTTAAATCTCACAAGAGTTTGGCGTAATAATTAACTATTTTTTGCAATTACTACATCCACCACTGCCTTCAATAGTTATTAATAGTCAGTTTCCCCTGTCTGTAAAGCAGAATTATGCACGTTTGATGGTTCACTGGTTAAGTTTTTTTTAGCAGTTGTAGGTGATCATGACTAAGACAGATAATAAAACAAATGTGTATATGTGTGTAGAGAAAACAGGTTACGCAGCATGGACAGGTGGCTGTATTTTGGTTTGGTGTATCCCCATGGCTTCAAGGCAAACATAGCTAACAGGACCCGTTTGTGTCAGTAACTAAACATTTGGACTGCTTTCAAAAGTGTCTGGACGTCTCTCCATAAGATTACAGAGGAAGTTCATTGGCTTGTTTTTCCAGTCCGCCTCCAGTGTTTGGAAATGCGCAGAACGGAAGTAAACAAAGGAGTAACGTATATCAACACCAAGGTGATACTTCATTCAACTTTTTTTGGTAAGTTTATTACACCCCGGCTTCTTAAATATGTTCAGACAAAAGAGCAATTTAAAAATATGAAGACTTACCTGCGAAAAAGTGGACTTAGTGTTTCGTTCCACTTTAAAGGTGCATTGTGTGTAACTTTTCTGGTGGAGGATCACTCAGATGCTTTTCTTCATGGAGATGGAGATTGCATTGTCTGGAACGTTTCACAGTATGAGATTAAACCGTTCTATTATCTATAAAAAGTTACACAGTGCACCTTTAATGATTGTTATAAAACAGTAGTTCCAGTATTTACTTTGCTCTCCACAATGGGGATCTCTGACAACCATCAATCACCCGCCACATTATTAGCCAAGTGGGTGTAGTGTCTTGTCCAAGGACACAATGACAGTATATGGAGTATGTTGGACTTGGGATCAAACCACATCCTACCTGTTACAAAGATCATACGACTACTGTATGTCTCATTTTAGATACAGCGTATGTAGTTACGTATGTTATGTGTTTTAAGATTCCTCATCTAAAACAAATCTGGTAGTAAAATATTTGTTTGGAATATTTAAAGAATTATCAGCCCCAAGCCACTGAGAGACATGCATCATAAAAAACAGATTAAAAGTGGAATAGAGATCATTCATGTAGTCATAATTTAATAAAGGATATAAAGAAGACAACATGCTAATAAGCAGTTTGATTAGATACCATCTTTTCTGAAATATTTCTGATAAAACAAAGCACTAGCTAAAACTGTCATCACTTTTCCAAGTAACAAACCCTGCTTCCTTAATTTCTCCTTTTTTACCTGCAGAAAAACCTACAAAAAACAAGTGATCAATCAGGTCGGGGCAAAGACCTCAGACAAGTCAGCCTCATCGAAAGACACAAGGTGACCATTCCAAGGTACTCATGGGAAATGAGGCACTGAGTGATGACAGAGGACTTTCAGATCACCAAACAGGAAAAGGTGGGCCACACTGAATACATTCAAAACTTTAGGTATATTTGTATATAGCTTTAGATAGTTTATGTTCACTGAATGACATGCATCAACTCATTTTAGGACTGTTTAGATATAGAAACACACATTTATTGTTCTTAAAAAAAAAGTCATATATCTTTTCAGTATAAATGTATTAAGATTTTATTATTTATTCATGTTTTAGTATTTTTTTGAAAGGAAAATATTTGACAAGGGACTGAAAATCACCATGGAATCTCTAAACTCTGTTAATCTGAGATGAGAGAAATGTCATTTTGTTTGTAAATGGTAGGTGACCAATGAGCTCCTTAGTTTCACGTGTCACTGAGAAAAACTAATTTCACTGTACGATCACATTTGGTCAGACTCGAGACATGGAGAACAGACTCATATCCCTCTGTATAAAATAATACAGAAACATATCATTCTGGATCTGCAGACAACATTATCTATACAAAACCAAAATTTTCAACCACAAATTTACTGTTATTGACTTGTATTTCATTCAATCGCCAATAATATTGTAAATAAAGATATATATATTTTTTTGCATTAACATAAAAGCCCAGCTGCATGGATGATAACCCAATAATTAGATCAGATTTTGCATGTTTACTTTTACATGCACAAAATAAATTATATCATCAAAATATGTGTCAGCTGTAAACAAAGATATATATTTTTTGCATTAACATAAAAGCCTTAATGTATGGACGTGACCAAACAGCTCCATGTCAGATAATCATAAAATGTATCACATTCATCCTATGAAACATAAAAACATAAAAGCATTTCTCCACATAAACACTGAAACCCTACACCCGCTCTATATCACCCACATATACTGTACATGAGCCCCAGTACACCCATGTCTCCGCACACTGGCATGCCCACTTGGAGACGTCCAACAGTGGTGAACAGCTGCATGGTCGGCCCTGGACGCGGACCAGCCACCTCTCAGGCCACAAAGGGCTTCTTGTGCCTCCAGCTTACCACGGACATAAAACACAAGAGATAAGACCAGACAGTGTTTGCCAGCAGCAGCAGACCTCCCCAAACAGGAACTGCAAGTGCAAGTGTTCCCTCACACACAATCATCTACACACAATCGTCTACACACAGGGACGCACACATACAAAGTGTCAGGGGTGACTTGTGTCCTCATGGGTGACCTATGCATTTGGCACATTTTTCTAAATATTATTGCTACTTATTTTGAATTTATTGTTGTCATTTATATTCTTGCTCTTTGTTATATATATATAATATAAACCAGTTTTCAGACTTTAAGACAGATCCACAAGGTAAATGGTTTGGCCACAGTATATATATATATATATATATATATATATATATATATATATATATATATATATATATATATATATATATATATATATATATATATATATATATATATATATATTAAAGTCTGAAAACTGGTTTAAAACAGCAACACTGTTATTTTATTTTATTTTATTGTCTTTATTTTGACTGATTTCTAGCAACCTCAAAGCAGCCTCACTTTGCCTTGTCAAAAATAGTTAGTAGATTTATTTCCTTTATTTCTTTACCATATAATTCCATATATCTTTACTTCATATATTTGATGTCTTCTTTATGATATATAAAAACACAGAATGAAAGGGTGTGTCAAACATTGGGGTGTGTCAAACATTTGACTAGTGTCCATCAGTCCACAGCAAGAGGACACCGTGTACTGTGGATTGGAAATATAGATTTTTACAACTGCTATATGATGTTTTGAAAATGTGTTTTATCTGTTTATCGCATTTTTGCACATGTTATGGACATCTAGAGTTTGATTTCTGTGCACGTGTCAATAGGCTGGTATCAGTGTTTTCAGTTTTGTTTAGTTTAGAAGCTTCACTATCCAATGCACCAGTGGATTTAAAAGGCCTGTCCCAATGTTTACAGCTATATTGTGTAAGCAGCTCTTGAGATAAAAATAAATCCCTTGTGTACTGTCTGCATCTAATTACATTTAATTGTCTGAAAATACAGAAGTGCACATTTAGCATGCTAGTGCTTTTTTAGTTTTACCGTGATGGCAAAAGAAGAAGGCAATATAAATTCTTGTTAGACTAAACATATGTAAAATAAATAAAATAAAAAAAATAAAAAAAAAAGATAATAATAGTGATACTACTACTACTACTACTACTACTACTACTACTACTAACTAATAATAATAATAATAATAATAATAATAATAATAATAATGATAATAATAATAATAATAATAATGATAATAAAAATTTGAAATATTGTGTGACAGTTGTGAAGTTACAGAAAGAAAACATAGTATATTCCAGTGATGTATCTTCGTTACAGGGATATTAAAAAAAAATAATAATTTATATATATATATAAAATAAATAAATACATTTTGTCTAATTCTCACCCCAGAACTCCTAACACATGAATTATGTACATGAATGACTGTAGGGGTTTGCTCTTGGGATCATTAACCACCTAAAACTACAACAAATAAAATAAAAATAAATAAATAAATAAATTGTCTTCTTTATGTTTCAAATGTCTGTCAACAAAATAATCACAAATATTCACATTTGTCCCATGCAGACCCACTCTCTTGTGGCTTTAACACAATACACAAATTGGAAACATTTATATCTTACTGTAATAATTATCTCTTTTTGTATCTCTGCATAATTAATACATTTAAGTATTTTAAAAAATAATTATAAATCTCCCTCCCACAGGTTTGTAAGTGATTGATCTTCAGACTCCTTTATGCTAACGTCTTTGTGTGAATGAAAACAGCTCCTTTGTTTCCTTAAAAGACACCAATGTGACGCCCCCTGAACAATGACGCTGCGCTCTTTTTTTCTTGTGTCTTTTGATATGTTTTTGCTGAGTCATGTTCTGCCCAGTCACTCTTTGGAGGACCTCACGGACACAGGGCCACACACACCATGACACAGTGGAGTCTGTGTGATTTGGCTCAAGGTCCACTCTTCCATGGGAGGGAGGAGGAGGAAGAGGAGGAGGAGGGAAGCCCTTAAACGTGACTAATGCTTTTGTCCCTCTCATCTTCTGTGTGCATGTCAGCTCACCACCATTGCTTTAAAAGTAAATAATCTTATAGCAAGAAATAAGCAGAAATAACACCAAGAAAGAATTTTACATGGTCTACAAAGCAAAAATGGAATGAAATGAGCAATGTAAATTTTGAATAAATACAAAAAATATGACAAAATGCTGAGAGGATCTTAACCAAACAGTGAGATCTAGTGTGAAGAAGAACGTTATTTTATAATGCAAATTGCCCTCAGTAAGCCCATAGACAAACCCAATGGCCTTTCTGCATGTCTCACATATTTATGCACTAATAGGGTGTGTATGGTTGCAGTGCCAGATGTCTACAGAAGATATTGGGAAGGGGTAACGGACGCCTGCTCAACAAATGTTGCCACATCACCCACCAGTTTATTTTGATAATCTCTGCTCCATTCATCAGCTGTCCATACTGACCAGTGGGGCTGCAGCTGTAGCTCATTCATAATCTCACCACTGGCCATCGCTCGTACAGTACAGTGTGACTGTGTGCACTCTGCACTGTCACACACGCTAACACGTCTGTACGCAGACAAACACGGATCCTGCTGCTTTCAGGTCTAAACAATAAAGTTTAGGGGATTTTGCCGATCTGATGTTTATACCAAAGGTGGAAGCTCAAACATCTGTGTACGCAAATATCACTTTAAGCCACACTGGTGCCAGTGAGACACCTGCCAGGGTCTATGGGGAACTCTGTCCACAGCAGCCTCAGCCACAGGAAAAGCTTCTGTTGTCTATAACATGTTATTCATGTTATATCTATGTTCACAATGTGCATTGAAATTCACATACATAAATATTCAAAATAATCAAATGACATATATCCATAAAAACACTTTCTTATTTTAGCATCACAGTGCTAATGGAGTCTGCTGAAGTTATCAGAGTGAAGGTGTATGGATGATTACACGCTTGAGTATTTAAGTTTCAGGTTGTTGTACAGGTGTGAATTGAGTTTCTTCATTTGATTTCAGCTGTCCACTTAAGGAGTGTCTCAATTCTCCATCCTCTAAATAATAAATAATAAAAACGTCCTCTACGTACTTGTCTTCATGAAGATGTTCTTGCTTTGCCTGATATGACATTAGTATTTATTAATTATGGCTGTTTCTATTGCTCAAAAATACCTAAGTCCTTCTGTGAATAGGGGTGACACTCCACACATAGGAATTGTAATGCAGTGCTGCAACCTTGTTTCCCTTGTGATGATACTGTAGGTTTAATCTATACTGTGGAACATTCTAGACAAAGCCATAACAGTTCCATGGTGATAAGCACTATAAAAGTTACACAGTGCATATTTAAGGATCATGATTACTTCTAAGAACGAGATAAAGACACATGTATGGTTCTTAGTGATTTTGAGTTGGATCAGGCTAAACTGCTCCTGCCATGAATGGAGGTGAGTCTGGTGATCATGGCTGCTCTGACAGAGTCTACTCATTCATGCTGATGAGGGGAAGTGTGGACTAGAGCAAAGAGGAAGTGCCTAAAGTCTAACCCAGCTGGCCACAATCAGCTGATTCTGCATGTAAATGAGGATGTACACATTCACACTACTCTCTGGGACTCGCAATGAAGGCATCAGCACTGCGACCTCTTCCTCAATAAAACTGAAAGTATCTCGCAGTTTATTCATAATGCAACAATATATTTATATGTTAGTTAGAGGCATTGTATTTTTATATTTTAAAGGGCCTATATTAAGCTACTTTTTTGAGCTTTGTTATAATGTTGTTTCCTCAACACAAACATATCCTGAATTGTGTTTTGTTTAATTCACACATGTTTAACACAAAAAAACCTGCATATTTAGGCTGTGTTCTTCTCTCAAATAGAAAACACCTTGTTATGTCATGTGGAAATACAGGAAATACAAGTGCTCCACTGTGTTTTTAAACTCTGAACAACTTCACTAGATTCAATCTACTGAACAAAAGGTCAAGTAGCTGGGTATTTTTTCTAACATGGCTAAAAGTTCACAACATTTTTATACTTTAATATTGTATTGTTCCTGTCTCTAAAATCAGTGGCGTGGCTGCTTTTTAACATCAGTACTTAGATAAATGCAAAAATAGAGATAACTTTTTAATTAATAGCAAGGTGCATAGTCAATAATGTAATGCAACAATGTACTGTGTGACATATTTATCAGACATTTACCCTTTTCCTGCAAATCAACCTCTATCACAAGGCAAATTAACCTAGCATACGATCTGAAATAAAATAAATACTTTTTTTACCCAAAAATTCCATTACTCAACATGGCATTATGTAGCATTGTTAGTACTTATTAAAGATGAATTCACTATATTCAGTATAACATATCTAGGGATTGATCATCAGTGGTTTACTAATACAAATGACTCACTTCCTGTTAAAAACTGAAGGACTAAATATCTGCTGATGCCAGCCCCCTGCAGGCGGAATATTTTTTTTTAACGTGTTTTTACTTTTGAAAAATGGCAACCCAAAATTTTTTAACCTTCCATGTATAACCTGGAGTGTTGGTGTTTTGAATAATCTCATTAAAGTCACAGTATGTAACTTTAGCTCAAAATAGACCAATATAAGATCATGTTTTGGAGGGGAGCCCTCTCCAGCTTGTCTCCATGGAAATGTTGTTCCTTTAGTGATAATCTTCCATATGGCATAAAGTCCACTGGTGTCCACTGCAAATTTTTTAATCTTATAAGATTGTTGGCGGTCACACTAAACAAAGTGAGGAGATTTTCCCCATAATCAGAAATATTTGATTGCAAAAATATCTTCATAGAGTTCCAAAGTATGGTTTTATGTTTTTTCTCTTTATCTTTAAGTACAAAGATGTGGGCGGAGATAGGTTGTAGGTGAAATAAGATATTTTCTAAGCACTCAAGCCTCAAATGCAGTATGCCAATGATGAAAGAAATACTATTATAACATGATTCAGTTTTGCATAATATAATATTTTAATGCCTTCCATTGTTGTTGGCAGTTGATTTTTTTATGTATGCACTTGATGATTAAGGTCCTTGTGGGAAACTCTCCTTGACTCATGAAAGAATCTGACACAAGTTTAACTATTGCTGGGCAAAATAAGGGCACATGACGGGCGGGGCCTGGATCCCATGTGATTGGTTGATGATTGCCATGTTTGGAATGATGGAAAGAATCTTTGTAATGTGTGTCTCCAGTGTGCATGGAGTCACAGCTCACAAACAAGAAGACAAATATTACTGATTTACATGCAAATTGAGTGAAGGAAAAAGAATGATTGTTCAAGTAAAGTGAAAGTATGCACACATTAACACATCACTGAAAAGTTTCCGATACATAGTTCTGAGGGTGTCACACTTGGATGGGAGATAAGGACTCACAGAGTAATTGTTAACTGGTTAAAGCATATGTGATAAGGAAATAATATAGTGTATAATTTGGTTAAATTATTGTCCAAAGTGGATGTGAAAGAGAGGTGTGGTGCAGGAGTGTGAGGGCAGGGCGTTGGACAACTTTCAGTCTGAATCAGGGTCCAGTCAGCGTGCTTTCTGTTTCTTTAAGGTGTATTGAAATGTATCACCTTTTTAACTAACATGAATTAGAGAAAATAATTTCACCAAGGGGCAATGTGTAAATGACTGTAATGGTTACTTAATGTAAAATATGAAAGAATTAGGTTATTGGCAAGCTATACAGTTCATTATACATATTTTAAAAAGCAGTTTTTTTAAGTGCTGTATCTTCAGTTAAAATATATATGCACATGACAGCAATGGAGAAAATACTGTATGTGCACTGCATTAATATATAACATTTAATTATATTTAATTCCATGTATTTATATTCATTTAAATTCAGTTTTATTATTACACTACTTTTGCAGTCAAAATAGCGCCCTCTAAGCACAGGCCAGTCCCACACAACACAAATATTACAGCTTCCTTACCTGCCACATATACTCAAGCCACTCACCCGCACAGCTCAAATTAGATTTAAATAATGTAGAACATATATAAGGGTACGTAAATAAACATGAAGGCACTAGACAGCTGAGTGGGGTCAGGAAACATAACAAGAAAACACCTTGATTGGATAACATGCAATAGCTCACATGCACCGTGCCGTGTTTCACATTGACAAACTGTCTGGCCCAAGTGACTGACCTTTAAGAACCTTATTGTATTTTATGACAGGATGTCATTAGCAGAGTCAGCTCTTAGGACCAGGTTCACCCAAATCGCACACTTTCATTGTGTCATCTGTTAAAATTGGATTTAAAAACTTGATGATGTTTAAGTTCTCATCAATTTCAATTTTCAGATCAACTGGGTTTGTCACACACAAGGCACACAAGTCTGATGTTTAGCAAACAAAGAACGCAGACAACTCTAATGCGCTCACAGTTACTTCCGCAGGCTCTCTAGACATTTTGTTTTTGTGACACTTCTTTTTGCATAGGAGGCATATTTGAGCTACACCTCCAAGTGAAAATATCAAGATAAAGACTTGGTTAGACTGGTTAAAACATATGTTTTGGTGCTCTTTCTACTACTGTGATGTCTACAGTCACTGCTGGCCAGCTTTGTCCTTCATCTAACCCCATAAAAGCCCCGTGCTCACTGGTGGTACTGTGCACTGTGTGCAGTGTGTGGATCTAAAGGCAGAATTAGCCTCAGTGGGCCTGTAGTCTGTACCAGGTACCATCTGGCTCTGGTTAGCCCGGTCAGCCACACAGCACCAGGGCACCCAGGAATGTGCTCCACGCTGACTAACTCTTCAACAAAAGTCACATATACTCAGAGCTTTCTGAATGGTACCAGGCCTCAAAGGCTCTAAAAATGAAATCTGCTACTGCTCTACTACTCTCATACTTAAACACAAAGTACAAATTATTGCCATACCCTCAGTGCAATATGTATGGTGATGTAATTGTTTTTATGTACTTATAGTCACAGTTTTGTTTTATACAAAACTAAAAAGACAACATGGTTCTGGTGCCAAACACGAGCAGATTGTTTGTGAATAAAACTTTTTAGCAGCCCTGCTGCAGTTGGCTCTGACAGGGGGACTGTGGCCAGAGATGAGCCCTCTTTTGTCCCCTCTCTGTCACCTAATCAATTCATTTGGCAAGTTCTAAATGAAGCCATATAGTGGTACTAATGTTTTAATATAACACCATGTGTGTGGCAGAGCCATGTGTTTGCCTTGTGTGAATACAGAAGCATCTCTAATTGGCCATATACTGTAGAACAGCGAGAACAAAAAACATACAAAAAACAAACAAAAAAACAAAACACAGACTATTTACTAATTCTGATATTGTCAGGCTCTTACTCTTATTTCATATAATTATAATAATTAGCACACATTATATTGGAAAGCAAAGCAAGTTACATACAATACATGAGAAACAAAATAATATGGGAGAAGTTGAAGAAATGTTGGTAAGCAGTCCATCTGAAGTGGACTGCTGGCCTCAGCAGCTAGTGATTACTGATTAGCCAGCTCAGTCCTGTAGGGAGCCCTGTCTGTCCTTGGCTTGTGAAAACAACATAAAAGGGAGCCGGCTGTTTTGTGACGGGACTTGAAAGCGTGGTAGCTATCGGAGACATTAGCCTTATCAATGGCCGGTCACTCGAGCCAGGCTATATGAAGCAACAAGGGCACTGCTTTTCCACCAGAAGATAACCGACACATAACTCTGCAGCACTCACACATATGACAGGCATCCAGGAGAGGACTGGGAGAGCAGGGGATGAGGTACGAGCACCAACCACACAGCCTGGGAGGGTGTGGGAACAGACTATTCAACCTTAACACTGTCGCTCAACCTACATCTAATGCAGATATGAATACGAGGTTAGCCAGTCCAATGGCACTTTTAATCATTGAATAGAACACCTTGACACTTGTGTGTGTGTTTAGGTGAAGTTTTCCTCTATGAGTCAACTAGTCCAGTCATATGACTGGACTGACTTTTCGGAAATACATACAGTATACACACACCGCAACCTTTGTTTTACAGTCAGCAGTGGGGCCTTCCAAGTATCTGTGCACCCATTGATTTTTGTGGGGTAAGGTCATTCTGAACAGCTGTTTATAGACCTGCAATTCTTCTGCAGTTCAAAGAGTGCTGGGGTCGACTATGGCGGTAACTGTTTGTACTTGAACGAACAACAACGTCATCATGTGCCCAGCCTTGTCAACAGCGTGGGTGGCAGAGCACTTAGTCCATCTGTCAGCCCTGTCCATATCTGCTATCACATTTACCTAATCAATGTGTGGAGGCTACATCAAGTCAGCCTAATCCTTCTTTATGGACCTGTGCTGAGCATCTATAGTGATAAATATGGTGATAAACTTTATTTGAAATGATCTGAGCGGTAGATGAACTTCCGATAAAAAGTGGCACCGACAGCTGTTGTTTGAGGACACTCCCACAGACTTTTATAGAAATTTAAGGAATGTGAATGTAAACACTAATAGCTAGAGTTACATAAGGGAATTTTATAAGTGGTTTCCAAAGCTCACCTGGCACAAGGGCTGCAAAGGTTCATAAGAAATTGCAAATCGACAATTTAAAAATAAAATATTTTTTATATTAATGGCAACTGAATATGACATTAACAGCCAGGATCTGCCACAGATGTTGTTTTACTTATATTTTGTGGTTATGCTTTTAAATGGACTCTCAGTTGTTTTAATAATATTAATACATATTTAATAATAACAATAATAGATGCTGGCTCTGTAGCTCTCCCTTCTAAAAAAAAATATGTCACGCCAAGGCCTGCAGGTGCCACCATGGGCATCCCTCTCTTTGCCTGATCCTGCTAGTTCTTGTTTGGGATATTTGCTGTGCACAAACACATGGGCCAAGCTTCAAACAAAGCCGCACCACCTGCCGGCGCTGCTTTTTCAAAATCACTTTTCACTTCCTCCATGTGTCTCCCTTTCTCTAGAGCTCCATGTTTTCTTTTTCTCTTTGTGCCAGTTTGAACACACTTCTGGTCTTGTTTTCCTTTTTCTCAGCTGACTGCCTGGCACACCTTTCTAGGGCCAAAGTCCCAGACACACTCACACACTCAGTGGGACATAGGCATGCACATGTGATCATATGTAAATAGCTGTGATGGGAGTAACACGTACAGTCCAGAGAACATATACTTACATATATACAGTAAGTCTCCCGCGTCATCCCTTTGCTGCGGACACTTGAGTGACTCTTGTGTGGGCCTGACAGAGCAGGAGAGGCACTCAGACGCCTTTGAACACTGAAGCAGATCACTGTACCACTGACTCCACTGACTCCACTGTACTCTGAATGTGCATGACTGAACAACAAAAGCCAATGGCTCTCCCTCAGAACACTGCTATTTCAACAGAATGAGATGAAGATATGACGGAACATAAGGTAGAAGTCAAAATCAGTCAATCACAAATCACTTTTGTAAAATGTCAAAGTAATAGACCTCTTAAAGAATGAAGAAAAACATTCCATATAAATCCAAGGGAAAAACTCACACAGTATGACTGCATTTGTAAGACAAAGCTCATGTTGATTATTATGAAATGTACTATATATACCTTGTTACACATATGGATGAAACATTCATTTATGATAAAAGCAAAACAGAATTGTTCTCCACGTTGGACGTTTAAGGTTTAGAATTTATTGAGTATTCTTTGGAATAGAGAGGAACTAAATAAACCAAGATGAGGTTGGAAGAGTGTTCCCCAAGAGCCAGTTGTTGCCTCCCTGGAGGGTTGACCCCAGGTAAGGTGGACATTTGAGGGACCAGGAAAAACCTTATGATTGTCCTGGTAAAGCTGGGGGAAATCTGGGCATTTAAACAAGGACTGCTGTGTCCATGACCCGAGTAAGGTCACTTTTACAGTCCATCTTGATATCATACTATGCATGACAACCGTGCACTGTATTTCTATTCACCTCGGCTCATGTCTAATGCAACAGGACAATTGGTTCGCTAAGGGGCTTCTGAAGGGGCCTCCTGAAACAGGATGGAGGAAACTGAGCTGGGTTTAATACAAACCATCTCAATCTGATTTTAATTTGAGCTGTACAGTTGGGAAGTGAGCATACTTGTCCCTGTAAAGTATAGAGTTAGAGGTTTGTGGGAAACCTATACAAAGTAATTGAGACCGTATTTTCAAATAGCACAAACCAGGTCTTGACTCAATCATGTCTGGCTCCATGCTTTGAGACAACAGGTCTACATCATTGCTTCACAGTGTGTATTTTGTATATGCAGGTTCTATGGTTCCAGTGGAATAGAAAATAGGAAAATATAAAAAGTGTATTATCTGAACTATGCAGTCATTTATGCAAAGAGCTTGTACACAGTCTGTAAATACTTTAAGTTAAATGAATATGGCTTGCATTCACCTTCAGTTTCAATGAGTTGCTACGATTCAGATGCTTTGAATTAGGGACATATAGAAAAATCATGCTCAAATTCTGTACTTACATCAAAATTATGTAAAAAGCAAAATAATATTCCAAATTCCAGTAAAGGAAGTAAAAATTTCTGAGTCAGTTATTTTACATTGTGCAACAAAGTGGAAATCCTCTGTGAACTGATGGCCATGTTGAGAAAAGGTCTGTATCATTATAAACACCCACCACAGAGATATGTAGGACAAAAAATGTAACACTGTAATTCAGCAATCAATAGTGCAATCAATACAACTGGTTCCACTAATGACATATACTTTATCTAATTTCTCTTGAGCTGTGACATTAACTGTGTGTGGGTGGTTGTTTTTGCTCCTAACTGTCCTACCTGTAAGCATAAGACTTTTGTTCCTTTTGCTTTTGATCTAGGCTCCATTGTGGCATAATGATTAGCCTCGATCAAAGCTGATTAAACATCCCCCACCTACAGCCATTTCTGCTTTACACTGCCCCCTGTGGTATTCACAAAACAATCATTATCTACAATCAAACAAAAGACCTAGCAACCACACAAAAGACAGACCAAACTGCATCAAATATTTATAATATGAGCAGAGCAATCCAAAAATGTATTCAAAATCTCAGGTGGAAAGATTGTATTGCAATTGTACTTCAAATTATAATTCACATTGATATATCGTGATATAAAATTTGGTGATAGAGTATCATTATCGCGGGCTGCTGTATACAAATATTGCCAAGAGTTTTTTAAAATGTTTTTATTCAATTTTGTTGCTTATTTATTGGAAGGAAACACTTGATATTAACTGTTTTGGTGATTAAAATAAATATATTTCATACTAACTTTGCAGAAGTAGAGTTTTAGGGTGTAACACAGAAATACTGTTGCTAACATGTAGTTGATTCTTAAAAACAGTAATATATCACAGAGTATCATGTATCAGTTATGATATGGATTACCATATCTTGATAACACCGTAGTGTGAGCCATGCATTGTATATAGTATTGAAACGTGAGGGACCCTGTAGATAGTGACCAAGAGCAATGGAGACAAGATGAGAGTGTAAGCGGTGTATTGGCACAAGCTCTGAGCTTTAAACAGTGGAGCAACATATGAAAGCAGTTATGGCGTGTGTGACGTCACATTATTATACAGCCAAATACCATAACATCCTGAATGAGCGGTGCACTTTTTTCTGCCCAGACGGGGGGAGCAGCGCTGAAGGCGGGGTGGATCAAACACTGTGGCCTGGGGCAGATTAGATCCAATTGCACTTTGTTACAGAGGCCTGCATTTATTTTCTGACATTTACCATACAATAAAGTCAGACATAGGGGCCCTGTAGAGGCCCCAGTCTGTGTTTTTGGACCCATAAGCAGATGTAGTGAGAATGGGGCATCTGACTTCCATTGCAGTGTTCAGCCTGTGTGATCCATTTAGCCACCATAGTACACAGTTAGTGAAGACCCACCCACACGCATGATGTCACCGAGGGTCTGCATATGACATTATCTGGTGAGGGGACACTTCTCATTCACTTTTATAAATGTTGACAACACTGTAAGAAACATATCTCTGCTATATTGTTATAAGGTAATCTCCCACACTGGGGTGCTCTCAGAGAACATGGGTTTTGAAAGCATTTAGATGTAAGAGATTTAGTTAAAACCTTAATGTGTGGCTGTATATAGAGTGGATGTATATAGATGTATGTATGTATTTTTATGAATGGCATTTGTCTGACCAGTCACATCATGCCCTATATATAAGATGTGCATAGTAATCATAGCTGTGTTTTGGCCTCCAGCTGGCTCTAACACTTTACACAACAAGTGGGTGTTAACAGTCAGATAAGTCCTAATGTACTCACACTGTAGACTGGCAGCTTTCGTCTAACATTTCAGCACTCTGAGAATTCTTCACTTGAGATAAGAACCACAGGTAATCAGGTCCAAATAGTCATCTGCGGTTCCCATAGCAAACAACGGAGGCTAATAACCCACTGGATCCAATCAGACTGGATCTCAGTCAGTCAAGATAAAGGCAAAGCAATAAAATGAAACAATCTGCTGCTTTGACACTCAGAGTGAGAGAGAGCGGGCTCTGGCTCTGCTGGGCCAGGGGCTGGAATGTGCTCTTTGAACCAGCTGTATTGAACAGGAGAGCAGCATGCACACAGCACACAGCACGCCCAAATCTTCCAACTGGCTTGGGACGTCTGGTGTTGGCGTGGGTGCGTCAGACACAGGGCCACCGGGTCAGGGAGCTGGCACCCTCACCCCTGGCACAAGCCTCTCCCCTCAGGGGCAGAAGGCCTGACACTAGGCTCATGGGGAGCACCAGACAGACAGGGGCCTACCAAACAGCTTGTGACCATAACCAACAGAGCCCTACAACAATGAATGCAATTATTTACAAGAACACAGTCCAAGTCTCTTTGAGTCGCTCACTAATGTGCCTGTTTACTCGTGCTCTTATTCTGCGGATGTGTGGAGCGGCTGTGACCCCACTGGTACAGTCGTCAGCAGCTCCTCAGAATGTTCACAGCCCAAATATTCATTCTTCTGTGGCCAGCACTGTCCAGCGTTAACTTCAAATGAAACTGAAAAATGAAATGACAGACTACCTATATACTAATCAAAAAAGTGAGGGGTATTATATAAAATGCATGATGGTGTCAGGACTGTTTCATTGGGGTGGTTAAAATTTAATTTCAGCATACGTTTCTAATAATAATAATAATAAAAAGGCCATACACTTGTAATGTGCTTTACAGAGTTGTCAGAGTCTCTCAGAGTGCTACACGGTAGTCATTATTCATTCACATCACACTGGGTAATGGTAAGCTACTATTATAGCCACAGCTGCCCTGAGGCAGACTGACAGAAGCAAGGCTGCCAGTTCGTGACAGCCTCTTCGGCTTCTACCAGTTATTCATGCACACGCCACTTTCATATTAAGCAATGCTGGTGAAGTGTTTTGCCTAGCATATATTGGCTAAAACATAGAGCAGTGACATAATAGAGTGGAATATCTGACTTAAATATAAATCAAATTTAACTGAAGTTGTCTACCTCAGTACCTCAGGCACAGAGAGGGACCAGCCCCAGCCACTCTCTAAAGAGGCCCCTGTGATAGGGGAACAACAAGGGCTGTAGGATGCTGAATACAGGAAATAATTACCTTAACCTTTGGATTTCCCCTATCACAAATGTGCTTGTGTTCTTAGTGTATGCCTTTCCACTTTCCAACCAATGAAGAACAGTTATCTACCGTCTGTGTAAAGTAGCACGTGAAGCCAAGTTCAGCATCTGAAAGATGTCTCCCTCTCTCCTCCTGATTCCTCCATGACATCTGAAACTGTGTCCCACCCACAGGACAGCACGGGGCTCCTCTGTATTCTAAAGCGCTCACTGGGTCTAAAAAAGCAGAATTAAGGTTGGTGGGGGCAATATGAAACTGCAGGGAGCAGCGTCAGATCCCAGCTGCCCAGGACTGGCTGCGAGTGTCAGGCAAATGCCAGGCTCCCTCTGTGTCGGGACTACACAAAGTTAAAGACACACTGGAAGTACAAGGACTATCAGAGGAATAAGATTTAAGCAAATTAATGATATTGTATATGAGATGATAAATGCAGATAAATTATGTCAATGCGGTCAGTGCACTTGCAGCATTGAAAACACCATGGAAAACATAGTAGTCTGGAACCAGTGAATACATTATTTGAACTATGAGGGAAGCCAGGTTATTGTGCAGATAATTAGCCTTTATCAAATAATAATTATTTGGTTGTTATACAGTTATGAACATGCTGGGCCTCAATTTCATTACTTTTAATATCAGTTCCCACCCTTTAATCTCTCAATCTACTTACGTAAAAGCTCCAATGAAAAACTGGAGGCATTAACTGCACAATATTTAAACCATATGTAAAGACCAATCTCATCTGTCTCCATGCACACTTTAAATGGAATAATGGTGCTCTGTAGCACAAAGAGGAATGTGAGAGTGGGGTTCTAGTGTAAGCAATAATAATTACAGCTCGTACAGCGCTGTGGAAATCCCCTGGCTGAGCTGCCCTCAGCGCTGACCCAGGAACAAGCTGGGGTGCTAATCATGACACTTGGCAGACAAGCCCATTTTCCACAGGCTCACAGAGAGTTCTCCTCTGCTCAGGCAGGTATCCCCAATGATGGCACATCCTGTGGTCATGGACGCTGACTTCTGCTCCTGTGTTCACTCTTAAAAGAGTCTATTTCTATGTCTATGACAAAACAAATGATCCTGATGCCCTGCAGGCCTGCTGCCTGAGGGAACCTGTAGGTAACAGTGGTCATAGTGTGCTCCACACTGGGGCCCATGGCAGTGAAGTAAACTCTGCTCCATGACAAGACAGAACCCATTTCTAAAAAAATAGCTAAAGAAAAGGTGAAGGCAAATAATATGTTGATATATATATATATATATATATATATATATATATATATATATATATATATATATATATATATATATATATATATATATATATATATATATATATATATATATATATATATATATATGTGTGTGTGTGTGTGTGTATAATTATTTTTATTATTATTGTTTTAATCACAGAACTGCCTTTCTAGAGGGCTCTAATCACTTACATTTAATAATGTAATAATAATAGCCATGGCCATTTCTGATATGGACATGAATTGCACAGTGTGCTGGAATATAAATATAACCTTATATGACCTTAAGAGTGCTCTAGCTTGGCAAGTAGCCAACAAGTTAACTGATGAAAAGTGGAAGAGTCTGGTCATGTGACCCTGTATAACTAAAATAGTCCCAAAGGAATAATTCTACTGATGCTCCACCTCTAAACAAGCAAGAGATGAATGAAACACATATGTTGTTTCCCAGAACAAAGTCATTTCAGGCCACTTCATATTGTGTCCCCTAGACTCCTGATGGCCACAGTGATGGGGTTCCTCTTGGCCAAACTCACCAGGCCTGGCCCACCCTGGCACTGACACAGCCAAGTTGACATTTATGATCTATCTCTTGGTGCTCTTGGGGCTCTTGGTAACAAGCTGACGGGATGGGCACTGATGCCTGGCTGGAGTGTTCACAATGTGTCTGTGTAAAGGAAGGGTCAGGGAGTGCATCCTCCACTCCTGCTGTCTCTCTTTTTTAGATCCTCATCTGTTTATCTACATAAAATATGTATTTTTGACCATAACAAGGCCATAACAAATCAAATATCTCACAGGGCACTGTAAGATCCTGTACAGCCTCATCTCTGAAAACAACAGTAGGTACCAGTATGAGTCAAAGACAAAAACTCATCAATTTAGCCCTGTTTTTACAATGACTCAACCTCCACTTTGTAGAGTGGCACCAGAAGACTCCATTTGACTCAACAGTGAGAAGAAGATGCAGAACAGAAATCATTTCCAGACAACATAGTCAACTACAACTAAATCTAGATAATGACAGAAACGGGGACACAGACAGCCACTTCTTCTACAGAATAGAACATTAGAGCAGCTAAAGCACATCAGATTGCAAAATCCACATTCTTTTTTCTAATGGGACTTTTTTACATGAAAAGCAGCAAGACATATAAAACAAACATACAAACAAAACCCTACAGCAAAGAAACCAAAACCATTATTAATTGTGGTCATACAGTTCATAAAGATGCAACCACTGACAACCCATCCAATCTTTAAAGGCCCCTACATCAAAGGCTGGAGCAGTGCTGTGCCCACCCCGTCCAAAAGACCACTTGTCCTGGTTTGGATCTGATCCCGGAGGTTTTTGACATTGATGTCTCTGAGGCTCTTTCAGACAAACCCGCTCTTTCCTGGCCCAAGCCTCCTGTTCTCACAAGATCTGATGTATTCATAACCAAACAGTAGTACACTGAGGAAAAGGGACGAAAAGATGAGCCAAAGGATTTCTCTGATAAACTATGTGAAAAGCTAAAAAAAAATATAACTTACAAAGCATATTTTCATAAACAAAAGTGCTGCCAATAGAATTGTTATTTTAAACAGATATGCAATTGTTGTGATCTTATCGAAGAGCCCTCGTCGAGCCATTGTACTAACAACATTTGTGAGTACAAGTATAAGGTGCATTTTATTGTCCCCATAAGGAAATGTGGCCTTGTAGGGAAATTTCTCCCTTGAGATTTGGTCAGGATGACCTTAGCTGGAGGATTTTACCTACAGTGGATGTTTTGGATTAAGGTAAGAGTGCTTGCCATCTATACGAGTCTAAGGCTGAAATAATAGAAATGATATAAAAACAATAATACTGAGACACTTCACCTGAAACAAAACTATTCTGTTGGTGTGGTAAAATAGGAATAAAAATAATTTTCTAATTTAAAGTGTTCGATTATGAAAACGTTTGTAATGCCAGAATAAGCCTAAATGGGTATTTTAAATATAGAAAAAGTGGACTAATAGAGCACCCTTACTTTTGCCTTCAGTGGCTCTTGGCTTCATCTTAAATATTCAAAAAAAATTTGATAAGCCTTCTAAATGCTTGTCAAAATGATTCAGCCACATGACAAACAGTAGAGCAGAGAGCAGAGGGGAGCACTGACCCCCCATGTCCCAGGAGGGGCCTGGTCCTAGGGGAGGTCAGAGAGGGGCAGGACCACTAGTGGCCTACGGATGATGGTCATTGTCGCCCGGCTTTACCACACTCAGAATTCCTCAGCTGACCCAAACCTGAGCACCACTATGATAACATTTGTGATTCAAATCATGCCTCTGGGGACTGCTTCACCAAGTCCATGCTCAGAAAACTGCTTTAAAAGGTCCAAAGTGGTAAACACTAAACGCTCAGCCTCCTGCTGCACATTTTTACATGACAAAACTGTGCCGTACATTAAGCTGGATGCAAAGGTTCAGTCTGAAAAGAACCTTTACAGTATAAAGTACACAGAGGTCCATATGGCTGTGTAAATGTAGCACATTAACTACTGTTAGCAAGTTAAATGTGTTGGGCAGTGGGAGCTTTTTCATGTTTTACATTTTCCTGTAGAATAAATATTGATATTGTCACACATAAGAGACCCTTTGTGTGGAGCACCTGCATAAGGATTGTTATTTACAGTATATACTTTTGCACTATACTCCCTCTCTCTTTCCTATAGCATAGGAAACAGAGATTTCCCTGTAAGATAGGCACAATGGAGTAGTTCACATTTCCTCCACACACTTAAAAGCAAACACTGTTTACTTACTCAAGTGTTCCAGTTTATACCCTCTTGTAATAAACCGGTGTCTCCCGGGTGTCTCCCCTCTCATATTACATGTTGAGAACTATGGCTATCAATGAGATTGGAGACTTGGGTAATACATTTTATGAATGATGCCTGAGTGATCCTCAAACTCTTACAAGCACAGTAGTGCCTGTCTTAAAATTATTAGAAGAGTCTGAAAGATTGGATCAATTCTTATCGGTGTTTCTTTATATTATAATGATGTTATGTTTGGCTCAAAACCAGAGGATTTTTTTAAAGATGAACTTTTAAGCAGGTCCCGTTGAGACCACTGACCGCTGTTACCACACTCTGCTTTACATGCATGTTTACCAGTCACATAAAACATGTGCACAGGCAGCTCTGAAACCTGTGTGCTAATCTTCACTAAATCGGCCCCCCGTTTCCCTCATTCAGCTTTATCTGTCTTTTGTTATCAATGCTGGGACTGCAGAATGGCTGCGGGTCACAAGGGTAAGACTTCTTTTCCAGCATCTGCTTAAACCAAGAGCTGGGGGGCAGAGGAGAAAGGACCTCTGCACCACCTCTAGCCCCCCAAACTCTGATATTTTTTGGAAGTCTTTAGCCCTTTATTCTGTTTTCCCCTTTCCCTTTCCTCTAAAACACAAATAAAGTGTGTGATGGATGAGTGAGCTGAGGCAACACCTCCCCCATCAATCTGAGCTTTTCAGGAGGAGGGGTTGGAGCTTTCAGGGGCCTGCATGGGACCCACCAGAATGCCCCCTGCGCCTTTCTCCCACATAACACAGGGAACATGCATGTTATCGCCTGCTACATACATGCAATACATACATGAGGATGCAATGACCATTAGGCATGCTGTCAAACAACACCAGAAGGCTCTGTGGAGGGACTGGGGCTACTGGTTATACCTAAATTACATGCAGATTAGCTGAATTCTACTCAAATTATTTACTTACTGCTATAGGGATGGAACAAGATCATGCACTACAAGATTTTGCAAGATTAATATGACACAATCGTGCTCGCAAGTGGAATATAGTCATTACATTTAGCTTGAATTAAAAAAAGGATAAAGATCTGGTGATGTACATTTGAGAAGTTGTAGTTCAAATGACCACTGTTCCACAATGACAGCAACCTATAAAATGAAAAAAAAAAGGAAAATTGATATGCACTATTTATTTATCATTTTATGTCAAAATCTTATGTCATCTCTTCTCAGGGACACGATCTTTTGTCTTGTCTCGTCTTGTAGGTAATGTATCTTGTCCCAATCCCTATAATGCAATAATAGTAGTGTACTCAATACTGTTGTCAGTTTGCCTTTACAAAACAGAGCACACTAAAGAAAGAAACAACTAGACTTTACAAAACTGACTGCCTGTACAAAAATGAAGAAGAGATAGGGTAAATACATTGTAGAGCATAGACACACCAAATGGTCCTTGTTAGTGGGTGCAGAACACATCTCTCCTCCACACAGAGTCTCTGTGTGTCTGAGAACAGCAGCTCCAGCACAAGCAGTGAATTCCAGGGCAGTGTCGTCACCAGGAGCCAGGGAAAGGCAGGGAAGTGGTTTAAAGTAAAAAGAGCTGCTTTAAAAGCTCTGTGAATCTGTGGGTGGTGCGGCAGCCGGCTGGGTCTACTGTATATGTACCATGTGTGCTGAAGAGGCTGGAGGTGATCACAATGAAACCATCTATTCTCTATTAAATCACAAAGACATTTGACACAGTGTGTATGCACGTGAGCATATCTGTTGAATCTGTTACTTAATAATGACAGGGACAGTGGTAAATTGAAATATGGGGAAATTTTATGAAAAAATGCACAAAGTCTTACAGGTCAGATCTGTGAAGAGGCGACAGCATTCAAAGTAAGAATGCAAATTTGAATTTTTTAAAGTAATTTTTTTTTTATCAGTGATAAAAAACATATAATAAAAGCTCGAGATAGTAGGTCAGAAGGTGGCTGACCCTTCACCTGAAAAGTTACATTGTGCACTTTTAACTACGCCAAGATGTTATTGCAGGTACTATGGAAAACAAGATACAGATCTGATACAGATAAAATACAGTGTGCATTCAAGCAGGCTGCCAGGCCAATAAAAACAAATACAGATGTACAGATTGTGTTCATCCAGGTCACCTGGTACTGTAATTATTAAACCAGGTTTGTCATCTATTAATGATGGTGTTTATTTATAGTGAAATGATGCCTAATTGATCCTTAACAGTCCAATCTCCAGTAGTGACCATATTAAACATTTTATTTGACATGGACACATCCTGATGTGAAGGTAAAATATCTAAAGGCCCCTGACCTAAAGCAGTCAAATGGAATAAATGCTTATAGTTGAACTGATATCTTATAAAATTGCCTTTTCTTCCAGTAAATAATCTATATTTATTTATTATCTTACTTTAAAACTCAAGTCTCCCATTTATATTTTTACGATATAACACCCCCGTTTCGTCCCTGTGGAGTGATGCTCCTGCTCCTCGGAAGTGTCTTGTTTGGGTGGTTTACATCGAGGTGCAAAGGGGTGACTTCTTTTCCCTGCAATCTCAAGCTCAAACGATCAGGAATAACACAGGCATATAAATAGGTTTTGTGTGTGGCACAGAGGCTGCACTACTGACAAACACCAGTGCTAAGCCAAGGCTCATTTATAGCCAGCCCCCTCTGAGGAGTTCTAACTCAACTGTAGCCAAACTAGAGCCCATTCAAATACCAGACAGCTTCATGTGGTGGGCGTTGTTGTCAATTTTGTTTGTAGGCTGGTGATGGCTTCCGCTCTTCAGATGCCACACAATCACGTTCATGTGTTTGGGTACAGGAGTGGTACTGAAATGCATGAACACATTTGATCAGATATCCTACACAGATGAAATGATATACACTCATTTATATCATATCATATTTATCATGACAGTGATTGAGTGGTGGCTTCACACAGCAAAAGAGAAATAGCTTAGCCAACAGCTGTGAACGTTTTTCAGCTGAAGTGAAACATTCCTGTGTGCTGGTGGCGCTGCACACTCCTGCGGCCTTCCTCTCAGCTCCATGTGGTATTTGTCCCTAACCAGGCTCCAGAGAGTGGGAGAGGAGCTGCAAACTTTCCCAAGGATATCAGCCAGCCACATGGCACATTTGTGCTAACATACTTTCCTTTAATCACTGTTAAACTGGCAAGATAAAGAAAAATATGCAAAACTAATAGACTGATTCAGATTGTTTAGACATTGGCTCATTATGCTGTATGTTGCAGCAAGTGCAGAAGAAAGCGTTTCTTAAAATATGTCACACTTTGTATGTGTCTTTCAAAGGGCTGAATGGGCATGTTCGTAGTACTTCGCCCTCTTAGGATCTCATTCACTCATTCATTAAAATCTCTCCTCTGTATATCTACATAAATGGCTTTAAGCTGTCCAGTTGCAGGGGTAACTTGATGCGTGGTCCTCAGCCATTGGCACAGATGGTGGGGGCACAAGAACGGAGCGGAAGTGTTCTTATCACCAGCTGCTTCAGGCTAACTCTGAGAGACTAGTGTTCATATCAACATCAATCAAGCCAACCTGTGAAAACTACATTCATTGCCAGTGTCCTTCATAATAAGGTGTTTTTTGTTTTTTTTTCTTTACAAACACAAAAATCTCCTTTAGTCACTTGAAGAATTGCATTTGCTACAAAATGTTCGTACTTAATGTACAAAACAACATCAATGCATAGACTTGAACTTTGCTTGAGAAAAAAAAATCTACAGTTTGTTTTCATAAATTACTCTTTATAAATTTGAAATACTTATTTTTTCAATGTAACATTCCTGCGCTACCAGGGATACAAATGCTCAGTTTCATATATATGTCTTTGAGCCAAGTATAAAAATACTGTACTTCCCTGTATCTCAGCCTACATCCACACATTATCACATGTGCTCCCTGGAGACAAGTGCCACAGTCAAATAAACTTTTGACTGTCCACATGGGAGCGTGTCCCCGTGTGCTGGGGTGTGTTAGTGACTCCAGTGGCCCACACATGAGCAGGCCTAACCAAAAGCATTTACTTTGACCTCCATCTTGTTTATTTGTGCAGCCTTCTGAGCGGACGCCGAGACGCATACACTTGCTGCCGTGTTGTTTTAGTCTTGATTACACCGGCACTTAATGTCTAAACTGTACTGCAATTTGCAAGCAACTGTGGAAAGCGGCACAGCCAGAAAATACCATTTGAAGTCTTTTTTAGCTCTCTGTGGTCTGTCATCATTTAAGCTGTGAATGACAATAAATAAAACAAATTTCAGACAGCTGTGGAGTCCGTTTCAATGTTTTATATCAGTGTCTCAGAGGGAGTTAGTCCTGCAGAACAAGGGCCTCTGACAGTTGGGAGGATGCAGCCATCAGACCTTGTGCACCGCTAAGAACTAAAACAAGAACACACTTCCCGTAACATACATCTCCTCTCCTCCTTTTTAAAACTCTGATGTGTTTCTGTGTGCGGTGACTTGCTTTTGTGTTGGCTTGTGGTGTTACTCAGTTCACACACACGCAGAGAAAATTTGCCTGGGAAATTTCTGTAGTGTATTGTCTAAACTTTGAAACAGTCGCAACAGAAAGCTACTTATGAGTACAAATATTCAAAAGTCTGTTTACAGTTTGGGCTGTGTAAAGATATGACAACACATCACCTTCCAAGCCCTCTCTCTGTTCCAAGCTGTCTCTTCTGTTTCCACATAAATCTCTCCATATTTACATGTGGATTTATAAATGTCCAAGGGCGACATTCTCTTTCTCTCATCGTGTCATCCCACCCTTTCCTAAGAGCAGTTATTGTTAGCACGTGGCATTGCTCCGGCCAAACAACAAAAGGGCTTGTCCATCTGACATCATCCTGCTTTTAATAGATCTGTTAAGGTAATAAATGCAGTACGAGACCCCTGCTGTTTTGAAATGGTACTGCAAATACACTTAAAATATTGGAATGGTGTCTGTCATTTTGTGTGTATGGGCAAATTCCTAATCAGACTTTTTTATATAGAGGCAGGTGCATTGCTCACGTACTGCGAAACACAATGGTGATTGAAGGGACTAGTGTTGTCGTTTAAAGGACCTACATTACGTGAAATTGACTCTTATGAGCTTAAAGTCATGTTAGAATGTTGTTACCTCCTCAATAACTTACCTGGAGTTGTATTCTGTTTCATTCACACATGTTTAAGTTATCCTTTATTATTAGTCGGTACACGTCTCCAAATCTCAAAATGCTCTGTTCCACCTTGTGATGTCATGAAGTGGTAATTTTCCAGTTTACAACCTTACCTTTTAGCTTTAGTCCAGTAGAGATTGTCAGTTCCAGGCCTGAAATCATCCACATGATTCTAGTGAAGGTGTATGGAGTTTAAAAACACAGTGGAGCACTTCCTGTACTACCAAATGACATCACAGAGTGGAACAGAGTGTTTTCTGTTTAAGAGAAGAATGCAGGCTATATATGCAGACTGTGTGTTAAACATGTATGAATGAAACAAAACATAACTCCAAGTATGTTTGTCATGAGGAAACAACATTATAACATAGATTTTTTAAAAATATCATAATATGGGTCCTTTAAAGGTCCACTATGTACATTTTCTGATCAGGTGAGGGAGTGGGGGAGATCTGCCATTTGGTTGTCTCCATGGAGACAATAGCGCTTTGCCACAGTATGGCATTAAACCTATCTATCTTGAGGTATTATTAAATTACACGCAGTCTTACTTATAATTACCCTGAAAACATGCATCCATACTAGGGGGGTGCAAAAATATTGAAATATCAATATATCGTATCATTTAATGTGATGATACAGTATTGATATCGTGCACTGCTGTATCTATATATCGCCAAGAGTACTTTTTGGTAAATTTTACAAAATTATTTCATTATATCGCCACAGTTTTGTTGTTTGTTTAGAGGAACACATTTGACATTTTCACTGTTTTGATGATTAAAATGGGTGTTTTTTGCATTAACTTTGCACAAGAAGTGGTTTAACAAAGACTTATAGTATCACAGCCATGATTTAGCCAATATATTTTTATTGAACTGTATAGAATCAATTTGAATCATATATATCATATTGAATTGAAAGTGCACTGTATCGAGATATGTATCGTATCGTGGCCTATGTATCTACGTATGTATTGTATCAGCAGGTTCTTAATGATACCCAGCCCTAATTCAAACTGTGATCAGGATTGCCTCTCCAGAGATCTAACCTATAACTTGGCCTGGTGGTATCAACTTCTCCTCTCCATGGTGATGAATAAGTTTAATGTCATACTGTGGAGCATCAGAAAAGTTACAATATGCACCTTTAATAACAGAAAAGTCCAAACGCTACAGCTACATTCAGGACCAAATGTTGGCATCAGTATTTTTGTTACACTTTATAATTTAGAAACATTATTTTAAAGATTAATAAGTTTGCTTGTTCTGCATATTTGTTAAATTAGATATATGGCCCACTACGTACAGACTTTCAGAGCGCAGCCTTGGTTACATAACACCCCCCCACACAGCCCCTTCCTTCTCACATGTTTTAGAGTGTGACTGAGTGCATAGCTGAAAAGGGGGACAGACAGAGGACCCTCTCAGGACGAACCCGGGCTGGAGTGTGCACACCAGAGAGACGTCCTCAAACAACATCATTACCCCCCCCATACCCGCCTCATGTCGGGCTGCAGACAATAGAACTGTTCAACCAAAATAGTGTCTTCCCCAAGCCACGCTTCCGTCCTGTGGCGTGTCCGACCTCGCTCTAACTCGACGCACTTATCAAAAGCAGAAGAAAACAGACACGAGACAACAGGCGGACAGAGAGATGAGGGGAAATGATAGGAAGCTGTGATATGGCTTGATATTCATAAAGGTGTATTTTAGTCCCAGTGTTTGTTGCAGTGTATGTGCTGGATCTTAACTTTAAAGCTCCTACATTGTGCTAAATTGACTCTTGTGAGCTTTAAGCCATGTTAGAATGTTGTCACTGCCTCAAAATCATACCTGAAGTTGTGTTTTGTTTCATTCACACATGTTTGAGTAATTATTATTAGTCTGTCTACATCTCCAAAGCTCAGACTGTTCAGTTCCATCTTGTGATGTTATAGTTGTAGTTTTCAAGTTAACACCTCCTTTTACCTTTAGTTCAATAGAGATTTGCAATTCCAGAGCTGAAATTATCCAAATGATTGTAGTGAAGGTGCATGGAGTTTAAAAACACAGTGGAGCATTTCCTGTATTACGACATGACATCACAAGGTGGAACAGAGTGTGTTCTGTTTGGGAGAATGACTCAGCTAAAATTAAATATTATTATTATTTAAATTTTTTGTTTATTTATTTCATTCATATAGCATAAAAAGACTTCAACAGTGTCACAACATCAAACATACAAGAAATGAAAAGGAGCAGAAAGAAGAGTAATCTTATGTTATCTGCTCCCTTTTCTAGACAATACATCAACACCGATGGTTACTTTAAAATATTTCAAACCAATACATCAGTAAATGCCATTATTGTCATCATTGTAATTCATTCTACTACTTTCTACTACATTCAACTACTTTCACAGCGATGCTTAAAATACGCAGTTTGCATATTTTTGTTTATTTTTATCATTATAACATAGATGAAAATAGTGTACTATGGACTCTTTAAATGTGTGTGTGTGTGTGGGGGGGGGGGGGGGGGGTCAGTCAGTCAGTATGATAGTCAGCATTTATTTTTTCAGTAAGTGAACTATTCATACACTTATGTTTATATATATATATATATGTATATATATGTATAATATATATGTATACTGACTGAAGGATTCTACAAAGATAATGATAATGATTCACAATAGTTAATTAGTCACAATTATTCCAATTAATACAATACTACTGTGGGCATTGCTCTGTATTTGATAGAGTAATTACTTTCCGTATTAGCCATGTGAAGATGATTTGTTAGATGTTGTTTACCCCATGTTTTGCCTTCTGCTCTTGGTTCAGCTCCACATGATCAGACAGAAGGATCTGGTGTATACATTAGCAGTTGGCACAAGCTAAACTTCTCTTGTGATTAGTCCACTTGAATGAGAAAACAGTGCTTCAGTGCAACAAAGGACACATATGCCATCTACACTGTACACTCCCCAAACCCAAAATGAGTACCAGGGGACAACCGTCAATGTCAAGACATATCAACAGCATAACAAGTGCGCACCATATAAAGTAAAAATATTCTAATTTGCCACTAACTTCTACAGCAGGCGAAGTTGGGACACTATGAGATTTGTTTATACTGGTGGATATGAGGGTTTCCCAGGATGAACAAACCATTCAAGAGACATTTTAATGTGTGGTAAACAACAAAAGATCTTATCAATTTCTTTAGTATTTTAATTTAAATCACAATTATAGTCTGTACTCGCCCATGTTTGGGGAAACAGTTTATTTCTGAGGTTTTGGCCTCTGTCCATTAGCTTTAGCTTAATTACAATCAGGTAATCATCATATTTTGTCTGATAGCTGGTCTCTTTGGCAGCAAGTTCAAAGTACACAATTTAGTGGTTTCTATTTTATATTATGCTTAGTAGCTATATTCACAGAATGCTAAAACAATGATTTAAGTACACAATCTAAACGCGATATAATCTGTAAATGATTAATTGAAAAAGAACTAAAGACAACAAATATAGGAATGAATGAAAATATTTTTATCTCAAAGGAAATAGAGTATAGCATTTGCAACAATTATTTAGAAGTTAGAAGAAAAGAGAAGCAAGATCAAGGAGTTTTAACAATGAACAACTTGTATGCAGTTCCTGCTTTTGTTGCAATATATTTTTAAAATGTATTCACACGTATTCAGTTTACAGTATTCAGAAAGAGTAGCATGATGTAAAACAAATCTGGGCCTAGGGGATTACAGGGCGGTGAAAACCCCTAATAGTGATAAATAGTTTAGTTTAGTCTTTATTTGAACGGACAATGTACAGAGACATTCATCTGCAGTCCCTGATTTACAGAAATAAATTAGTCCACAATAAGAACAATTCACACTGTCCATTCTCTGAGACACATACTCACATCATATCACAAGTGAACTGAGCAAAGTATTTGGTATTTACATGCAGTTTATATGCAGTAAAACGCGTAGTAGTATTCATCTTAAATTATATAGTAAAAATAGATCTATATATTTGAGGAGATGCAAAATGTACCCATGTTTATGATCACAACAATCACAGTTGGGTATGTAAGCAAACCATTTTTCTGTCTGTTGAGTGTGAAGTTCAGAGCCTGGAGACAGTGCATCCTAGAGTCTGGATCACTGCACAAACTCAAACTTTTGTGGAGGACACCTGAGGACATCTTTGTGTTGAAGAAACATCGGAGGTGCTCTCAAATGACCTTCTTCCATTACAAGCTTTATTATGCTGCCCAGAATTATGCTTCATCTCTGAGACTTCATCATAAGTTATTTTCAACATCTAACCAACCGATGAGGCGACAGTGGCTCAGGTGGCAGAGCAGTCGCCTTAAAATTAAAAGGTTCACACTTTGAACGGGCAAAACATTAAAGTGAAGAGTGATTGGTAGTGAAATCGCAATTTCAAATGGACAAAATTAGGAAATTGCAAAGGCTGCAGTATTTCAAGTAGCATAATGTCCTCCACAAAAAAGTAAAAAAAAATATATATAATCATAAATAAAAATTAGTACAATAAAATAGCCCAGTAGTTTAGATCTGTACAAACATGTTCCACACTGTGATTCTAGTTACAGATTGTCAATTCATATTTCTTTCAAATTTCAAAATATAAACTACTATTAATCAAAATCGCAATGCTTGTCAAAAAAAACCCCAAAATTTTAGATATTACTAACGTTATGATGACACGTTAGAGTGGTCAATGAATGGCTGACAACCAAAGCCCACAGAAGATAGGCTTCTTTGAGCATCTTTTATTTGCATTACTCTTCCATTCCTACATTGTTCTAATACAAAAAGACCATCAAATTGGATAATGCAACTTGTTAAGTTTAGATTTGCTATGTTGAAACATGTATTTACTTAGCAGTGGGTGAACTAAAGATAAATCAATATGACTTAAAGGGTCTTTCATTAAAATAATAGCACAAGCATCCAATGGAAAAGCTCTGTTGGAATTCAAAAGGGCACGACAAGAGACCTTAACCGTTCAACAAAACCACGGGGAATTTTCGGAGGAAGTATCAATACACCAGTACAGTTTTGTGAATGGAGAAGCTCTGCAGGTGAAATTCAAATAAGAGAACAGGTTATGACAGACAGCACAATTCAAACAAGTGTAATTGGTCAAAGTCACACAAGCACTCATCATCAGAATGTATCCTGGCCTCTCCAATTCAAGTAACACATACCAGCCACACTTGGAGAGAATGCAGAGCCATACAATTAAAAACAATTGGTAGCTTTCCCTTAAGGATTTTCCCAGACAAAAGCGCTGTCCGTATCAATAATGTCCCCGGACTGTTCCCTCCCTTGCCTGCAGTGCTGTGCTATCATATCTAGCCTCTTTGTGAGCAGGGGGATTTCCAGCCTCTGAAACGGTGAGCTGTTGGGAATGGGCAAAGCCACCTCTGGGCAGCTCTTGTTAGAGTGTGTGGGAACAGAGAGGAACTCCTTGTGACAGGCTAATGCTGGTGACAAACACATATGGGCAGTTATGGCGAGGGCTGGCACTGACACTAGGAGAAAGTAAACAGGTGGTTCTAGGTACTACACTGGGAGGATGCTTAAGTCATGTGCACCTGATCTCGATGGCCTGGGATTACAGTCAGGGACCTGCAACCAACCTAATGTTGACAAAGACTCTACGGGACTCATGAGGCAAGCACATGGATATTTATCTAACAAAAATACTAAGAACAAACAAATACAATGATAATGTTGTAAAGGATTTTTTTAAGGAGCGTTTAACCATGTTATAAGACATTTTCTGAGCACCCAAGCATCAAATTTGGGGCAATAGACAATTACTGAAACACATGACTCAATCATAATACAACTCAAAGTACAGTAAGGGGAAAACCTTAATAACAAAGTTAAAAGTTCATATAAGTTGATTTTGCATAATATGTCTCAACAATATTAACAGTACACTATGGGCAATATATAAATGTAAAGAGGAACTGTAAAAAAGCAACCTAATACAAATGCAGTAAGTATTAGAATATGGTAGAAATGAAACCATAATATGCAATTATCTTTGAATCAGTAGAGCCCCTATAGACTCATATACACTAATAAAGAAACCAAATGAAACGCCACTCTAAGTCCCCATGCAGAACATATTCAGTAAATGTATGTGTTTTTGTTCCATTTTTAAACCTTGCCTAAACCTTGCAACTCAACACTTTGTCATTTATTCCCACTATTATTTTGTTACATCTATATGGATTATGATAGAAAATGAGCCATTTCATTGCAGGGCTATCATAAACTTACTGATTAAACATACGAGCTAAGATATAATGCAGGTAACCAAAAGTCTCTTCTGTGCCCTAATGTACATTTGTATGTTTCCACTAGTCCAAATGTGCTGACAGAAGGTTAATCAGATTTCCTGGACAAACGCAGAAACCCCCAGCTGTACACAAACCATTCTTCTCTTAACAGACTTGTAATTGCACAGACAGACAGATGCAGCTTACAAAACAACTTTGAGGAGGAATGCGGGCCATTTGGCATGTACAGTACGACAGATGAATGGCTTTTGTGGAGGGGTTTCACCGGGCCGGGGTTGACAGAGGGCTAAAGTCAGTGCTCCAGGCTCTGCAGAACCACAGCACAAAGAGGGCCCAGTCTCTCCCAGCCACGCTCTTTCTCTGGGGGCCTTTTCACCACTAATCCACTGGGCTTGTGAGCAGCAGCAGGACAGGTCAGTAATGCTGCTCCACCTCTGGCTTTGGCACCATTATAGAGGCAGAGAAAGGGGCTCCACGCTGCCTTGTGTCTGTCTCGGTCTGTGCCAGCAGCCGATCTCAGTGGCTGACAGGAGAGCGCTGGAGGGATGTCTGAGGGGTCATTGATGGCCAGGTAAGCTGCTGTAAAGCCTTCTGTTCCAATAGTGGGCCCTGGCAGAGGACTATGGGCCAGTCTGTCAGGTTCAACAGCTCGTATCGTACCTCAACACCGCCCCTCTCTCATGTTTATGGTATCCACCCATCTTCTGGTGCTCTAAACCACACAAGCCATTTTTTGTAATAGAAGCGATTGCTGCTGATTCAAATGTGCTCAAAATATGTCACATTCCTCATGGCACCTATGTCTCTGTGGTGGTTGGACTTTCTCACAGAACTTAAACCCTATTTTTCTTTCAATGAGAGTACTCTATTGTTGTTCGAATAGTCCATCCATACCCTAGCAACTTCCCCAAATCGGTATGCCGCAGGAATGCCTGGCTCCACTGCCAACTGGAGCTACCTGGTAAAGGGGATTAGGCCTGCTTTATCCTTTAGTCAAGAATGCGGAATGACTGAACTTCTGACTAAGTCAGACAAGCTTGACATCCAAAGCCTCTATTCCAGGGTGATGCCTCAAAACTCATCGTTCTCTGGACATATAACAACATAAGATATTTCAAATAACAAGAACAGATGCCACTTCCATCTATTGAGATCAGACCCAACTCTATACAGACTATGTAACAACAAATCCTAATGATCGTAATTCATCTGTACTTCTATCATAAAAAAGTTCCACAGAAAATAATTATAAACTCAACATTTTATTTTTTGTAGCATCAATCAACATCAAAGAGCTGGAACACTCCTGCTCCTCCCATTGGCTTCTGGGCTCTCAGGTAAAAATAGCTATCATCGATGGCATTCTTTCAGCATGACATTTGCTCAAGGTGACTACCACTCCCAGTTACCCTGCAGCCACTTTCTCACACTCAAGCCCATTCATGAACAGCATCACCGCACATACCTCAACATCAACTCAACTGACTCTACACATGTCTTCAACGAAACATTCACTGAAACACTCCTGGCAATTACCTACAGCCAAAACAGGTATTTTGATCATTAATATTATCTTATCCATGTAAGACCAAATCCTAAAATAAAACCCCGGTGCACCACTGCTGATTACACAAGGTACAGCAAAACAGAAACAAAAGTTAAAATGACATTTGAGGTATAGGTGTTGCCTGCACATAAGAGTTGATTTCTAAGAAACCAAACCAAACACAAGCAAACAGGGCTTTTCCATTTTTAGTCACTGCTGGTTCAGTTGACACCACATTAGATAAATGACTATGAAAACCAACAAGGTGTGTCTTTGTGTTGTCAGGGTAAAACATCTTTGTGTCTTTGTCAACAAAAAGTCAACTGTAAACAGGAAACTCTCCAGTGTTGGCTTTGCAAATTACCCTTTTCAGTCCCTCTGTTATTCACATGGGCTAAAATGAAGGCACTGAGTGTAATGCCTCTGATGCCCTGTGCTTCTGGAGGAGGAGAGTCCAGACAGAGGGATGCTGCAGTCGGCCTTGCACTCTGATACAGACACCAGCTGACTGCCTTCAGAGCCAAGTCCTCATCAAGTCTAACATAGAAAAACACTATGCAAAAATGCAAAACAGTGTTTAAATGAAACAAAATCAAACATGGTCTTGGATAAAAAACAGCCTAGTAAAGCTGAGAGGTTTGGACATTCCTCGATAACCTCATGGGCCGCCAGATAAGAGGATCCTGGGGCTGCTCCGACACCTGATGCCCTGATCCTGGCACCAAGGGCCACTGAAAGATTCCACAGGCCTGTGAAAGCAGCCGGCTGCACTCGCTTCAAACATGCAGCAAATTCCAGGGCAGCTCTCAGGGGAGAGCTACTTTCTTGAAAGGTCGCACAAAATAAATCTTCCAAATATTTGACAATGGTAATCATAGAATTATTACATTTTCAATGTGGTGTAAAGATGCTAAATATATAAAATAATAACAAATAAACTGGTAATTTCAGTTGCCGTTTCTGCAGTTCAAAACAAATAAAAGATAAAATAAATTATTTGGATAAGAACTGTATGAAGTAAAAGTAGAACTTCCCATTGAGCTGAGAAGTGGCTCATAAAGGAGTGTCTGTGTGTGGCGCTGTCCAGATGGACAAATGGCCAATATGGATGCACCAGGGTCATAATAGAAACCCAAGTATCAAAGAAACGGGTCCTGGGTTCAGAAACTTAGCACTTTCAAGTAGCACTCATCCAGGGGTATCAGATAAACTTAACCCTGCTGTCAGAATGACCGCCTGGAAGGAAATGAGCACAGGGTCGTGACCTTGAGAGCAGAAGTCAAATGACGCTGGCCACAGCAGACACACGGGGACAAGGTCCACACACAGTCCTGCCCAGGGACGGCAGATGGTCCCAGAATCTGAGTCGAGACGAGAGGAACCTCTGAAGACCCAAAGCCTACCTCACACACATCGCATGTACTAATGATGGGCTGATCACACACCTCCATATCAGCTGCTTTAAATGATTAAAACCATGTCTTAAACACATGCACACAGTTCAAAAGGTCTGCACCAACATGAGTGGTTGTGAATCCACAAGACAAAACTTTGAGCATTCTATGGAAGCAGAGAAATGGACAGGTAAAGCATACAATTATACTATACTATAATTTTCTTCAAAACTCTTCTTCATGCTTTAAGTTTAAGATGCTAACGGTCTCCTTTACTAAGAACAATAGTTTTCATGATATTGGAAATGTCACAACCTTATCCAATTGCCTTACAGTAGATATACAGTATATATTCTATATCATCCACACATACCAAGATGGATATATGTATAATCATGAAAGACATCCCCTAATCCCTGACTCATCCAAGGCGCTCTCCTGTTCACACACACCACCTCCTTCACTCAGCAGGGGCTCACAGTTTAACCCTTACAACCAGAAAAAATGCACAGTGCTGCAGCCTCTGACTCACATGAATATGCTCCACATCCTACAACTGTCTATCAGATTATGGTGTTTAATTAGACTTGTTGACTTAGGCCCCAGTTAGTGTTCTGATGGGAAGCCTCTGGGAATACCAGACAGCAACAGTGTCTGTAGTACATACTGATGTTGTATCCTTGGGCAAAACACTTCACCTGCCTTTCCTCAGCGGCTCTGCACACTGTTAAATTAATAAGAGTGTGTTTGTGTTTGACAATGGATGGAAATGGAAATAAATAACAGGACAATGAGTGCGTATACATGCACATCAATAACCCGGTTATTAGCCATATCCCGGTTATGTCAGTATTCGGGTTACTGCGTTTACATGCGCACTGAGAAACCGGGATACTCATATCCGCGTATACATGATCAAATGGAGTATCCCGGTTTCTTGACATAATCTTACAAATGCGCAGGCGCAAAAATTTACTTAAATCAATTTCATAAACCAGGAAAAATACAAACCGTGAGCTCCTTTAGCATAAGAAGCTAAGGAGCTATGAGATATCCCACAATCCACTGTGCAGATTCTTCATTAAAATCTTCTGCATAAATAAACTCAACTTTACAACATATAAACCATAAACACTACAGAGCTACATCAGCCCGTTTGATCAGATAATTCAGCTGTGATCACATTTGTTTACGTTTTACAGAAACGAAACTTAAGACCGTAGGCTAATTAGCATAAACTGTTAGCGGCGATAAAAACAACTTGCTCCTAGCGCCGCTGATGCGATCAGTTTCTTTTGGACTAAATGACACGACTCTGTGGATTATGTGTGTTATTTCTGTGACAGAAGAGGCGCTAATGATGGTAAGTGTGTTTCGTGCGTATAGAGTATAGGAGATAGTTCATGTTTTAGCTTTTCAGCGATCACACGAGTGCAGGTCGTACGTGTGCAGGTCGTACGTGTGCAGGTCGTACGTGTGCAGGTCGTACGTGTGCAGGTTTAGCGCAGCTCTTTATTTTACAGTCATTTCACTCGTTTGGTCACTTTATTTATGTTGGTCAATTTATTTATGTGACTACTGTTGTGGTGAAAGGCTGGAAAGTGTCTTTTGGACGCATGCGCACTCAACTTTATGTTGCAGTAACCGGGGTACTGCGTTTACATGCCACAAGTAACCCAGTTACTATCGGAATAAACCAGCTACAGTAACCCGGTTTCTAATAACCGGGATACTGCCATAACAGGGTTACTGAAACCGGGTTACTGCGTATACATGCACCATCAAGAAACCGGGATACTCAAAAAACCCGATCATAACCGGGATACTGATGTGCATGTATACGCACTCAATGTAGACTTTATCAATCAAAGACTAAATAGCTTAAAACGTACCTACCTAAGTTATATTTTGTACTTCTCAACTCTAAAACATCTTTGGTTATCTTAAAAAGTACAAAAGGAGTATTATGCATTATAATTAACACCATAATGAACAAACTGGATACGGTATTAAGGGTTTCCCATGACAGAACACAAACACAGCATTTCCAAATCATTTCCTCTCTTCAGTTTGTTTTTAAGTGTTTTTCGATGTGTAGCAACACCTAATGAAACTCTGTCTTATGAAATAATGTCTTTGCATATAGCTTTCCCAGCACTCACTCCAACTGTCAAATCTAATCTTCAACAACAAAATTTAACATCTGACACAAAAATAAATACACTACACCAAATACACTCACAGGGGAGGGAATTATCAAAATCAGTGTTTATTCAGTCTCCATGACAACCACCTCATGAAAACAACTACCGCATTTGTGAGACCAAAACACAGAAATAGGCAAACTGCAAAATGATAAAGTAGCCTTATGTTCATGTTTGATTTTATTTTTATGAGATAGGCCATGATATAATGCTTTCATAGGCCATAAGCAATCTACATTTACCACTGCTTTTGAAAAATGCCAAGCTGTCATTTAAGATTTTCCCACATATCTGGGGACCCATTGAAGTAATTTGCAACTTTGTATTTATCCAGTGCCCTTATACATGAACAGCAGTGTATGATGCTGTATGATGATCCCACTACATGACAAGCTGCCCGGTGGCACTGAAGAATGGATCAAATGCAGAGGACAAATTAAACCTTACCTTAAACTTAAACAAGACATACTGTGCTTGTCACTGCTATACAGCTATAATCCATGACACCCATGTATCAGTATGTTATAATCTGCACAATTTAAGTCACAATATTCATCTAAACCAACTTAATAAAAGAAAAATGTCTGCTAACATGTTTGAAAAATGGATTGCCCAATGGGAGCTGACGGTGCAGTAAACATCATCCCAACAATAGCTGCTGGATAGCTGCAGGTAATACTAGTGAAGAGAGGTTTTTTTGCATTTGTACCAAGAAGAATACTGCACAGTCTTGCTTGCAAAATGTGAATTTTGTTAGGACATCAACAACGTTGCAAGTGAGATGGTGTGCGGAATTCTTCTCTGTTCATGTTTTTGGGCTGCTCCCTCTCCTCCAGTTTTAATACCTACACAACGCTGCTGAATCCAACGTGCATCACCAATTAAGAAAATAAAATTGGAGAACGAAGTTAGTACAGAGCAATGGTGTATGCCAGTGGCGGGAAACACTGATCGTCAATATGGCGTCTTGAAAATAAGTGATTAAAGACTGCTCAAACATGCACGAATCACTCCAAATACAACTTTGTGTGAATAAATGATGAAGGAAAACAACCATAGCATGGTTTAAAGTAAATTTTGCACAACTGGACTACTTTAATCTTATTTAAGCTTGAGATGAGCCCATAGATGGCACTGAAAATACATTTGTCATCATTTTAGACTAACATGCATGGACAGAGCACAATCCAACAGGCAAAGACAAGTGTTGTAGTTGTGTAGTGTAATAGTGTTATAAAAGTATGATTAATTAAAAATATATTAAATTAACTCCAAATAATTACAATGAAACTAGACATACTGACAATGAGGACATCTTCAGTTAAAACAGTTTTTGCAAAGTAAACCTGAAAATATAGTGCACCATAACAGATATAGAACATGCTTAGATGCATTATATTTGAAATGCAAACAGAATCTAAACAGGAAACTGAAAAACAGCCCAACAAACCAGTAACATGACATTCCTCGAAATCCTCCAAAAAATAAATACCAAGAACAGGATGTGCATGCAGCTCGCGTCAAAGCCTTTCCATTCTGCTGCTAGGCCACTTGTCAACAACTGCTTTGTTGCTTTTTACATACACACAAACTATTACATGATTTTGACCTGTGACGATAATTGGCATAAAATGCATCTCATTTGGTATGCAACATGAAGCGTTTGCAAAGTGACAAGGGGCTTGATTAGCTGTAAGTTACATCATCTATGGTATCTGTGACAAAGATAGGAGATTACTTTGATTTCAGCGCAGTTTAAAACCTTGTGACCTAAAACAACTTTGATGCTACAATGAGGTTAGCAGCTGACCATAGCGTGTTCTAGTCAAATGTGTGGTTACTGATGGGGTAGGGGAAAACTTGTAGTTTCATCTTGCCTATCAATGCTTGATAAAAAAAAAAAAAAAAAAAAAACATACACACATCACTGGTGCATGCAAATTTCTTATAAAACGACTCATAATTTTATGTTCTCAGTATCAACATCTGTCCAGGGACTAACACTCTGGATAATTCTGGCTTATTTATATTGAATTGTTGATTAATATGCACTGTCACTGAAATAAATAAATACATATATATTTGAATAATTTGTGGAGTAATATTTTGTAGATCAGTGTCAGTTTTATTTTGGCAACGGAGATTTTGAGCTTTCAGGGAATACTGATGCAACCGTTAGTCCCCAGATGGCAGCACACCTGTTAGCCACAAACAACACACAAACCCTCAGCAGCTCCACAACTCTAGAGAGGAAAAAAAAAAAAAAAAGAAAAAGAAAGATAGAAAAACTATGAGGAGGAGGTCTGATATAAGGAGAGTAACTTGAGAGAACCAACTGCGAAGGTGGGCTAAAGGCCCTTCATCACTGTACTTTTTCTTTTCAGGGGGCTGGAGTTAAAATTGATTTAAAAAATAGACCAGTCAAGTGACTAATTGAAAATATATGTTGATTACTAAATGAATTATTTATTACAGCCTCATCTCTGGTAAAGCAATGGTCTTTACTCAAACCACTTGATGTAGATCTTTTCATGAAGTGTAAATGCTCTGTTCCTTCATTCTAAAAACATAACATAGTCTAATACTAATTTAACCTTAGATTTATATTTAAGTCTAATTATTTATTTCATCATGAGAGTGTATGTTAAAATGCTCTGCTGAACTAAGAGATTGTGAAAGTATCAAACAAATCATATATTTTTTGGGGTAAAACACAACTGATTGTGTTCATACTAAAACATCTGGTTACTTTCCAGTGACTCACTTCTTCACTGCTTTTGGTTCAGTTTTGTGTGCTCTTAATGGAAAGATTCTTTGCCTTGTTTTTAATGGCAGAGTTTAACACAGCATCTTTCCTACTGGTGCGTTTTTAATGTCTGTAAACAAGTGATACAGGTGGTGGATCTGAGCTGCCATGTGGTTACAAATTATATATGTTTGTTTGGCCCATGTCCATAATTTGAGATAAAGAATGAATTATTATTATTAACTGAGATGATAACGGCTGAAGATCTGTCACACTGTAGCTGTGCATTAACCCAGCTGCTCCTACATTTCTTAAAATAAATTCAAAAGTATGTAGATTTTATATTTTACATTTCTAATATTATTTTGTATTATTTAAGTAAAAAAATATATTGTAATGTGATTATTGGATTTTCATTGTGTACCTAAACAAATTACGTTGCTACGCCAACACAAAAACATAGATGTATCAATCTTTGAAATGTTATCTGACTTAGTGTTATTAAAAAGTCATATTATTCTTGAATTAGGCCTGTCAGAATAATACATTTTGATGTATGATATAAAAGAAAAGCTGAAGAAAATATCAACTATAAATGATAATACTATAATATATATATATATATATATATATATATATATATATATATATATTAATATATATATATATATATATATATATATATATATATATATATATATATATATATATATATATATATATATATATATATATATATATATATATATATATATAAACACAAACACCAATAAATAAATAGAAAGCAGAATGACACTTTGGTAGTTAGTTTGTATTTATGAGTCATACAAGTTATTTTTTCTAACCACAACAGCTCAAATGTAATCGTAAAACAGGAAAATTGCAAAACTTTCAAATAGTACTAGGAAAAAGTATCCATGATAAATATTGATCCCCAAAAATTATTGTTAGATCTAACGCAGGGGTCTCCAACCTTTTTCCTCCGGTGAGCTACTTTTACAAAACAAAAACACCAGAGAGCTACTAGTTTTAATGATCACAAGAAATTAAGCATATATAAAAGCCAAGGCGAGTGTTAGATACATTTAGATGCCTATAAAACATAAACCAGTATCCATTTATTAGTGCACAGAGTTAAGCATCAAAATGACATGTACAATAGTAAAAGGCATTTCATTCATCAAATTTTACTTATTCAGAAATCCATTGGCGAGCTACTGGCGAGAAAAGGGTGGAGAGCTACAGGTTGGAGACCCCTGATCTAAAGTATACTGAGCGATATAGTAATTATCATGAAAAGTGGTTCTATTAAAATGGGGCAAATAATCTTTTAAGTCAGGAGAGAGAAGTTGCTATGATATATGATATTTAAATAAAAAAAAAACTTATATATATATTATATATATATATATATATATATATATATATATATATATATATATATATATATATATATATATATATATATATATATATAAAATTCCACTAAAACTAAGCTAAAAATGGTTCTCCATGTTTCAAAAAACTGTTCTGTTTAGCTGTGTATATGACTGAAATGCTTTTATCCCACACTCTTCTTTCTTCTCTTTTAATGTTGCTTTGATTATCATTATTTCTGTTTTGAATTGTTTGTATTGTGATTTTAATGTCTTATTGTGTAAAGCACTTTGAATTGCTTTGTGTATGAATAGTGCTATACAAATAAACTTTCCTTGCCTAAAACTATTAAACAACTATCAGTGGAAGTTCAGTTAAACATGTCACATACAAAATCACACTTTTGGCTAAATGATGATGATTTGACGAGTAATAAGCAGACTAAAAGCTTCCTGACTGGTCATTCTAAAAGTGTTAAGGGACATAGGAACAGGTGGAGGAGACAGGTCAAATAAAACAGAACTATGTTACCAAGAGGAGGTAGGAATAAATAAATTTTAAAAAACGAAGAAAAAAAATATGTGTATGAATACAATAAATGAATAATAATAATAATAATAAAACAAAAAATACAATAATAATAATAATAATAATAATAACAACTCCTTGATGAAGGAACAATTTTATAATAAGAAAAACTTGCTTTAATTGTAAATTTGAAATGCTTGAATTGTTGAATCTTTTTTTTTTTTTTTTCATAACCCCTTTAGAACTTACTGCTGATGATTGTCTTATGACAGTAGCTATTGGATGCTTCACAATAAAAAATGTATAGCTTTTCTTGTGTGTCCTTTTTTTTTTTTTTTTTTGGAAAACATTTGATTTTACAAATATAACTATATATAAAACAAACAAACTAATATGGGAAATAATCCACAAAAAAATAAGCACATTTTATATGGAGTATTCAAAAGTACAAAAAAGGGATTTCCCAGTTTCCAACGATGCTCCCACAGAAGGTTCTTAGATGGTGGCACATGCTGCACAGTAGAAAGGCCTGCTCAGGTCTGGAAAGGATTACAATAAAATGAATGCAGCAGTTCCATCTTAAGGTCACAAACAGGTACTGCAACCTCTGTCTCTACCACAGAACACTGCAGTAACGCAGCCATGTGTGTTCATGTTTAAATAAATGAACATATAGAGCAAAAAAGAAGAGATTATCAAGATTATCATGGCGCGCCTACAGCATCAGTGCCACTATTGAGTGAGTTGTCCTCCGAGGAATTTTAAAGGTCTGCATGTCATTGACCACGGAGTTCCTTTACCCAATACGCGGTTTGTTTCAGATATTCAAAATGCAAAAGCTATTATATTCTGTTGCATTCCTGAAAGGGCACAACATTTAGCACAAAAAGGGAACAAAAAATGTGTGTATTTATAGCTCAAAACTGTGGTAGGTAAGTGAACCCCTCCCGGCACCTGAGTAGTGTGATTTTCCCATGAAGCATTTCAGCAGTGGCCTGATTGTATGTGGATAAGTGGATTGAACAAATAGTGCAGTGAAAGCAATCAGCAGATCTACCATTGCTATACCATAACCTCAGATAAACCGCCTTTATTGCCTTATAAAACTGAACTTTCCTGAATGCTGCTGTGGGGATATGTTGAGTGCAAGCCTGGCAAATGTCCTGGAGTTCAATAACATAAAGCCTAATGCAAGGTTCATCTTTAAGTTATTACAGAATGTTCCGACAGATAAAAGAACAGGGCACTTTAGGTGGACAACAAAGTACACTTAAGAAAAGGACAGCATGTGGCCGTGATCACAGTCTGTTTACTTTACTTATGCATTCACACGACTGCACTCTTTGACAAAATCCATATCTTTTAGACTCTATTAGACCAATTAAGCAATCATTTCCTTATGTACTCAAGTTCTGAAGTCATGAAGTCAAACTTAACTTAAAGTTATGGGTGAAGTTTCTACTGGGAACATTTTAGTCCAATACTGTGATACACATTTTTGAGGTGAATTTTGAGCATCAAAGTACTGCATGCAATACAAATAATTATTGGTCTGGCAAAATAAACAGAATCAGAATTTATTTGTAATTTCAGAATAAAAAATATACAGAAACGAAACAGTGTACTCTGGTCTGGGTTATCAGCAGCATAAAAACAGTATAAAATATCGTACTAGTACTAGAGTCTTTAAAATAGCCCGCATTTTCTAAAGTGCTTCTAAGTTTGTCCTTAAACATATCACTGACACACAGTCACAGGTGAAACTGATTGTTGATGGAAAATTACAACAAAACACAAGCGTAGACTTTGTGAAGAAAGAGTGTACAGTAGACACTGAAGATGAGGAGGTGCAGGCTGAGGGGGGCGGAGTGGCTGTATGGAGCGTAACAAGTAAGCATACATAAAGCCTGTCCCATTCTTCTCCCCCTCCCGCTCTCACCATTACAGCAGCATTAGAAGCTGAGCTGCTCAACTGTTCCAAGATGTCAGAACTACAAAGCTCCCTTGAATGAGGGAATGTGGGGCCCAGGGTGGCTGGGGAGTCTGCAACAGCTGGCCCAGCGGTGGGGCCTCTTGTTCCCCTCGCCCTGCAGCCGCTCGCCCGGGCTGGGGCAGGACAGGGGCGTCTGCGGAGGGGCGGGTCAGTCTGTGTGTGGAGGAGGGAGGTGTGGAGGACTTAAGCAGGTATAAGCAGGTATAAGCAGGTATACTGTATGCTCCCAAAGACGCATATTCTTCTCATATAAAAACTGGAAGAATGTGCATTGTTCATTATTCTTAATCAAATGAATGTGGCTACAAATAGTGAAATAATACTGTGTAGGTGACATAATAAATTAATTGCTATTATTAAGTAAAAAGATCATGGCTAAAATTAGCAGTTTGGCTATTGAATGACATGTCATACTGGGGACGCCAGAGCAAAATCGAGAGTGATCTTGGGTGTATTTCATAACACAGGGCATAAAAAGCAGCCACACGTGCACATATGGACAGAGGATCTCCATCTGCTCGTACTCTCTGTTCGGGGAGACATGGCAAATTACAGGGGAGCCAAGACTTGCGGCTTCCATCTCGTCTTTGGTGTCAGAGAAGTGTGACTTAAAAGAGAGAAGGATAAAAGCAGACAAACTATTTTTGACAACTGTAAACAGGAGAAATCTCTGAGCCGCTCAAGCGTGGAAGGAAAAATCAGATTTCTGTGGTGTTCAAGTGAAGATATTGAGTTCAAATAAAGCAGAAATTTGCAGTAGCACGAGCCAGCATCTTGCATAATGTAAAGATATATGTTTCTATTGGTGTCCCTCACCACACATGATGCTGCTTGTGTGGTTGACAAGCACAATACAGAAAGTGCATATGGGATGAACGTGCTACATCTGCAGATGCACATGGATATAGAAGAGCCACAATTACAAGCTACAACTTTCAAAGAACAAACTCAAGGCAACGCAGTCAATGCAAACTGCCATATGGTCGAAGCATCGCAATGGTGTGGAATAAGACGAAAGATTGAGCACTTTTGTCCATGTTACAACACCATACAATAACACTTAGGACGTATTGTAGCTGCTTTTATGGAGTTTCCACACTTCGGGGGAATTGCCATAATCAAACACATATGATCATTTGAGAGGTTTTTCTGATGTCCTACCACACACACACACACACACACACACACACACACACACACGCACGCACACGGACACACACGGACACACACACATTTATCAGCATATGTGTGTATACAAATCATAGGATATGTGCTGAGCAAGTGTGACCTCAAACATGGTGAAATGCACACTTCCAAACAGCAAAGCAACATTCCCTTTTAATGTTGTAGAGTATGGGTGACTGTATATAACTCCACAAAGAGGGGAGTCATTCTAATGTTTATAATTATGGAATGGTTTGCCTCTTCCTTTTAGTGAGCCATGTGGAACTGGGAATGGCTGAAAGTCTCTGGGAGTGATGAGAGGGCCATGGAAAGAAACTGCTGGAGAAGTCAGGGAGAACAAAGAGGGTAGTCAAACAGTAGTCAAGTTTTAGCCCCCATACTTGAAATGTTGCCTTTAGTTTGGGAAAAATATAAAGCTGGAGTCTGGTTTAATCTATAGAAAATGTTATACTTATTGCATGTGGGTGAAGTTGTTTCTCTACAACAGTATAATAAACAATGCTCGCAGTCTGGCTTGTTTCTCTGCTATTTAAGTACTTTAGAGGCAGAGATTCTGAACGGTAAAGTGTCCCCCAAGGGACATGGGGTCAGCAGGTGTGTTACAGACAAATCTATTAATAGAATTTACCCTAACCTCAATAAAAAGTTCTTTCTTGTTATTACAGAAGATAAAAGATGTATTATCCTGAATACTCTAGATAGATTTGATTGCACAGAGGTCGTGGTGTACAGTATGTATGGTTCCTTGTATCTAGTCAGACAAAATAATCACCTGACAATTTGTCCTACAGCAAATGAAAATACACAGTCTGTGGGATTGGGGTCACATGGTGATTTGATTGACATAATGACATGGAAACAGTCCATTCATCTCCTGTATAAACTGTTGCCAGTAACAGCGTGTGCTTTGAAACCTGATCCGGCAGCAATCTACCTCCGATACATCTAATGTTAACATTAAGTGAGGCAATAGCCCTCATTTCCTCTGTTTATTATTGCACACGCTGGTTACACAGAGAAAGTAATCTTACACAATTCACAAGTGAGACGGAAAAGAAAAAAAACACAAAGAGGAAGCTTCCTTGTGTGGGAATAGAAAGGACAAACACCAGAAGTCAGCGCGGAGCAGAGGGGCTGAGTTAGAGGAGCAGTTCATCAAACTTTGATTTGGAATTAGAACTGCATCAGCTTCTCCTCACAATGGGTCTTTGTAAAAACTGAGAGGAAAAAAACTATTTTGGGAATACGCTTGAAAGGTTTGGCTTAAAATTGCTAAACATTTTTTCCTTTTCTCTGTTGATTTATGAATGGATGTAATCATTGCAACATACAATAGTCACAGTTTTTGTCCTTTTATATTATGCTGCTGTACAGAAGGGTCTAGAACTGTTTGACATTATATCCAAATCTAGTTACATTTGTTTTTAGATATTCCATTTTTGGTGACACTTTAATTTAGGGACCTCATATTCATCGCTAGCTAAGTATGCTAATGGCCTGCTACTTAGCTATTAGTTGGTATTTATCAAACATTTATCAATGCTTATTACGATGTCAGTGTATGAACAAAAACATCTATTGTAATCTCCAATACTTTAATGTGAAGAGTATAGTTAATGGCTTAATACTTAATACTTTCTATAGTTTTAGATCAAAATGCATTGAAAGTACTTAATAAATACTAACAAAGAAACAATTACTGATTATTTTACTATTAGTAACTATTAACTAATACTTTGCTAATACATTTAGTTAAAGAATACTGAATACCTTCAGCAAAATGTATTTTGTAATGTATTAAAATATGTGGCCCAATCAGAGTACTGTATTCTGAATACTTTCACTCAGGGTTGTATTTACATTAAAATATGAACACATAACACAGAGATAAAAAGAACTTTATATTTGTTTCACCTTTTGTTTATTTATCCCTGATTATCCTAACATTTTTATAGAAAGCTTTTCCACCTTCAAGCCACTCAGAGCGCTTTACCTCAAGGAACCACTCACCCATTAACACACATTCATACACAAACCAGAGTACACAGACACTGGGGGCGAGGTGGGTTAAGTGTCTACCCCAAGGACACAACAACAGCATTCATCCTTGGAAGTGGCAATCACTTTGCCAACCTGTCGGTCAGTGGATCTGACCGCTCAACCAATAATGTTTATGTCAAGAGCGGGATTTGAACCACCAACCCTCGGACCAGTGGACAAACAGTAAAACAATTGAGATACTGTTGCTGATATAATGAAGTAAACAAACCAAAATCACACCTCAAGAGCAGTGTTTTATATTTTTCTCCCTGATTTTGTGCAATTTGAAGCCTAAACTGAGTGATCAAGTACTGCAATGTATTCCTTTGATTTCACAAAAGTAAGTAAGTGTTCTAAATACCACTAGATGAAAATGTAATTGTACTGGAATACAGTTCATCAAAATTATTAATATAATATGTATTCTTGGTACATGTATTAATTTTGTCCCCAAAACTGACTTTTATTAGCTACTAATCTGTGTTCCCTAAACTTAAGTGTTACCCATTTTTTTTGTATCTGTTAGGTAAGTTCAGTAAAGCTAGCAGTTGACAAAACTATATCCTTAACTTTGTGACCTTCTGGGTTACTGTACACTTCCCACACTTTTTGGGAAATTACTTGTGGCTTCACGGACTCAATCTGCCAACATTTTAGGTCTGTTTCAGAGAGTTTGAGCAGACACCAGGCTAGACACACAAATGCCACCAAAACCAAGTCCAATGTACTTTCCGCTTTCCTGTCAGAGCACATTGGAGACAGCAGCGAAACAGCACCAAATGTCACTCGAAATCCCAAATCCTACAATGAGGGAATTTAAGTCTGCTCAGTTACTGGCAAAACACATCATGCAATAAAAAAATCTGTGACCACAAATTGACACTGCAGGTTACAGGCACTGAGACGTGCTACTATAATCTACTGCCTTGACTCATGAGGTTTTTCCATAATACTGACATGATTTCACTGGGTGTGAGACAGAAGCTAATTCTTTGTATTGTACGCCAAACCACTGTTCTGCAGGTCTTAGGACAAGCTGGACTTCTCACAGACTTCTGAAAAATTATTGGCCCATAGTGTATGCCATGAGTGTTATTCCTTCTAAGTAAACTAAATTATTGCTGAAAAAAATATAAATTATAATACTGAAAGTAATTTATGCCTCTAACTCAATAACCCTAAAGTAAAATTAACTCAAAAATCTATAACAAATGTACAATATGGTTAAAAAGTGATCATTGAACTTTTTAACCATACTGTCACTGAAAAAGCAATGATAATATTTGATAATGCAATGCAATTAAAAGACAACAACAATAACAACAAAACTAGATAACATAAAATAGTGGAATGAAGCACTTCAGAAGATATTTTGTATATATAATGAGAGAAATTATTTTAAAAAATATAAAACAAAATCAAATGTATGTATTATTTATTCAAGAGCAACAAAAAAAAGTTCCATCTACCATATATTGAAAGATAATTCAATATAGTAAACACTGAGACAGGCTTATTGATGGCTTGTGAACGACATTAGACTGGCACATGCAATGATGTAACAAATATAAACAAACATAAATTGGGTTTATATCAGGCCTCTTGGAGACTCAAAGGTTTCCACAGTTGGTGGTATAAAACTGCTGCTATAGCTGTAGCTGCTCTTGGGTTGAGTGACAGAAACCCATGTGTCCATTTGCAACAACAGCTTCTGAAACCACCAAGAATATTCATAGGTAAGGTGGGTAAAGTGTCTTGCCCCGTGATGAAAAAAAAGGGTGCACTGACTACCTGAATTGAACCATCAAATTTTCTGTTATCACTCTACTGACCAACTGTTGCACTGTACATTTTTTATTCCTTTCATCAGAATATAATACAGTATGCATATATATATTTTAATAACTCCCCCTGTGTCCCTATTCCAAACGCTGTTCCAAATAATATATGACAGTGTATGAAATAAAGTAGATGGTTTTAATGTAAAATAAAATTAAATGAATAGACAATATGGGTGTAAAAATATATTTGAGATATTTAAATTTCTCTCACAGAGGACTCTTTCTAAGATGACTCACATGCCGTGACATCTGGTTGATGTTGAATACATTGTTTAGTACTGCAGTTACTTAGTACAGAGCATAATGGAAGGAAAAAGAGAAAGCCCCCAAATCATTATACATTATAAAAATAGGACCACTATAGTCATGTTTTTCTTCTGGTAACAATAAGACACAACTGCGCCAACTGCACTCAAAATATACCATTGACGTGTTAGGCAGCAAATGATGAAAGGGATGGCAGACATCAGTGGCAATTTTAGAAACGGAGTAACTTGGTTGTAATACATAATACTAGAATAAAAAGATGGAAAGATATAACCATAATAATAATAATAATACATAACACTCATATAAGGCTTTTCAAAATACTCAAAGAAGCTTTACACGAAGAGACAAACAAAGACAAACAGAAGAAACAAGAAAGTTAAGCACGTCTAGCTATTCAGCCTCATTACTGCATCCCCTGTGTTTTGATATGTGATGGTTGGTGGTGTGGTGGTGATGGTGGTGGCGTGGAGGGGGGCAGCTCTGGTTGGATAGAGTGAGGCTGTTGAAGAGACCCACCTCCCTCTTCTCCCAGCACTGCCCGAGGAATGCTTTTCTTCTGTCCCCCCCAGCCCCATGTGTAGACGCCCTCTCGGCAGGGTGTGTTTGCATGTAAAGCAGGCTGCAGATGCTGTCCGCCCAAACAAGGGACCGTGAGGGACAAGGGGGAAGCAGGACACAGGGAAGGCCCCACCACTGTGCCACCCGCCTGGCCTCCCCTCTTCAGCAGCACCTCTCATTACTCCAGCCCTCGCCCGCATCAAGACCCTATGGCGCGAAGCAACAACGGAAGCAATCACCCACTATAATACAAATATACAACAAACTGTAAATATACGAGTAACTATTCAGTGGTTGTTTTCAGTGGTGAGGACACTCTCAAATGAAGAGGCAGAGCAGATATATTGATTCATGCAAAACTCACTGATACTAAAACTAGCAACGAAACTAGATACTGATTTGAATAAGCAAATTACAGCTCCTTTTTCTGAATAATTTTAGAATGGACATCATCTTTATCACAACTAGAGCAAAACCACATATTAAGGAGTTGAAAATAACATGCTATTGCCTTCTTGTATTAAATTATTGAGTATTAAGTTTTGAGTTTCTTAGTATCAACACAAACACTAATTCTTATAAAAGAAATATCCAAAATAATTCTTACACCTGTTGAAGCTGAAGACCTGCATCAGTGGTTACATATCCACTTTCCTATTAAACAAAATATCTGGTATCTTGCAGCAAAAGCATTTTCACATCTAATTCTATATTTTACTGCTAATTTATCTGTTAGAGTTTAGATTTATTTGTTTCTTAAACTTAATGGTCTGACACAAATAAACATATGTTGTGGCTGGAGTGTGTGATGTGGGTTAAAGTTCTTGACAAATGGTCCAAAAGTGCCTTGATTGAATGCAGCAATATAAACTGTAACTATGTAACTAGTGCATGGATGTGGTGATTGAGAGTAAAGGGGACTAGTTTTACTTACTGACTGACTCCTGGATGAATGATTGCATTAATATAAATTGTATTTTGTGTACACAGTTTATGACATCAACCTGTCCAGGGACTGAAAGTGGAAACTAGCAATCTTTTAAGTGTTTTTATGTGTGCCTATAAATAAACAAATAAACAAAAACTAAAAAAACATTAATAATAAAAATAGGATTTGAACCATTGACCATCTTACAGTGAATATAATTTAGAGAAGTGTGTGGAATTCTGTACCACAAAGCCAATTGTTATAACTGAAAACACATAAGAGTCTAACTGTATAAAACACTTGTTCCATCTCTTCTGCCACCTCTCTTGCGCCCCATGCACCGCTCCCCTACTGACCCCCCCCCACACACACCTCTTACCCCACCTACCCCCCGCCCCGCCCCCAGCCGCCCCTCTGCCACCCTCCTCGCACACGCAGTTGTTGTGTCTCCTGGGAAACGGGGGCTCGAGCGCTGTATGGAGGCACGCTGGGCCCAGACATGCATTGACCGCAGCACTTCAACGCACAGAAAGACCTTATAGAGAAAAGAGAGTGATCGTGGCTAATAAAATGCTTCTTTACAATCCTGTTATGCATATTCAGCTTGACATGGCTACATTCAGGGGGAAATAATTATCAAGTGTATGGCGTGCATTAATATTGCATTTGACAGCAGACAGGTGGCTGGCTGGGAGCAGATGTTAGGAGGCAGAACTAGTGGAGTTAGACTGGGACTGTGAAGGAAATTAGAAATGACAGTTCAGTACTATAAATGCAGAATATATTATTAATATTAGTGAATTTTGCTGAAATTATTCCACAAAAGTGAGTTGAAACTTTTACTATACAATTTGTAACTTTTCTCTCTTAACTGAGTTCTCAAGCGACTCCTGGCTATATATTACATCCAGTATAAATAATCATACTCTGAAATTATAAACATTTCATCTGCACAACGCATTAGAAATTATTCACCAGTTGATTTTAATAACTTTCTGAACTCCTTGAAAACAATACTAAATTCTGCTCACACCTCCTTTACATGGGGGCAGTTCCAGTCCTTCTGTCGGCGCACACAAAGCTCCACAGTGTGGCCAGATTGGGAGGGTGCAACTGGGATGACATAATGCTGTTTCCATTCAGGCTCTAGACTCCCAGGACCGGGCAAGGCAGAACAAGCTGTGGACAGGAGTGCGGAGGAGAGGGAGTATAATTGTAAGCTCACCTTTTCTACTGCTGTAGCCACTGAGCCCAAAAATAATCCTGGGAAAAAATGCTTTTGTTTTAAATAGTTTTCATACACTTGAGAGGTTTATGGTCTAGCTTCTGGAATGTTTTAGTTGAACATGCACTTCATACAACAAAAATCCTTTATTGTATATTCACTAATAACTTTTGCATAACATAAAATGTACCCCTACCCCTACACTAACTGGCCATTTTTGCGGCATTGATGAGAAAAACAGTGTACAGCCTTTTCCCATTTCACCATAAAACAATGCTAAACACATGCAGTACACAATGACTTATCTGTAATTTGGTAACGGCATGTACATTCATTGACAGTAAAGTAGTCTTCATATTTCATGCTGTGTCCATTACAATACTAAGTCATGATACATGTCATATACATGTCTATACATCTATAGCAGCGCTTCTGTTGACTGTAAGGACAGAGGCACACTGCAGACACACAGTGACTGTAGGGACAGAGGCACACTGCAGACACACAGGTCAGGAGGCATTTGGAAGCACTCTCAAACCTATCACAAATTCCTGCTTCTTGGCAGCCCCGTGGTTTCCCCCTCGTTCTCCCTTTCCTCTTTTCCCCCCTCATTCTCTCTTTCCTCTTTTCCCCCCTCGTTCTCTCTTTCCTCTTTTCAGCAGAGCTGGCAGTGGGACTGGAGTCTACATTCTGCACTAATTAACAACCTTCAGAAGAAGACCACCAAACTGGAGAACTGGCACACTCAGAGCACACTTACAGTAAGACTCTCTATCGCTGTGTCTCTGTGCTCAGTCACTGTCCAGCTCAGACACGTGCGCAGCTGGAGTTACAGGAACATTCACAAAACACTTTTATTACTTACACTGCACACTGTTTTTATTCATGTTTCATTGTAATATTACCTTGTCTGTAATAACATGCAGCGATAAAGTTTTGCTAAGTTATTGTTTCTTTAGTTTGACCCTGAATGAACTGGGTTATTTATAAATTAATCATTAAAACAACTTAAGACGTCTAACATCATCACTCCATGACAAAGGGCTTGTCATTTCTAAAGCACAAGGTGTAGGTCACTCATTTATATACAAACAGACGATATATGAATAAAGTCATGTCAGGATGTAATCTAGGAATTTTGGATGCCATTCCTTTCCCAAACCGACCTGTAAAGACAAACTGAGAATTTATGCAGGTAGAAAAACTGTGGACCACGACTTCACCAAAAACACTGTTCTGTTATGTAATCTTGTGCCCACAAACCAAAGTTTTCCACATGGACTTTTAGAGCTCCCACCCACGCCACATGAAGTCCGTGAAAAATGTCCCAAAAACATTCACTGGGATATTTAAAACAGCAACACATTATGTTTGGCAAAGAGTCAAAAAGCAGGATGTGTGCAATCAGGAAGTAATAGTACAAGATTACATGATTGTCTCTTTCTCTTTACAAATACATTTGGCTGTATTTGTGAAGTTACATACACACAAGCTTATAGACGGTAATGTACATAAAGCCAGACACACAGCCACTCTCTGCGTCAGAACCTGGAGCGGTGGCTGTGAGCATCAATCGGCTCTCTGTTCCTTGCGCTCAGCCTCCGAGTCTCCGCTGCCATCCTCCACCTCCGACGTCCACACCACATCATTAGTCATGGGAAAGGCCGGCCAGACACGCAGCCAGAGAGACAACATGGAGCTGCAGGCTCTGTCAGGTACATGCTGCTGTCAGGCCCAAAACAGCCGCTACGAAGAAGGTCAAGGGCAAAACAGTTCCACGCACAGAGCTCATTTTACTAACTAAGTGATTTAAAGTTCCTAAAGGTGCACTGGGGTATCTAACACCTGCTGTCTCCAAGGAGATATAATTGCTTTGCCTAAAGTTCCACAGTATGGCATTAAACAATTCTATCATGGAGACAAGCAGGTGTCAACATCAGTTTAAGGGCCAGACATTGAAGAGGTGACCCCATTCACAGACAGGATGCACATGTTTGAGCAATAAAAACATGTAATTAAATAAATGCAAACTGGATACTTTCAGTATTTTGGGCTCAGCAATAACCTCCCCTGAAAAGCAGGTGGAAGACCCTCCGACTTAGGTTAAAGATCACCTTTAATAGCTTAAAAGGGTACAGTTAACAGCAAGTCAGTGTCATCTTTCATGTATTCATTCATTCTCTTTAGCGAAACTATTAAAAATTAACAATAATGGGCAAAAAACAAAAACAGCAACTTGAGAAAACTGTTGTTCAGTGTTCAAATGTTCAAGTATGAGTTTAATGTTAGGTCAAATCTGTGTGCCAAGAAGTGCCAAGAAGAAAATATCTTCTTCACTTTTACCTGACAAACAATTGTCTAAGTCTGAAAAAGGTAGTAAATTTAAAATCAAAGAATCACAAAAAGACAGTGGGTCTAGGAGACAGTTTGTCTTGTTTCCCAAAGAGATGTTGTGGCATGCCTCTGACAGCCAGCCTTCAGCATCAAGTGTCTCTGAATAGCACCAGAAGGAGGACAGTGCAGGCCAGAACAAGGGGACTGCTGGACCAGAGCAGGGCGAGTGGTGCTGGCTGGACGCGCTCATTGTTGTCCAAGCTATCGCAGTCAGGTCAACCACTAGCCACGTGCTCCACGCCAAAGATTATTACATTTCATTTTGGTACCTTTGATCATGCTTCATTACGGAGAGACAATTGAGTTTAGAGGCAAGCGGGTACCCCCAAATGAACTCCCAAAATGAGAGAGGGAGGGCCTGGAGCAGGAGAGGACAGAGAATCCCTGCATTCTCCACTGAAAAGGAGGACGACCATGGACAAAAACACATTGTCCGTGGATTTAAAAAGGGAGGCTTATGGCTGCTATGAAAAAGTGCTTTGGGGAGAGGAGAAGAATGCCCACTGATGCACGCTCAATGAGATGTACGCTAGAGGAGCCATACAATAAGACGCAGGCAAATTGAAAGGGATGGAATTTTGAGGCAAATGACACTCGAGAGTTTTCAAAATAACTGACAGCTGCACAATTGGGCACCAAAACAGAGCGCAATCTGCCCATAGATGAAAAGGCAGCCGGATGAATAGCAGCTAATACATACAGAGATACTGTCCATTCACAGCACAAGTGGATAAGGAGACAGCCGTGAAAATGGACATGAAAGGTGAAGTTTTACTCTGATAAATGAAGTGAACGAACAAAGGCACAACAACAAAGAGCACTCAAAACAATTACACAATTAGAGAGAGTTTGAAATAAGGCGCTCTGATAGTTTAATTTTAACTGGTGCCAGTGGAAATTATGGCAGACAAAAAGTTGATAAGTTTCTCCTTTTTATTTGTTTAGCAATGCACTCACAATACATTCAAACATGGTTACTAAAAAGAGCTTGCAGCTGGTTGGGCTTTTCTTTATACTGCAATTCTAATTCCTGAAAAGATGTTTTAAAAATACTCAGAAGTACTAAGAACGCACAAACAAAACACAAAGTTTAGATATGATAACAAAAAGCATTGAATCCATCAAAGTAATTGAATGTTGTTCTTTCCTAAATGCTCTTCACACACATGACACACATGCAGTGATGCAATCTGATATTACATAACATAAGATAGTGAAGGTCCTGTTCAGTTGCAATGGGAAGTTGAGTCCAATAGTTCAACTAGTATCTTTCCGCATCCACCTTACTCCAATGGTCACAAGTGTCTTCGGACCCCTGAGCTTTGTTGTTGTGTTTCCCTTTTCCTCTTGAGAGGTGAGTATCAGAACACAATCCTTTTGTCACTCGTCCTCTTGCTGTGTAACACAGACATTTTCCATTCTGTCAGTGCACGCTGCAGCACACTGGCTCCTTCTAAACTCAGCCACCACTTCATTAAATGACTTCAGACTCTTGGCAGAGCCAGTGGGAAAAGTCTATATTAACTGTGTGTGAGATCCATGGGGTGACCAACAAAGGCCATAGTTGTTCCTCTGTGCTGGATGCTGCTTGGGGGAATTCTGGGGCCTGGGGTACCCCTAAGCTTGGGCCTATGTCTGCTGTCCCACCACACCCCCCTAAAGACCTCACACACATATGGACAATGCAAATAAACGTGCAGCCATGCTCACTGAGGTCACAAAATCATGGCTGACCTCTGCCCTATATTTCCTTATAATGCATTTAATAGTCAAAGAGAGAATTTGGGAACTGCAGCATGCAAAATGGGGAAGTTACAACATCTGAACTAGCACATAAAAAGTGAATCTTCCTAAGAAGACCAGTTTAAGGCATTGCTTCACTGTCACTTTGTTGCTTGGTTACATCATATAAGTCTTTGCAATGATTGGATAAAACTAGTCTTACAGATGGTCACAGCTAAAGGACCAAGTTACTGGAGCTCCATCATTAAATGTTACTGCAGTGTGGAAAAAGAACAGAGGACAATTCCTCATGGTTAATAATACAAAGTACAGATATTTGTCATTGTTTCACACAGAAGAACCAGGAGAAAAGGACAGAAGTACGTAAAACACAACGTGGGTGCGCGTTGACTGAGCTTGTTGGGGAGATGGACTTGTATGGTGACCTTAAACCAATCAGATGGATTTATTTACTCTAATTAGGCAGGTTAGGGCCACAGGGCTTACAAACAAACTCATTCATCTAAACCTGACAAGTCACAGGAGGAAAGACCAATTAGCCCCAAGTCCTGCAGGACAACAAGAGGACAAGTCTGTTTACCTTAAGGACGACAGACTTCACTCAAAGAGAACGCAATCAAACACATCTATCACCATTATTACTGACTATTGCTAGAGCATTCACAGTCAAACCTCGGCAAGGTAGACATTGCCTACAGAGCACCGTCATCCACACAGCTCACCTTTCACTGGAGCCCTTCATGGAGGGAAGTTTACTTTCAATTACTTTTACCACAAAAACCTTCACCCAGACAGTTGCTCGCACACACAGCGCCAGTAACCTCCAATTGACTCCCAGACGTCCTGGGCCTCTGTACCACATTACAGAGCGAGACTCAGAGCACAAAATGAAGGGATAACATCAGGCTACAATATGGCTCAGTTCAGTCGTCCGTAGGGTTCGATTTGCGAGTGTCAGAATACTACATCCTTCCTACAGTGTGCAGTGTGCTGAATAGACCGCTCTGTCTCTAATTGAGAGCCTTTGCCTCTGATTAGTGTTTCTGAAGTCTCTGTGAGGAAACATATTCAAGAGAAGTGAAATATCATAAGAAGAGAAGTAGGTGAAATGCCAAGTGTTTAAAGGGCACATATTATACTATTTTCTGAGCTATGTTATAATGTTCCTTCCTCAACACAAGCATAGTTTTGTTTCATTCACACATATTTAATACACAAACCCTGTACATGTTGTACAGCCCTGTATACCCTGTGTATGTATGTGTTCTTCACTCTGTTCTACCTTGTGATGACATGTGATAATACAGGAAGTGCCCCACTGTTTTTAAATTCCATACACCTTCATTAGAATCATTTGGATACTTTCAACACTGGAATTGCTAATCTCTACTAAACAAAAGGTAAAAGGTATTTTTTCCTATAGTAGCAAATCCTACGTGTATCACCGATTAAGAAAATAAAATGGGAAAATGAAGTAAATACAGAGCAGTGAGTGTATGCTGGTGGCGCGGAAAACGAGGATTGTTCGCCAATATGACATCTTGAAAATAAGCAATTAAAGATTGCTTAAACATGCACTCTCCAAATACAACTTAGAGTAGATGGTGAGGGGAAAGAACTATAAGATGGTAAAAAGCTCTGAAAAGTCAATTTTGCAGAATAGATCTGCTTTAAGGATTAAACCAGGAGCAATGTCCAACCTTAGAGTAAGCATGGGCTAAACTCTCTCTGTCTACCAATGAAGTGAAGTGAATTATTATTAGTTGATTAAAGGCCCTACCTGTCAAATACACTAGTTGTTGTTAGCTTTACTGTCGTAGCACAACATCAACACAACTGTTTTCTTTCTCTGACAGTTGTGTAAAGCCTTTATACTCATCGCAGTGAATAATTTGAATGCTCAGAATGCATAAGTGAGGTAAGTGAGAAATAACTTGGGGCTTTTGCAAAACGTTTAGAATGAACAAGTTCTATTTTTTGCTCTTTGTGACTATAATACATTGTGATGTGTGAGCTACTGTGTCCAAATCATTTCCCTTGTTGGTCAATAAAGTTTGTCCAAGTCTAAGTCTAATAATGATCCTAATAAAGACATGCAGAGACTGTTTTGTTATATGAATGTGAAATAATGAAATAACAATGAATTAATTGCACAAACTTTCCCATGATCTAATCCACTTCCATCCTGTCTGCCAGACACACTCCAGATTGCTGATACTTCTAATGTAAACTTCCAAGTCCAGGTCAGGGTCAGAGGTCAGCCAGACCTATGTTGAAAGCCAAGAAGCTTGATTTCAAAGCAGCACAGGAGTGTAGCATGTTAAGGCTGTTTCCTGCCCTCAGATAGCCCCCTCACATTCCTGATGCAAGCCAGTCACACTGAAGCATGGTCCACACAATATGCTCCAGCAGATTCTCATCATCTGTTCAAATACAAGAATGCATTATAAAGCCATAGGCTACAGTCTGAACATGCGGGGGCTGCATGGCTCCATGTGCACGTGTAACTTTGGATTTCATATACATTTAAGACCGTGCGCCAGTTTTTCTTTTTAAATAAATTTGAGCAAAATTAGTGCTCTGGCCTCTGAAAGTTGTGAAAGGAGATTACAAACTTATAACGGTTAATAGTTGGGATGTTCTGAATTCATAAGATAAGAAATAACAACAAAATGCTTGAAAGGAACTAGTTAGGTTTTCATGTTTTTAAGACAGTAAAATAAGGTACAGTGCAGAGACATTAAATGGCACCAAAATTGTTTTCTTATTTGAAAAGGAAACATAGCAACATGCTTGTCCTAAAATTTCCCTCTATATCAAACCAAGTGTCAACTCCACTAAGAATGTCTGAGACTATACTGCCCTCTGGTGGACTTTAGTAGGAATCTCAGGGGGAATCCAAAGGAGAAAAGTTGAGGTACCAAGAGCTGTCATATCGTCATTGACTATGCACTTCATTATATATTATATAATATATTATCATTAAATATATATTACATTGGATTATGGACATTTGGATAACCAACTTCAGAATATCAATAAGCAAAAGTCCTATATTGATCTCTTCGCCCACAATATAAATTAAAATAATTAGATTGGTTAAATGTCTATGTAAGTAACTGAGTCTTCAAAACGAAATGGTAAATTAAGTGTAATTTGTATTAAAAGAAATAATAAATAACAACGCACTACGATATGTTCTGTCAGAAAAGGATCATCTAAACAGACTGTATCCTTTAGGACATTTGACGCCCACACTGTACATGAAGAGCAGACTAAAACATACATAACATTACATAACTGTAAGTTCATTTTACAGCGTGGTTCTACCGTGACCTCTAGTGGTTATGACAAAATACAACCACTAGAGGTCAATGTTTTTCTATACACTATTATACATCACTGTCAGTTATTATTAGAATTTTTTGTTGATATAGGACTTCAAATTGAGATGTTCTTATGTCCTCTAAACCTCTTCAGTAAAAGTTAAGGTTGATCATTGAATAGTTTATATTTATAATGGAACAATAAAGAACTTGTCATGGATCATGTAATACCTACAGACTGTTTTATCTCTGTCTATGATTTGGAAATGTATCGTGTTATGTTGCTTATAAAGAGAATATAGTGTGAACATAAAAGATCTACAGGGAAATGCTTTGACTCTGTGTGACGAAAGCTCTTAGGGGAATTCTGTAGCACCAGTGTGTAGTGTCAGCAGCTGATAGATACATCAAAGACCACGCAGTCATGCACAACTTACTGTATGTACTGCCAGGAAAAGATGTTCTTAAACGAGGTTCTGCTCCACTGAGCTCAACAATATGGTCAAAACAAGTTAGCACTGTTTTCACATAAAGACAAATGTTGTACACAAAGTTAATTGGCTACATAACAGTGTTACGTTAGCACAGTACAGGACATCTGGAAGAGTTCATTTGCAAAAACAGATAAGTGCCATTTGAAAAAAAGTAATCTGAGGCTTGTAGTTTACTCTTAGTAGTGATATTTTCAAAAGCCAAATCTATTTTCAAAATATTATTTCATCCCTTCCTGATAAAATTCACTTTATATTATTGCCCCTGCTAATATTTTAAGAACATGGTTAAAAAAATAAATAAATTAATTAATTAATTAATTAAAAAAATATAATAATAATAATAACAATAATAATAATAATAATAATAATAATAATAATAATAATCATAATAATAATAATAACAATATTTCCTAAGCCACCCATGGCACTCGGGCCTAATAAATTGAGATATCAGTTTTTGCTACTGAATATTTGAATTGGAGTCACAAATGCAGCATTCTAAGTTCCACAGCATTTGAGTTAAAAGCATTAATAGATGTAAATGGGAAAGATAACTGAACTATATATATATTTCAATTAGTTTGATTCAAAAATATCTTATTTATAATTATTTTACCCACATGTTCCAAAAATCTAATATATGCACTGAAACTGTATCTTTAATGGACAATTATTTCACCCTGTCATTTAGGGTGGTCACAAGTACTGTATTTAAAATTACAGCTCTTCACGTAATCTCAACATTTCAAAAATAATGTCACAAATCTCCACAAAAGCTTCCAGATCTGTGAACTTTAAAAAAAAAAAAAAAACATTTATTATCAAGAGGTTAAACCGAACCAAATGAACTTACTTTTAAAGCTTTGACGAAGCAGTCTGGATGGGAGTCAAACGTCTTCTTTAAAAGTGCATCAAGTTGGTTTAGTTTTACTCTTTGATAATCTCTTATTCCTGGATGTTTCAAAATTTGCATGAATGTATTACAACATTATAATATAAAAGTGTTGCTAGAATATGTGCAACAATCCAAAGAAGAGTTTAGGTTTTCACCTCTTTTTACTTTGTTGTGTCATATAGTTTCACAAGTTTCACAGAAATGATTCTTCCATGACATTACAATGTTAGACACATCCCCCCACCCTTGTGCTAAAATGAACAACTTATGAATACCAAATAAGAACATACAGTATGTAAATATAAACTTTAGAAAAATCTATTAAAATATATATATGGAGTACCAACTAATTGAAACTTCTTTTAATAAGTTTCAGTTGTTTGTTGTTTTGTTATTATTATTTCATTTATTTATAATTTATGTATTTTTTCCCGTTAATGTAATATTCATATTTGAAACATAACGTGGTTTTTACTATACTGTCTCTTACGCTTTTGACTATATGCCTTATATTATATATATATATATATATATATATATATATATATATATATATATATATATATATATATATATATATATATATATATATATATATGTGTGTGTGTGTGTTATAACTATATATGCAGTGTTATATTATAACTATATATAACACTGCATTATTGTTTCCAATTACATTTTTCACATTTCTTAGTTGATTTTAAGTTTGCCATACATTTAGGTTAAAGAAACCCCATTTCTTCTTAAATTCTCCTTCTTTATAGTGAATCTTATGGGACAATCTCTCCATCTGTTGTATCTCTTATATGCAGTCTATCTTTTTTTCAGGTTAAGAACTTAAACTGTCAAATTTCTGGTCATCTGATTTTAAGCTGTCACTCTGAAGATCCAAAAAAACATTGATCTCTTCTCTTCATTTGTCTGTTTGGGCTCTTTCTAGGTAATATCCAAACTACATCTTTATGTATATTTTGATAAAATTTTATTGAATGCATCAAAAACCCTTCCAAGAGAGAGTATTTTATCTTTTAGAATCACCTATGCACGGGCTTTAACATGCCCACGTTAACTACAGGAAGTGATGACATCATGCGTTGGTTACCATGAAAACAAACACAGATCATCTGGTGTGTTACGCTCTCGAGATTACAATCAAGCATGTCAGTTTCACATTCAGGAGAAAGTGGTTCAAATATCTGCAGTAATAATGAAGAGGCGTGGGATTTCAAATTATCTCTTTTCACTGTGATTGACAAAACAGTCAGTTTCTCTTCAGAAGGGTTAAATCAATCATTTTTCACAGTGTACAACAAACTAAATATTTGTCTAAATAAGAGTAAAAAACGATCTGACAATACTTTTCATGGAAATCCATCTCAAACATTGTCAAGGTCCGATGTGGCCGGTCACTTGGACTGGCACCTCTTTGTCTTATTTTGACAGAGTAATTGTGGTATCAACTTCTGTAGATCAGAAACTCAATCAGCTTTATATCAAAATGGACAAAATCTCATAAACACATTTTTTGCAGAGGAGGGTAGTCTTTTGTTGTCTTATTTGAGTAAAAGTTTGGTTCACTCTGGCTAAAATGATATGTCATCATAAGAAACTGATCTTTTAACCAGAATTAAACTTAAAATTACAGAGAAAAACAATTACAAAGCTGCCCTCCCACTTTTCTGCCAAAGTTCAGGTCACGCTCAAGGCAGGAAGCCCCCCTCCCTGCATCAGCTCCTCCCTCCTCTGCAGAGAGGGTGGGCGTACAGACTGAAGGAACAGCCAGATGTTGATGTTCCACAGAAACATACCCACATCCGCTCCAAGTCAAGAGCGTTTCGGGCCTAAGAGAGGCTGTTCCACTTTACATCGTCACAGATGCACACATACAGTACATTTACAGTTTTAGACAGTACTACGAGAAAAACACCAAGATTAGGCAAAAACTGTGTTTAAAGTATGACATCAATCAAAACCAAGGGAAACAAATGCACACTACTGCATCATGGCAAAAACAGGAACTATCAACATTCACGCTAATGGCAGAATGTAACACAAAGAACACAAACAAATTCAAGCCTAAATCAGCGTCATTTATACAAAATACCAATCCAAATGAACATCTGAATAATTACTATAGCCACAATTTACTTCTGAATATGAGCAACAAATGATCCAATATTATAACTTGTATTCCATTGTCTGCCTTCTGAGTGGTAGTACCGTGAGTCTCGGTTAATATGAAGACATTATTATTGAAGAATCAATTTAATACTATTACTTTCATATTCATATTGATTCATATTGATCAAAACATCTTATACATCATTTGATCCCATTTGGCAACATCATTTCATGTCATTTGACAAAAGATTAATTTGGCAGAAAATATAGACAACATTTCCACATTATTAACCTATTATGAAATAAAAGTAAAAAATCCAGAGGCCTAAACAAATTCATAGTTGTTAATTTTTCAAAACAGTGCGGTCTTAAAAATGAATCAAATTAGCGTACTCGAGTACTCACGTAAGCAAGAAGTGAAATGTAGCGTGACAAAATGTAAGTTGACTGTAGGTAATTCTAAGCTGCTCTAAAAAGTACAATAACAGTCTTTTCTCAGGTAACTCCATAAACCTGGGATCAGTGTAGGGTTAAATGCAGCCTAAACTCTTTTATAAACATACAAATCCGAGAATACACGCCCACAACATCAATGACATTCACCAAAAACGCAAGCTCTTGTCAGTGTTCACAACAGAAAAAAAAGAAAAAAAAAAAAAAAAAAAAAAAGAAAAAGAGCAAACGCAGCTAACGGTCTAGTGCATATGAGCTTGACTTTTCAACATGCATCACTTTTTAATGCAACACCATTTTATGAGTAACGCTGGAGCAACAAAAGCGCCAAAACCTCTGCCAAAGCCCAGCTCGTTCCGATACATGACAGCTGTTTGAGACACTCCACTGTTTTGAGTCACGAGAGCGCATAACTCGACGTCCACTCCACTCTCTTACGCACATAAACCGTGCGCCCAGACACTGAGATAACATACCAGCGGGACAAACAGAGTCGTTACGCACCCTTTTTCGAAGAAAGTCACGCTCTGCAGACGGAGATTTTTGCTTTAGATGCCACTAAGAAAGCCTCAAACAACGTGTAGAAGTTGTTTACAACGTTTCATAGTAATTTCCGATTGGTCTGAGTAAGTTTTCGTCAACGCCCCAAAACCTCGGTCAATGGGCGGAGACTGCGCGTTCCTGCTGCTGTCCAGGCGGTGTAGCAGCTCCGAGAAGGTTAAGCTACTGAAGACTTCTGCGGTTGACTGAGGTTTCGGTTAATCGTGAGCACATTAATGACTGTGACAATTCATAGCCTCATTAAAAATAGGCTGAGATCGGTTTGCTCTGTTCAAAGAGGGCGTCGCTACAATCGCATTAAGCAGGGCCAAAAATCACGCAGTATTGTAAAGATTTGGGTCCAGTAAATGCGCATAGGTTAAAACAGTTTTATAAGGTATTAGTTTTATTAGCTCTGCATTCTTATGGTGGTTTAAATGCTGCATTGTGTAACTTTTCTGGTGGAGGGTCCGTCAAATGCTTTTCTCCATAACGATGTTCTTACTCTGTCTGTAATATTTCACAGTGCAGTATGAAATGAAGACTGAAGCCAAGCAAGTTACAGGTCAGATCTGAATTTGGAATGACCACTTTTCTAGATATTTTTGAGCTATAAAACCACCTGTAATTTAATAAATGTAGGAAAAGCTGTGGAACTTTATAGGAGTATTGACATACCCACTGAAAGAAGCAGGTGATAGACCCTCAGCCAAAAAGTTACACTGTGCACCTTTAACACCAATATTTTATAGGATATGTTTTTAATATGTAACCTGTATCTGGTGTGTTACATGATACAGGACAGTAAACTGGTTTTATTTTAAGATAAAGTGACAATGGCAAAGTAGAAATTCAATTTGCCAGCTGAACAAACATTTATTTAGGTTAAGAACGTTTTGCAGCTCAGCCAAGCTGCTGCTTCAGTTCTGGTCAGACGCTGGTAGACACTGTACATCATGTAGCTGTACACTGATGCAAGAAAAGTTGCAGATAATGAAAAAATGTATAGGCAATAGCTTAAGTGACCACAAACAAAGCAGAAAGTCTTAACCTTATCTCACCAGTGTCCGTGTGGACATTCAGTTGTACAATCTCATTTGTTAGGAGGTAATTATGGCTTCAATTGATTTAAGCTCTTTCCAAGAATCTAATGGGCTCTTATCTGTTAATATAGCCATCGCTGTACAGAATACAAATGTCCATTAGGCTACTTCTGCTAATAACAGACACACTAGGATACTTGATCTTAAAAGTGACTCATCCATTAGAAAAGCTTGTGGTGAGGTGAGTATTCAGGCTGAGTTGAACCATTACACTGAGCAGATAAAAAAGTGAATTTAACACCAAAAAAGAACTTCCCAACTCCCCACCACATGTAGGAAAAGGAATACAGAAGATTTCACTGAAAGGCTAAGTATAATAATAAACATATTTTTAGTCCATATTAAGTCAGTAATCACATCAAGTGGCGTAATTATTCAAATGTCTAAATATGGGAAAAACACATGCATCAGGCTAAAGGTCATATGACTACATTTCATGACTCTGCTGCTTGTTACATGCTATTTCATAGGCAAATACCATTGATTAAAAACTAAAAAAATAAATAAAAAATATCAAGACAGCTATAGTCAATTAAAATGAGTTGAAAGAAAAGAATGGTGTGACAGCTGCGCAGGACCCCAGTACAATGTACATCTCCATCTCAAAGTGAGCCAAAGAAAAGAAATGGTTTGAAAGGAAAGTTAAAGAGGTTATTTTTGTCTTTGAACAGAAATCATCTGCCTCCTATTTATAACTCCTCTAACATCCTCAGACCTAAATCAAAACAAAGAAAATAATAATAAGAGCCAGTATGCTATAAGGCATGAGAGCACCCACCACGGGCCTAAATGATTATGCTAAATATGACTCAGGCATAGGTCACATTAGTGCAGATCAAAAAAACCACACTAAGAAACAGAAACTGTAAACAAGTAGGTGCGTTAGTTTCAGTGTAGTTTCAGAGCCGTTAGCTCCTCCTTCTGACAAATATAAGGCAGCATCTGACTAGAACTGAAGAAGCTGCTTGGATGAGCTGCAAATCGTCTCTCAAAAAACTTTGTCCAGTTGACAGAATTTTATATTTCTTTTGACATTTTCTGACAGGTAAGTCTTATTTAAGATATTGCTGAATATACTAAAGTAGCCCGGCAGAAAGCATGTTGCCTGGAAAGTGTCATAAATTCCTTTTTAACTTTCCATATTTACTGCATGAAATACTCACAGTGAATACACATGTCAGTTTAGAGAACAACACAAAGAGCCTTTCCACATTGAGATTGGTCTCAATCACGCAGGAGAATAGTGGTGCACAATTTCATCATGGCGGCTCTCTGCAGGACTCGCCTCCACACAGAGAGGTAAGAGAAACATGACAGCAATCACAGCTTTAGATTGTAGCCCACAAAGGTCCGAATAGCCCCTCTGGTGAGTCTCCGAATGGAACAGTGGACCTGGATTACAGTGTCTTTAATTGACAGACAGCTTGGCCAGGCCCCCTCCAGAGACTCAGAACATTACGTAGCCTCTACTCAGAACTATATCTAGTCACGAGGCGCAGTTGGGCTTCTATTCATGCATGATGCCCAAAGTGCATGTGAGTTCTTAGCTTTATGTCAGAGGTTTGCAAAAGGACGAAATACATCCATCCACTCCTGAACACAAGGAACCAGCAGTAGGTTAGCGATTTGCTTGGGCTGACCCAGGTTCAGCTCAATAATGGAGTACTATACTGTACATACACAGCTCATATAAAATATACTGTGCAGAGTGCAGGGGGCTTTTGTTATATCCATAGAACAAAGGAATTGATTGTTATTTTGTAAACTGCATTTTCCCCCTAACAAGTTTGAAACCAGTGTAATCACCAGCAATGTTAAATATATTTGCTATTCTACACCATGGGCTGTAAAAAATAAAATGTTAAAGGGAGAAAAACCTAATGCTTAACCTTAACCTTAACTTTATTAATATCAAAATATTGTTTGTGTGTCTTTTTTTCAGTGCATCATTATCTACTCAGACTATGCTGCAAGCATAGCTATTTTAATCTAATTAGTATATTTGAGAATAGAAAGTGTTTGTTTTCTCTGCACAGCGCAGTCGACTGAGAGAAGTGATTGCTTAATTAATGCTCATAGCTTTATCTTTGGCTTTAACTTGTGCAGGATGCTGCTGCTTTTGTGTGCTTGTCTCATTATGGCTGTGTAACCCACCTCTCTCCTGAGGACTGGACCACCACACACATGTAATTAATTTAAACTGAAAGAAAAAAGGAGAAAAAACAGATCATTTTTTCTAGGTCTTTCTAGCAATGCCAGTCTATCCATGGGACTGGATAGACTGGGACTCTCTCTCTGTGGTTCTCCTCTGGTTTCTCAATATAACCATGATTTGCTTTTTCCTTTGTATGGTCATTCTGTTTGTCTTTTTTCACTGACAATGACAGTTTCATTGATTTATTTTCTTTTTTTTTTCTCTGTTGGTTAAATCAACAGTTTTGTGAAGCCCTGTACAGTTTTGACTATACAAAAATACAGTGAACTGAATTAAATTTAGACGTAGGACATGAAGCAGATGTGAATATCCATATTGTCTCCACATTCATGATGCTGCTGTACTTGTTTCAGATGTAAAACGTGACACATGCATTTGTTTCAGATTCATACTCTAACTCAAGAAATAAAAAAAACAGGCAATCCTTTAATGGCAGAAAGGTCTTTATCTGTTTGCTCATTTTGGAGTTGTTAGGAACCACTGGCATGTTAATTAGCATCGTGCTAAGTGCCTAATCCCCATATAAGTCATTAGAGTGTGGAACAACAGTGGTGCTCAGATTGTTAGTAATTAAGAATAATCCCTGACACAGGCAGAGACTTCAGAGAACATCCTCTCTCAAAACAACTGCCTCTCCAAAGCTTCAACAAGCACCATCAAATATGGCATCTCCAGTGTGCAGGGGCTACAGGGGCTAATGGCAAAGTGATCACAGTATGTTTTACTTCATTATACTTTTAGACAATTCTTCACTTACAACACCGCAGGCATCTTTAAACATGCCTGTGTGGATTCCAGCCATCTGTGAGCAGGTGTCTTTATATTGTTTTGAAGAGGGAAAAAAAAAATTCTCTTAAACCCATTTTATTTATTTTTAATAAAGATGTAAATTTCTGTAGAGCTGATGCATCAACTTCACCAAAAGGGCTTTAGCTTTCTATAGTGTTTATACATACTTAATTTAAAGAAAACACCAATTTAAAAGTAAAATCATGTAAAATAACCAAAAATACCCAGGACCTTTTAAATGTAATGCAGCATCCACATTAATTCAGTGCACATGTTCATAATTGAAAGACAAAGCTTTGCTGTTAGTAGAAAGTATCACAAGGGGGAGCAAGAGCACATTATATTTAATATAAGTCATATGCACGGTACAAATAAAAACACAAGTAAAATGTGTAGTGTTATTTAAAAAAATAATCATAAAAAATACATTGTATATCTGTAATGATTGTCTGGTAATGTTTCAGAGTAATGGTATGAGCTGATGCATTTGTTGAGCATGTATTATATTCATTTATTACTGTATCATCTCATTAGATATTAACATGGATCCAAGATGCTTCATAAATAATGAGTTAACAAGCAAGTCTCATGAGCTCATTAATGATGATCAATAATTATATTATTATTATATTTATGTGGTTTGCAAACAGACACCCATAGTTTATATATGTGAGATGTTTGTCACTGCACAAGTGAACACTTTAAAGACTGTACAAAGAACTCTAATGCAGTTTTATCTGCAGGCTCAATAAGTCAGACCATGAACTCATGGAGTCACTCTCAATATAAGTTTCAGTGTAACACGACATCAGTCTAAAGTGTGGAGACCCTGGTGGTCTTCTTAAATCATAAATGTTTATTGTTTGCATTGTCACTGTGTTTGTCTGTTTTAATAATGGATCCTGAGTCCCGAATGAAGTTCAGTTGCATTGAAAAACCATTTCATGTAAACTTTATTACAATAAAATGTTATGCTAATTCAGAGTAAAATGTATGGCTATCAAATTTTTGTAATGTATTATATAGTATTTTATATTAGTAATATTCAAATAATACAGCTTTGGAATATAACTATTGATTATTTTTTATTTGTGAATATGAAATTTACTTGATAGAATCTTGAAATCACCTCATCTCCTTTGGCATGGTTTATAGATAAACTTGACATTTTTTGATTTGCAAGATACATTTGTCAACTAATAATCTTCACAACTGACCCTAAACATGTTCAGTTTACCTCTTAAGTGGTTTTTTTTTCCTGCTGACATTAAAGGCCGAATGGTTGTGAGAACTGAATATCTCAGTCAATAATGTGAGTCTGAGTCACACACAAAAACACAGACATTTTCATGAATACCTAAATGACCCCCTCCTGACAAGTACACTTCCAATACACAAGAGATTATAATGTAATTTATGTAGCAATAGCAACCTTTGTTACTTTTCTGTTTTTGTTTCTCTTGTTGCCCTCTTCTGAATGACTCTAAAAGGTCAACCAGAGAACAAATGTTTTATGCAAGTCTCTGCTGTTGCACCCTTAGACTGTATGAAGAAGTGGACTAAGGGAGTGTGATTTCACCCATAGCGTTCGATGCTAGAAGTTATAGGGGCCAATAGGAATTTATTTACGTACAAAACAGCTAAATAAAAACACCAGGCTCATGTAGAACGGGTTAATATGAACATTTAAAGACCAAAATGACAAAGTTCACTGCAGCAGATACAGAGAGAGGGGTAACAATTAAATTCAATGTAAAGTCAATTGGAACCGTTGTTGATGGAGCCCGAAGCAACCCCATGAACACTTCCTATTTGGAACGCAGCGGCTAGGTGATTTGCTATGACCATTTATATATACTAGTACAGTCTATGGTTGCACCCAAAGTCAAATGTTACTTGAATGTAGCTTGAGGAAATTTACAGATTATCCAAATTAATCTTGTCATACATAAACTAAAAAAACAAAACTTGTCAATATTGTATTATCTTCTATGAAACTGAAAACGCAAGTCCCAAACTAGACCACTGTAACTGTACTGTACAATTTCAGTATCTTTTCTACCCAGAGCGAGATAGCACTGATTATGCTTCCTGTCCTATTTACCTGGATTGTGAGTCGGTCTCTGTGGGGGCGTCTTGTTAGCACTATTCTGGTGGCTATAGGGTCCAATCCCCTGGGCCTGATTACTCCATGCTTTGTTAGTCCTCATGATTGTCACTATTATCGCCGTACTCATCACACCGCTGTGGAACGGATAGTAATTGTAATTGCCCGCTTCGTAACTCAAGAGTGTGCCATTTTTGGTCCTCCCCATGGCTTTAATTACTTGAGATAATATGTAATTAGTAGGATAATCTTTGGTCTTCAGAGCTTGTTGGGGAATTGTTATGTCTTTCCTTTGTAGTGAAAAGAAAATTTGATGCTATTTGAGTTTTTAAAGAAAGAAAATGTCAAAATTGAAAAATGGCACTTAGACTTATGAAAGTTGATTTTAGCCCAATCCTGAACATTTGGGGATTATGAGACAGGATAGTCTTTACAATAATACACATTTTTGTTCATTTTTTAATACCGCAACACTCACATCCAGCTGTCTAAATTTCAAAACAACTTTCAAATAAAGAGTTTTTCAATAAATAAAGACCAGGTGAAATGATCTAATGCTGCATGTATCTGTCCTGGCAGCATCACAGAAGTTACTTTTTCAGATCGTTTTACCATAAAAGATTCATCAAACAGAATGTTAGCAAATATTCACCTTGATATGTACAAAGGCTGTTCTCTACATGGTACACTTGTTTGAATTATTTAGGATGATGTAGTCTGCGTCTGTCTCCGTGTATATGTTAACTCTCCTCCATCCTTTCACTGAGGACTTTGTGACAGTTAGACACAGTTTTTGAAGTGTCTAACAACAACAAAGACACCTCCCTATTGAATCCTTGCTGAAAAACATATGCAAAGAAAAACAAAGCAATTTCCTCTGAGCTACATTTTGGTGCTTTGATCCCATGTCTGATTTGGTTTCTTTACACTGGTCCCAAGCTTGGATAAATGAAGATCAATTGCAACTTCACCCATAAAGACTTTAATTCTGTCAGTCTAAACACTGTCCTGTCTCTTTCTAACATTTTTGTCATGTCTTTTGCTCTCAGACAGTCACAGATTTCTACCTTTTTCTGCCTTCCAACTAATATCAAATCTATCAAACTGTATCAGGTCAGGTCCAAGCACCAAAGTTCATCTATGAGAAATTTTTATATTGCACTCGTTTTTGTCTGGGTTGCTCCTGGCTGAAATAGAAAATCAAAATTCAGCATCCTGCCGAAAAAATGGTAAATCCAGACACTCTGGGAAGATTATTTGCTGTGGTAAATATGAACAGGACCAAAGGAGAAGCCTTAAAAAGAAAAGGATATATTAAAAATGATTATAGCTTTTGTATTGAGTTAAAATATCAAATTCTTAACAAACATGCAACCTTTCATGTAAAAATCCAAAATATCCTGAAAGTGGTCCATGATCTGTGAAGCTAAATGTTGTTCACCTGCAGAACTCACATCAGTGGTACTGTGTCTGACTCTGTGCCGAAATAATGTGATGAGGCTGTGGGACTCTGAAGACATAATGAGCTTTATAATTAGCCTTTGGGTTGTAGGTTTGGCCACTGCAGGTCAGGCCCCAGTGACTTTTGCCATAGGGTTAATGCTAAATTGTGTGCTGGAACTTCCATTAATTCTTTGCACACATAATACACCAACAGTTTTTTAAAGGTCCTATATTATGCTAAATTGACTTTTGAGCTTTTAGCCATGATATAATGCTGTTACCTCCTCAAATACATCCCAGAGTTGTATTTTGTTTCATTCACACATGTTTCAGTAATCCTTTATAATTATTCTCAAACATCCCAAAATGTTCTGTTCCACCTTGTGATGTCATGAAGCAGTAGTTTTCAAGTTAAAAGTTCAGCAGATATTGGCAATTCCCAGACATAAACCATCCAAATGATTCCAGTGAAGGTGTATAGAGTTTAAGCACTTCCTGTATTACCACATGACATCACATGGTGGAACAGAGTGTTTTCCATTTAAGAAAAGAACTCAGCCTAAATCAAGTTTTGGTCTCAGCTTTGGTGAGGACATTATCAGCTAACCCCCCACCCCTGCAAAAGTTTGCAAAATGTACAGTTTGTGTCTGTTGCCCTTCTAAGACAATTCTTTACTGGATAACAGCGATGTAGAAGTTTGTAGCAGATTTCTCTTTGCTTGTTGGAGATGAGATATTTGTGAGGTAATGTCTGTACATTTTTCCATAGAATACTGTCAATAGAGTTGGGCTGCTCACAGCACACGAGTAGGGCTCCATTTGGGCGGTGCACTTGTGGTGATAGTCATGCTTTTTCTGCGGCGACTCATTATAAGGCAAGTTTAATTGAAGATGAAGTTAAGTAAGTTCCTTTCTTCATTCACGCCTACTCTTTGGGTGCTGGCACTGTCCTGCCGCTTCCCCAGTTTGGGCGACATGGCTCCACTAATGACATCGCTCTGATGCAGCCAATGAAATAGCGGCAGGGTGACCCTGTCGTCTTATCACTGAATACATCTCAGAGCATCTAATAAACAAAATGTGAACTAAAACATGTAAAATTAATACTATTAAGTCTGGAAAAATATCAGAATAAATTAATATATTTGTTTATTAAAATAAAATGGCAAATATTGGTAGGGACTATTTTGTCTTCCCCAAATATTGGTTGTGATATGTCCCCACTGTCCCTATGCAAACCTACACTCTTAGCCTAAATATGCAGGTTTTATGTGTTACATATGTGTGAATGAAACAAAACACAACTCCAGAAATGTTTGTGATGAGGAAACATCGTATCTGAAAATAGCGCAATATGGGCCCTTTAAATGAAAATATGATTCCAGTATGAATACGGCATATTCAAGGAACTTGGTCTCAGATGATGTCATAAGGTCAAAGCTGTAACCAGTGAATGCTTGACACTGGTGGAGAAGGACGCAGCAAGTAGTATTGTACTATTTTCAAGATGTCACAACCCTGTAAACTGAATTTGGGCTGCATGAGTACACTGAAACATAATGCATATTGTAGGAAATGTTTGAGCAGATCTTCAGTGGATTGCATTCAACAGAGTCAGCTGAGAGCATGTGGCCTTGTGAGAGAATCAGTCTAGCAGAGAAGCTATAACTGTTATTGTGTCCCAGTGCCTTATAAAACTTTGTGAGGTGTGAGGGATTGTGATAACTCAATGGCCTTTAGAAATCCTAAAAATGTCATTAGAAAATCAGACTTTTATTAATAGTCCTGTGGTAAAGACCGGTAAAACCTGCACCATTGCTTCAAACTGCGAGTAGTGTTGGCAGGTGAAACATTAACTAAACTTGTACACTGCTTCTCAATCTACTGAGATAGTGTCCATTTCAAGCCTAGTTGAACATCTTGTAATCTGACCTCATGTGGAATAAATTTAAAAATGTTTCCACAAACTGTGATTGTTGCCAGCAGCATTCGCACGGTTATCTGTTTTTGGATGAGCAAGTGGATTGTCCATCTGGAGGGACATAAACAATAACTTGAGCAGAATATTAGAAAACATATCCCTCCCTGTTTACTACAAGACAGCACACCCTGAATCATTTTCCTAAAGGATTCGCAAGCCTTTTTTATTTTTTGTCTTTACACAATGTAATAAAATATACCAGGAAAAGTTCATCCCTCCATTTTTATAGCAAAAGAAAAATTTTGTTGACTGGACTAAAGTTTGTATTTTTCTAAGTCCAGTTGACAGAACATAATTTAAATAATAATAATAATAATAATAATAATAATAATAATAATAATAATAATAATTTTCTTTTGCTATGGGACGGGGTTACACAAACATCCCTCCATGTTGTTACCACTCGTCACATCACAGGCTGTGGAGATATGCTGGACTTCCCTTAAAAGTTCAAATGAATTATGGAATTATGAACATTTTACTTTATTTCAGTAGATTCAACTCGGCAATTAAAATTATCTACCAATGGAACAAGTGTGTTTTTCTTATTTCTTAAAAATACTGTTGCGAGGCTCTATTAAAAACTCAACTTTGCAAGTACAGGTGGATTTATGGTGCCAGTTTCTACAATGCCAAAGAATACAAAACAGTGCAAAAACATTTGCAGCGAGTAAAAATGTCCAAAATGTATTTTCAGAAGAAGAGCATATGAACTCCCCCCTTCATCCCCTTTAAGTTAAGTTGCGCTTTCCTTACCTGCTCTGTGACTGCCGGCAGACTGACTGACAGCTACGAACGGCTCCGTTTTTATACCGCACTTGCTCCTCACATTGAACAAAAATATATAAAGCTTAATAATGCGTAAACATTTGGTTACATAATACATCACAAGATCAGCTCCGCGGCGCAAACAGCGCCAATTCAACCACCAGGAAAAAGTGTCTCGGTTTGGCTGAGCCGATCAGTGTCAGGGAGAGGCATCGTCAGCAAACAGGTAAGAGCTGGCATGTATGGTGTAAAGTATTCTAACGCGTTCAAGTGTGTATTATTGGAGAATTAGTATCAGATGAGAGAGGGGAAAGGCGTTAATAGCGCGTACGATGCGTATGGATGAAACAGCGGGGGAAAAGGAGAGTGAGTGAGTGCGCGCGGCCACAGCCAGAGCAGGCCGCGGGTACTTTTGGCGGGCAAACACTGCCTAGAATCAGACGACTGGCGTCAATCAACATTTGATTTTATTTCTTATTTTAAGTGCAAAGATGTGTTGTTTTTTTATCTTATGTGTAGCAAGATGTATTTTGATATTTTAAGTACAAAAGTACTTGTAAATAGGCTACTTGTCCCATTGCTAGATTATTTTACTTGTCCACTGAAATGTACTCAAATCATGATGAAACATCCTTAATTTAAGTCATTTTGACTTTGCTAGATTTTACTTTATGCACTGTTCCATGCACACATGGTCCAAGTTGTTGGGGGGATCCCAAAAGCCCAGAGTCAAAGTCCCACTAGTGAGACCTAGATCTTCCTCTGACTTTGTAACAGTTTCTGAAAGATTATAGAGTGGCTGAGTTTCTGATATGAAGAGGGAGAGTTCTAGAGGTTGAAGGCAGTGATGTCGAAGGGTCGGCCCCCCCAAGGTCCGGTGCTGGGATTTGAAAGTGGAAGTGAGGGGATTTGACACAGCTGATCAGAGGCAACAGTACAGGCAATGAGGAAGTCTGCTGAGATCTTTAACCAAGGGCCCATCAATTTAACTGAATCGTGAATAGATGAATCATTACATACCTCCTGGTTAAGACCTTCACTAAGAGATGAGAAGGAGCAATTCATAACAGATACCCGAGCCACTCAGTGGACTCCTTCCAGTTTAAAGGAGCAGCGACTCTACTCAGAGCTTCCTGCAGGCGATTTATATACTCAGCCTATTTCTATGGCATATCCATTATCAATGTTAAAGACAATCAGTCCAGTGTTCTGCAACCAGGATAAATACAAAATTCCTATAAAATATCCAGTAAAATTCCAAGTATTGGATGATGCTAGTTCAGTTGATAGGGTCTTTGTCCACTTATTGTCTTCTGGCAGTTTGAATCCCACTTTTGACATAAATATCATTGGCTGAGCAGTCATATCCAGTGACCCACAGGTTGGCAGTGTGATTCCAGCTCCCACAGATGAATGCTGTTGATGTGTCCTTGGGCAAGACACTTAACCCACCTTGCCCCAGTGATTGTGTACACTGGTGTGTGAATATGTGTGTAGGTGGTTTCTTGATGTAAAGCTCTTTAAGTGCCCTGAAGGTGGAAGAAGAAGGCGCTGTATAAAAATCTGTCCATTTATCATGAATCAAATGAAGCCAAAATATGTCAAAATGAGAGGTTACTGTGTTCTGATGTACAAGGCATCAGTCTGAACAGTAAAAAATCCTCTCTTTCCAAAAGCACAGAAGCAAAGAGGCTTAAACTGGTGGTGTTAAATCAAATCTCCTCCTCTGCTTACACACTTCCCTACTGCTCCGACTATCACAAGGCTTTGAGGGAAACGTAGTCCGACCGCTCTGAACAGCCTACACGCTGTGGTAATAGTATAGACACCCATTCAAACAATAGACGGAGTGAAAAGACAAGGTGATCTTTGGCCCCATTTCCTGTTTTGTTGGCTGGTCTGGAACAGTGACAATTTTCTGAGAAATTGTATTGTAAGGTGGTCCAGAGGCGTGTAAGATTTAAAAGGGATTTTCAAGCAGTTTATTATGATGATTAAAGGACCCATACTATGCTATTTTCTGTTGTTTCCACATCAAAAACATATCTGGACTTTTGTTTTGTTTCATTTGCACATGTCACAAAGCATGCATATTTAGGCTGTGTTGTGTTGTGCTCTCAAACTGAAAACGGTCAGTTCCTCTTTGTGATGTCATGTGGTAATACAGGAAGTGCTCTACTGTGTTTATAAACTCAAAACACTTTCACTAGAATCATTTGGATAATTTCAACCCTGGAAAATGCCAATCTACTAAACAAAAGGTAAAATGTGGCTGTTAACTTAAAAACTACTACATGTCATCAAAAGGTTGAATAGAGCATTTTGAGCTTTGGGATGTAGACAGCCTAATAACCCAAGACTACTCAAACATGTGTGAAAAAAACAAAACAATTCCAGGTATGTTTTTGTGGAGGTAACAGCGCATGGCTTAAAGCTCACAAGAGCCAATTTTGTGTAATACAGGATCTTCAAGTTTGTGATTGGAAAAATAACAAATACATTTTTCTCCTTTGTCTCCTTCATGCTACAATACAATCTGCAAGACAGGAATCTAGCAAACGTAGCAGCAATATCCATAATTCAGGCTGGGTCATAAATGCTACACGAAGCCGACATTCACCTCATTATGGAACGATTTTACTCTTCCACTAACAATTCTGTTTTGTTTTAGTCTCTGAATTTGCATACATAACAGCGCAACTCAATAACACAATTACTACACCAAATGCCTAATTAATGCCAATCAGCTTGAAACATGTCTTGGAGCACACTCAATTCCCCTCTTCCTGTATTAAATAAGAATTGAAAAGATACTGTTTTATTTGCCCAAAACAGCTCCTTCTGTTGTTCTTCGTGGTACAACAAAGGCGTTCAACTTAATGGGCCTATATTGAAAAATAAAAAAAAGAAAAGAAAGAAAGTGAGCCAATCATGTTAGTCATATTATAATCATGTTATAATCTTGTTACCTCCTCAAAAACATACCTTGAGTTATGTTTTCTTCATTCACACATGCTTGAGAAAGCCTTTAGAGTCTGTCTACATCTCTAAAGCTCAATTCTCCGTTCCACCTTGTGATGTCACGTAGTGGTAGTTTTCAAGTTAACAGCTTCATTTTACCTGTAGTTCAGCAGAGACTGGCAATTCCAGAGCTGAAACCATCCATACTTCCTGTATTATGACATCACAAGGTGGAACAGAGTGTTTTCTGTTTGAGAGAAGAACCTAAATATGCAGGGCTTGTGTGTTAATGAAACAAAACACAACTCCAAGTATGTTTGTGATGAGGAGATAACTATATAACAGAGAACCGTTAGAGTAATATAGGACCTTTAATTGTGAAGTAGATGGGATTTTATTACATGATCTCTCTTGTATTGTCCATAGATGCAAGATGACATACTGTCCACAAAACATGGCTATAAGTGAGGACGTCTGGTTTTGTTCCCTTGACGATTGCTGCTCATTCTGTGTGAAGCTCAAAGCGGCGGACTTGATCAGCTGGAAGTCTTTGATATGTTCCTCTTTGTGGCGCTTAGGGGGCAGAAAAGGAGCCATAGCACCAGAGAAAACTCAAATGCGTTACTGATAAAAGCCACTGATGTAATGAGTCTGGTGAAAGGGAGAGCAGGGGGAAGGCAAGTGTGCAGCAAATGCATGTTTAATTTAAATGTAATGGTCTATTTCACAAGGCAAAGGTCAGGACAAAGCATACGGTGACATGACGGGGATGGCTGAGTCTTTCCATGTAGTCATGATGTTGAACCCTGGAATCGATGTGGCTAAACAGACTGAGGACTCACACCAGTGACTGCCAATAAGTCTGAAAGTTTTAGGTTTTTTCTGTCAATGAAACCATACACAGCAATTTATCTTAACAGTCGGGGAGACAATAAAAGTTTCCCTGTCAACGGCTAAAGCTGTTTAACCTTTTGATCTTTCTCTTAACCATTTGCAAAGTACCAGCCGAAACCAAGTAAAAGACACTCATTCATGCTCAAAAAGGAAGAATGTTTCATGCATTTCTCAACGTTAGGAGGAAATTTTGCTCGCCATTAGCAAAAAGTGAAGAAGTCTAGATCATTAACTTTGGTATGCCTCTACAGAGATCACAACTTAAGAAACAGGCATTAAGAATAATAAGAAATTTGAGCAACAATTTTTCTGTCACCTTAAAGGGTGTATACAATATGTTAACCTCACATCTTCTAGAAGACAAACCTCATAGATAGGGCTATAAAGGGTCCAAAAATTGATTCTTGTGATATTTAAGCCATGTTAGAATGTTGTTACCTCTTCAAAAATGTACCAGGAGTTGTGTTTGTTTCATTCACACATGTTTGAGTAATCCTGCATTATCAGTCATTAGGAGTCATTAGTCTACATCGCCAAAGCTCAAAATGTTCCACCTTGTGATGTCATGTAGGGGTAGTTTTTTAAGTAAACAGCTATCTTTTCTATATTGTTCAGATGAAATTGGCAATTCCAGTCCTGAAATCATCCAAATGATTATATTAAAGGTGTACTGAAGGTGAACTCCAGGTATGTTTTTGATGAAGAAACATAGATCAGAAAATATCGTAAACAGAATAAACATTTTTGACTTGTTACCTGACATCAGCGTGCTATTAAAGAAAATAGATTGTGTAGACTGTGCCTTAAATCTGCACTATATACACATATGATTAACTTTTTTTTATATCTTCAAAAATATTGTTCAGGCATTCAATATTTTATTTCATATCAATATTTTACTATGGCAAGCCCCACAATCTGAACGTTTCATTTTTGTAAACATTATAATAAAATTAAATAACATATACATACAATTATTGATTTGTATGGGTATATATGTTCAGGGATTCTCAATGCAAATATATTAAAAATCACCCAATTATCACCAACATATTGTCAATCCCTATACCAGAATGCCTGGGAAATGTTTTCTTTCTTTCTTGTGTCTCTTTTAAATGATCAAGGTCATATTTCCTTTTTTAGATAGTTGATCACTTTGATTAATTGTGATAGTGATTTGTCTACAATAACAGCTTTGTTTGGAAGTTACAGTAAAGTTATTTTGTGACAGCACAAAGAGAAGTGGCAACCAAACTGTGTTGTACTGTGCTCTATGAAACAAGCCCAAAGACAGTCGCCTTTTCAGGAGTGTCTGCACTCCTCTGATATCAATGAAAAGGTTATTACGACACATTTCTTTCCTTACAGTGCTCCCTCCTTCTGCCCTAGCCCTCATAAAGAACAGAGGAAAGCAGCTCTCCAACTCTGAAATAGAGCTGATTTACTGCTTTTGTGTCCCCTGAGAACCCAATATGGCTCTCGTGTCTGTCCTGCTGCTGGATAATGAGATCTGATGGTCCAGGCTAGACATTTCTATGATCCTTGGTCAGCATACCTGAATAGATTCACCCTCTTAAGATGTCTCACTTACTTAACCAATCAATGTCATCAAGCACAGCACACGCCAGGTCTACTCACACCAGAAGCACAGCCAAATCCAGAATGATCCGTCTATGAGAAAGTTGCTGAGGTTCTATGGGCCAAAAGAGCTGAGTGAGCACAAATGTGGGCTTGAGCATACAAGGCCATTTAGTTTATTGGCCATATTAGCCTGGATTGATTTATGTGGTAGTTAAACCAATTGTGTCTCTGTTAGACTGGAGCTCATGAAACGTGTTGATGCAAATAAGAATGCAAGTGTGGCAAAACACATTAGGTGTTTTGGGTGTAATCACCCCTCATCTGGGCCTAATTTGAATCCTAATGTAGATTTAGTTTGGTTCTGTTTTAGTCCTGGTTTAGTTCTGCCCTGAACTTGGTTCAGTTGCTAATCGTGCCTTCAGGCAAAGCAAAAACTTCTCTACTGAGACAAGCAGGTGGCGGGCTCACCACAGAAAGTATTACACAGTGCACCTTTAATATGGAATACTGACATGATCTGAACAAGACACACAAACTGCAAGTGATTTTCAAGTGATTCAAGGGATTGCTGAAGTATATGTGAATATAATAATATTCAGCAATCTTACACAACCAAAACTCACTTATATCTCTCCAAACTTTGCCTGGATTTCATATGGGATTATTTAAAATCCAAAAGTGTTAAAAGTTGTATTTCTGTCTTTGTCCTCCTGCTGCAGAACATGCAGGGCTATAGTGTATGTGCTGTCATAAATAAACATCTTTGTCCCAGTCTCCTGGCAGCTATGCCACCACTAAAGAGCTCATTAGCTGTTGGCAATAGTAATGTTGTTAAAGCTCCGCTCTGCCAGAAAACTGGAATGGTACGGCACTCCTGCACTGTTTTATCACCTCATAAAACCCCCTACACAATAAACTCCTACTCCTTCAATATTATGATGCTAACCTGATTGACAAAGGACCAGTCACCATCTCGAAGACTTTGACATTGTTATCTAATGTAAGTTTAATTTAAGTCTGCTTTCATGGTGGTGATAAATTATAGCTGGAATTATCAGTGATCACGTACAAAATGACAAATGAGCACATACAAATGACTTCTGGACTATTCTTTATCTTTTCTTCTGTCTTTTATGGGAGTGAATGCCACAGTATCTAGGCCACAAAATTCACCAAAAGTATGCGCTGCCCCCTCCCCTTGTAGCTTATCATAGCTCCTTTATAACTAGATTTAAGTTATTTCTCAGTTGAAAGGCCACAAGATTTTGTCTGTGAGGTTACAGCGATGAAAAGGGCACCTAAGGAAACCCATTTTGAACTCCAAAGTATTGCAACAATAGGAGAGATGGTCTGAGTGAATGTAAAGTCTGTTGCAATTTTTTTTTTTTTTTTTTTTTTTTTTTTTACCACAATATGTGCGTTAGAAAAGAAAAGAGACTTAAAGGTCGGTCTATCAGAAGGAACTGCTCACAGGTCAGTCCTTGCCCAGAGAGACAATAGGCAAAGGCAATGAAAGAAATCACGTAATAAATGAACAGATATAAAAACAAACAGATATGGGATGATAAAAATGTATTTTGGGTTATGCATCGGAAAAAGAAAACATAAAATTGTGACTGTTAATTACATCCATATGTTATTTTTTTATGTTATATTTTTTTCTCTTCTATTATTTGTTACTTTAAAGTACAGTGTAATCAGGCTTGAAAATGAACAAATTTTGTGATTTATTTGATAAGGATGCATACAATCTGCTGATCAAAACAGAGCTGTATATGAGTCAGGCGTCATTGCCTTTTGAATAAAAATGTGCAATTATTTTGAGTATGTGTGTCAGTGATTACCTGCTTGGACTGTTTAACAACCACATCAAGAAGAGCTGCACTGCAAGATTAGGTGAGCCGACAAAAATATAGTAATATGGGATTAGTTTTTCTGCAGCTTGCTCACTGCATCCAACTCCTGCTTTGAGCTCACCAAAGACTTTGCTTGAAGATAAAAGTTGTTTAATACCAGTCTTGACTGCTGAATACTGAATTATCATTTCCCAAGAGGGTCTCTTCATCTCTAATATAAATATTTGAGTAATTTCTCATTTAGAAATGCACGTTCATTTACCAGCATGAAAATATTTCTTTCATCATTGGTTACAATAATATATATTTTATTTATTGCTTTTTGTGTGATTCTCCTAAGGTTTCTGAACCAGATGTTTTCTGTGTAGTGAAGCAAAATTTGTTTTACTCCAGGACAGATATATTGTTTAAGCAGCACTCTTAGAAATGAGACATGATTATAAAGCATTTAATCCTCTGAGAATTAGAAAGTGCACGGTTAGCATGCTAGTTAATTACAGTTAAGGCAAAACTTGGATCTGGCCTCTGAAAGAAACATGCTTATCGACTCAGTGTGGTGAATGATTAGTATGCTCGACATGCATAAGGTACGCGAAGTATAACTTTGGAAATAGGAACTAGTAGTATTTTTCATAATTTGAAGAGAGTTAAAGTCTAGTACATGAATTTAGGGTAAAATGTCAAGATATGTTGAGATGGAGCTATTTTTGTTGCTAGTTTGCCTGACGTTGTATTTGTTAAGTCTAAAACCGAGCAGCAGCTGGTGAATGGGTCGCAGGAGGACAGCAGCGTTTATCAAGGACATCAGACCTCCAGCTGAGAAGGGAATCACTGAAGTCAGCCCAAATCAGCCCACTGAACCATGAGCTTGTCCTTGGCTCTGGATTTGTCTCTGAAATAATCAAACTGCATGGAGAGGACAGAAGAGGGGACACCGATCAGCTTGAATTCATGTTACACAGATATGTTTAAGCAGCTCTTGGGGTCTTAAAAAGTCTGCTGTGCATTGTCTGCATCTAATTAGAAAGTGTTATTGTCTGATAATCAGGAAGTGTGAGTTAGTGTAGTAGGTTGGACTTTATGGAGCAACCAGCAGGTGGCAATGGAGCAGAAACTGTAAAGGTTTCCCAGCAGTCTTTGGTCTTGTTCTGACTTGCTCACTTCCACCTGCTGTGTTGTCTGCCCTGGCCTCCATGATGCCAGGTAAGACTAGTTTTAAGAAATTCCATTTTAATGTTTAGGTGACCCAACGTAAATTATTTGTTGTAAATTTGAGGTGTATGTCAGGGCCTGGGTGTGGTGACAGGTCTGTTTGTGTCATGGCCTGGCTGAGCTCATGCCACTGACTGAGCATGGCTGTGAGCTTTGAAACAGCATGCTTAAATTGTCGGCATGAGTGAAATAATACTTTAATCAGCTATTGACTAATGTAAATTATTTCTCAGGTTATGTTATTTTATTTTATTTATTATTATTTTTTTGTTCCTTCTTGCCTGAATGTGAAACTGAGCATTAAAATGTAGAGCCTGTAACTGAAAGGCTGAAAAGCAATTGCAACCTGTGAATTTAAAGAACCAAACTGTTCAACTGAATGCACTGCAGTTATATTGGTCCTTTTATAGTGAATGAAATTATAACAATCAGTCCTAACTCAAGCTTTATGCAATTTTAAATAAATGTTACTATTTTAAACTGGAACTTAGTTGCCTCGCTCAATGACAGTATCTGTGTGTGCCTTATGCTTTAATTAAGTTAAACTGCTTTTCCAGGTTAAACCTGGTGGCATTGCCTGGCTTATTTTTTATCTTATTATAATTTAGTTATATTTACTTTGTCAGTCACTTGTAATGCCACATTAGCATACTAGTTATTAGCTTTACCGTCATGGCACAACTCCATGCTGGTCGCTGAGAGTTGTGAAAAGAGCTTAAAAACTAATGAATCACGAGTAAGGAAACTTGGAATATAAGGTAAGCAAAAAATTACTTTGGACTAAATTATTTAAAATGAACGAGTTCTGTTTTTCATGTTTTTAAGACAGTAAAAGTCAGGTACAGTGCCTCAAAGTTCTGTTTATAATTATTCAAAGCTTGTACTAGTCCAATATTCTAATTTGTCACCCAAGGCTGTTTTTGTGTGCTAAAATTGTGTCTTAATTTCAGTGTGTGAGAGACTGGCAGCACCTGTGCCAATTGTTCAGGCCTGATTTATTCCTTTAATTCCTGATTCCTGAGCCACCATGGTCATATCTCCTCCTCTCCGAACTTGAAATTGTGTCTTCATATCTTGCATGTGATTCCTTCTTCAGCTTCTTCTGCTAGTCTTGCATACATATTTATATTTGTCTTTTCCATTTATATTATATTTTTATGTATATTTTAGCTAGCTTTTTGGCCAAATATTGTGATTGATTATTATTATTTTTATTTATTTTTTTAATAAACTTTGATGGAAGAACCCCCACATTGTTCCTGGAGTGTGTTCAGTATTGGAGCTAAATGTGCATAAGAATAATCAATGATAGCTCTATACTTAATTTGCAGACTATATTACTTAAATTGAGTGATCTCCCGTTGATCAAATCTGCTAATAAAGCCCCCCACTGATGCCAAACCATGAACACGCTTGTATTATTCATGAGTTTGGACAAGATGGCTGTGTGTCTCTCTCACTCTTGACTGTGTACACTGGTGGGAGGTGGAATTCACTCGATTTTGTACGCAAGGCAAAAAGAAAAGCACTTAATGTCATACCCATTAACTCCTCTCCCCATTAGACGTCAGACTGGCATGGGGAGAGCCAGTAATTATGAAAATGGCACTGGGGAACATCCTCGGTGTTATAAGATACAGTATGAATGACACGAGGAGAGACGAAGAGAGACAGAGAGTGATGTCTTTAGGAAAAGCCCTGAGCTAAATCTACCATATTGATGTTAAAACATAATACAGGCCTGCAGAGTCCCCCACCCTCCTGCCACCATCTATCCTCCTCCTATTTCCCTAATACTCAGAGTCAGGGCATGTCTATGGCACAATATTCCATCAGTTAGTAGAAAGTGCCACCGGCCATCTCTTGCATGATTTGCTTTGTCCTCATTCTTGTAATAGCATTTTTCGAACTCATACAGTCCCTTCCCGTCCTAAACGCAAGAACGCAGCTTAAAATATTTTTAAGGGCACCATCACAAACGCTCTACAGTAAAGGTCAGCTCTCCGATTAGCTTTTGAAATTGTGCCGGATGATCAGTCATGACATCCTGTGGGTCTAAAAGTGGCATAGGGCCAGTAGAGGAAGAGCTTGATGGTATAATTGATTGTTCCTCAGCGCTGTGGTAATTATGTGTCAGCTAAAGAAGCCAGCGATGGAGTAAATGTTGTGCAAAAGCATGAAAAGGCCACTGTCACTTGTGTGTCATGTGTTATGTCTTCAGCTGCTTCTGGTAATGAGGGGATCTGCAGGCCCACAAGGTCGTTAAATATAGGATTCCTTCTAATAGCTGTTAATCTCAGTTACCCTTAATAAATGGCCATGCATGATAAAGGTCCTCTATTACGTAACTTGACTCTTGTGAGCTTTAAGCCTTGTTAGAATGTTGGTACCTCCTGAAAAACATACCTGGATTTGTTTTTTGTTTCATTCACACATGTTTGAGTAACCTTTTATTATCAGTGTGTACATCTCTAAAACTTGAAATGCCCTGTTCCACCTTGTGATGTGATGTAGTTGTAGTTTTCAAGTTAACAGCTACCTATTACTTTTGGTTCACTAGAGATGAAAAATCCATGGCTGAAATTTCTATATTACCACATGACATTACAAGACAGAACAGTGTGTTTTCTGTTTGAGAGAAGAACTCATCCAAACACAACTTCATCTTTTCATGTGGAAACAGCATTATAACACAGAGCTTAATATAGGCTGTTTAATGGACATACATGAAATAAATGCTGTAAACACATTGGATTATAGAATTGAGCTATATTTCCATCCATTATCCCGCATTCAAAAACACTGTCTCATTCATACACCAGCATACATAAGCACTGAATGCCAGATGGGTGAAATGTTTTGCCCAAGGACACAACAAAAGTATATCATAGCCACAATGGCACCTGGTATTCACAGTGCCATGCCATATTAAGATCGGGCATTCTCAAGGTGGTAAGGCCTTGCAAAACTGTTACATTTCAACCAACAACAGACATTTTTGTGACTAATTGGAGAAAATGCTCTTAAGTTGTGTTGCTCAGTTGTCTGGCCCTGGCCTCCAAAGTGCCACAGTGAAATAGATGTAGCATTTAGTGAAATGCCCAAAGCGCTGAGATGTCAGCTGTGATTAAGTGCAGGTGTCCACGGTTCACACTGTGCATAGACTGCAGCCCCTCATGACCCTGAATAAGTGTAACCATGTGTAAATGAATGAATACAGATCTGCAATGACGCGCTCATCGCTGTCTTAAAATCAGCTTCTGTGACTTCCACCAAAACTATGCTCTTCAGATGTGAACATGATGGATGAGAGAAGCTGTGTGTTCTGTCATGCACTGTGCTCCTACATTATGTTGTCATAGCCTGTCACAAAGTGTGGCCAGCCCAGAGGCGCCCAGAGGATCAATGCTGAACACCACTTCTCTCCTGATACATTTCCCTTCAAGGAGCAGGGCTGCAGTTAGTAATAGTTTGTGCATGAGTGATTCTCCTGCTGCCTGCTGACTTAGTGATGCACACTGTAAAAACAGTAGCCAAACTGAGTGGAGCCATGAGCCCAACGTAGCATGTGCAGTGACTGTTGTAAGTGCTCAATGTTTTGACAGCTATGCACATGAGTGTTGCATTGCTATTTGAAATGTAACCACAAGACTGATGGTGAACTTACAAATTTAACAGGTTCATAGTTTTGCACTTATGAAAATATTTTAGCTGCTCTTCTTTATTTAGATCAACAAAACACCACAAAGCAGTGACACAGCTTGTCTTTTACACCTTCAAGTTTAACCATAAACTGAATTGAATATTGAGAGTACAATAGAGACCTTTGTTCAGTAATGTAAAAAAAAAAAAAAAAAAAAAAAAGAGAGAAATTATAATTTTTCTAAATTTTATCAAAATGTTTTCCTCAATTGTTCAAGAGACTGGCATGCTTAGAATCTCTTCTCACAGTAGGAATAACCTCTTGTTATCAAGAAATAAGATATGAATAAAGCTTTCCAACAGAGAACTTCAATTTGCACCATAACATCCCACTGTCACTAGAGAAACCAGCTCTTTAAACATGTACATTTGTTTTTGTAAATGGTTAAAACACTGTTGTAACACTATTTGGAGGTGCAGCAGGGAGTATCCTTAATTCTTTTCTCTCATATTCTAATAATATTGAAAGAAATACACTAACATTAATCTGTTTCCTCTCTATAATTTGAGTCACCATCTCTGTTCTTCATTCTCTTTCCACTTTGTAATTAAATTCCTCCCACCTGCAGAAGATCTCAGGGACGTCTCTTAAATTCAGTCTCCAACATCACCTTTTCTACGTGATGAGGGTTTATGGGATTTTCATTCTTTAGATAATTAATACAAAGCAAAATTTCAGTAAGAACACCATGTCTAGACATTTTTACATATGGCACCATGTAGAAAGTAATTTGCTAGTCCTAACATGCATTCCTTGTATTAAAAGTATACGTAACTGTAACTGTTTATTTGTTTTAACTTAGCTGTTTGACTGAAATGTATTTTTTCTTAGGCAATATCGTCTATAAAATGCACATTCTTTTTCCATTGGTATTAATATTAGTATGCTTGTGTAACTGAGGGGGGATAATGGCATGGATAGTTTAGTAAAGTATAGTATAGTATACTCAATCTACAACACTCCAGAAAATAACGTAAAGAGCACAGGCCTGTTACATGGAGTGGGCAGAGGATTATAAAATTTATTATATTTCCTTATAATTTAGTTTAAGTTAAAAAGCCATGGCAATAACTAATTTTACACTGACCACAGGTTACACAGTCGGCACAGACAGGCATCTTTGAGGGCATTCATCTAAAGGAGAGGAGACCGACACGACCCCATGTTGAACTTATTCCAGAACAATCCATGAGTGCCATTATAATTTTGTTTGAATAAATTCACAAATAAATCCTACACAGACTACAAGTCTGTTTTCAAGCCACCAAGAGAAAAGGCGCATTGTTGAACATTGAGCATTTTACAAAAGTCAATACTTCAATTATAGAATGTACACACTTACCGGTACAATACCTGAATCTGCACATCTGCTGTCATGTGACGTCAAAGGAGAGAGGTTGTGCCCGGTGAACAGCCTCTAAAGTAAGACTGCTTCATAACGTAATTGACCAATGGAACATTTAAAAAGAAAAAAGAGTACTCTCTTTCTTATCATTGCCTCCGTCCACAGTCACATTAGAGTTTTGCTGTGAGACCTGCAGGATATGAATTGTTGAAATAGTCCATTAGTGAGTTCTACCTCTTGGTAATGGCCTCATTCCCTCCACTCTGCACCTAAGAGCCTCAAAGGGACGCAGCACTAAACTCAAAGAACAGCATGTGGCCTAAGGCAGGAGCCACAGCTAGAGGACATTAAAACTTCACATAGTCAACAGAGGCTCAGATAAAACCATAAAGTTTGTAGCTTGATCCCAGTTCTGACCAGCGCACTCTTGTGTCCATGGACCCGATTTTTCCCCATGTGTCTTTGCATTGGGGCAAAAGACATTTTGCTTTGGGGCGTATAAATGTGTATAAATCATTTATAAGATGCAGAGAAGCAGGAAGCACATCAGGAAGTGTGCTCTTAACATGCTAATGTTTGTTAGCATTACAGTGACAGAAAAAGTTACGAAAAATGCTTGTAAACTTACAGTGAATAAATGGGAAGTGTACTGGCAGAGGAATGAGTTAGAGAAATGAGGGAAAACTAGCTTCTCTTGACATGGTGCACAGCAGCTCTACTCCGAGCTCCTCCCCCTACTCTAATGAAGTGCCCAGCCACCCTGTAGAGGAAACTTATTTCATCTGCTTGATCCGTGATCTTGTTCTTTCATTCATTACCCAAAGCTTATGACCATAGGTGCGAGTAGAAATGTATTGACCAGAAAATTGAGAGCCTTTGCCTTTCAACTCATTTTGCTTCCTTCTTCTCCACAACAGTCTGATACAGACTTTAATGGTAAACTTTATTGATCCCTCATCATGGAAATTAATTTTTCTACAAGTGATCCATCACTGTCACTGGGACAACCATGAGCTGTGACGGTAGAGTGCTATGGGAACCATCTCTTTCCCACAGGACATGTTTTGGCTGGTTGGGACCCCTGACATACACTGCACTATGTGGAGATTGTCAGTGCCTAAATAATCAGAAAATGATCATAAATTATTAGAGTTCTTGAGAAGACAGTGTGTCTATTGATTTGGTCAATAAGCTTTTATTCTTCGCTGCCTTTTAAATGTCAAAAATATCTCTAATGACAGGGATCCTGCTGATGCACCCTAGGAACAAAGCCTGTGCCATGACTCATGAGTGTGTCAACAGGAAGTGCAGTCTCCTCCATCATAATCAAGTGCTCATAAAGTCCTTTTACACACACATATGGACCAGGGCAGGAGGACATGCTATAAAGTTTTAGGCAGTCTATATCTCTCTGTCCTTGTGCTGTCCTATGGAGGGGTCACAGGATGCTGAGTGTTCTGTCCTCATTTCTCCTGGTCCCTGGTGTATGTAACACCTCACACACATTTGCCTTGTCTGAAGCACTTTCTTTCAGCCCTTTGTTCTTCCAGTCACTTCCACACAGGAGCTTTTCATCTTCCTCTCTTGTGAAACACGTATCCCATTACCACAAGACCATTAGTCGGTTACAGAGGATCAGAGGAACACACTTTTGTTTTTCTGACCCTCTAAAGTGCTCAATTTGACTCAAATAAACTACTGTCTAGTTTCACATGTAATGAGATGGTGCAAAAGCATGAAATGTCCATTTGGGCATGTAGTCTATTGCTCGGCTTAGCTTACGCCTCACATAATTTGTGTATGTTTTTGTTGACATACTGTTCACTTATTGTAATTGTAATAGTTTACAATCATACTATTTTCACTCCAGACACAAAGAAGTTACACAAAAATAAATTAACAAATGGACAATACTATATTGACTGATCTAGAGTGTTTGCCCACTGCTCCAAAGGTTGGTGGTTCGAATCACAGTCTCAACATAAACATGATTGGTTGAACGGTCACACAACAGGTTGGCTGGCCTGATTCCAGCTCAGTCCACAGTTGAATACTGCCATTGTGTCCTTGAGCAAGACACTTAACCCTCCTCACCCCTCGTGTCTGCGTGTACTGGTGTATGAGTGTGTGTCACTGAGTGAGTTGTTCGTAAAGAGCTTTGAGTGCCTTGAAGGTGGAAAAACACTATATTGAAATGTGACCATTTACCATTTAAATAACAAAAATAGCAAAACTGTCACATTAAATGGTTACATGCAAATAGTGCTTTTCTACCTCCAATGGTACTCAAAATGCTTTTCACCACCAGTCATTTGAACTGCCAACCTTCCACTGGCCAAACACTGTCACTGCTGCCCACTATAACCGGTATAACAATTTATGAGAAAAAAACAACTAAAATAAAATAAAGACTGAAGGACTGCAAGAATTACACATAAAGATTAAACTTTTTTCTTTTGGCAAATAACAGTACCTTGGGTGAATGTGTATGTAAATCTGCCTGAACTAAGCCTTAAATCTTATATTCAGGCTAAGATAACACAACTGTTTAATACTACTTTAATAATGTTTGTCAAACCACAAATTAAAAGACATATAAAAAATAAATAAATGGTCTGTATTTAGACAAAATGTGTATTCTTGCTGTTCTTAAAGACTGGTAAAATTCAGATTTAATGCTGTGGATAAGTGTTATGTGCCACGGGTGTCTACGGGGTGGCACGGTAACTGAAAAAAAGATGTTAAAATAAACTGAGAGTGGAACAAAAACTGGAAGCGTGGCGAGGTGAAAAAAAAGAAGGATATTTATTACAAAAAAGTGCTAAAAAGGTGTTCAAAAAGTAGATAACGATAACACAAAAATAAACAACTAAGGTCGCTGCAGCGGTGGACCCACTGGTCACTCTTCTTGTGGAAGCTCCGGGCCTTTATACCCCCACTGATCAGGCAGGCCAGGTGAGGCTGATCAGAGGGGCAGATCCGAGGTGGATGAATCTGAGGTGGGTGGATCTGAGATGGGTGGAGGCAAGGCCAAACAAAACTAGGACAGCATCTGTCACAATAAGACAGAAATGAACACTGTTCCATAGTAAAGTAATGTTGGAAGAACACGTGGCGTTGCCATTATGTGTAATGGACAATCTGTGACAACATTAAAACAAAACACTAATTGGAGCAAACCTTGTGTACACTGAATGTGCACCCCACCGTGTTGCCTTGTTTCCACTGGTTCTCTTTGGACTGGATGGGTACAGTCTGCAAGTGTCTTCACTGTCTAAAGTGAATTGCACTGCCCTGTTCGAGGGGTCTGCAGTGGACCCTGAAGGGTACTAGCTCCCAGGGTCTGGAGCCGGTACAGTGCACCATCAGGTGTGGTTAATGATGACTGGACAAGAAAGAACACAGAGTCAGGAGAAGACGAGACTGCAAAAAAAAAAAAAAAGAGATACAAAATAATAATCACCAAATGCTGATTTAAGCTTGTGGTGGACCACTGTATTTCCAGTTATGGTAACTGATATATTGAGCTGACATGATCTGCAGAGGCTCAGAGAAATGACAGAAATGCAGAAAAAGCTGACTATATTCAGTCAGTAGTTTTGCGTTTACTGTAGATTTAGCCTCATCTCACACTGCCACACACTTCTTTTTGTGAATTGCTGAGATTGACCATACAATTTCAAGTATAATTCAGATACGATTTAGTTTTTATTTATTAAGAACACATGAGTTATGTTAGGGTGACACAGTATCTCAGCAGAACTCTGCCCCTGGGCCCAGAGCTGTGCCCAGAAACATTAAACAAAACTGGTCCAACGGGGTCCTAACAGAACTGTGCCGATGTAAAAGAGGCTATAGGCTCAGCCACACAGAGTCTACGATTAGAAAACACCTTAATGTGGTTACAAATAAGTGGTTAAAGTTCCAATAATGACAGCAAATGAGCCAGGTAAGTGTGATTGGGGGTGTGGGTAGGGTGAGCTTGACTGGCCAGTTAATTTACTGAATCCAATCCAAACTATTTAAATAAATCGTAAAAGAATGTCTGGTGTCTCCTGCACCACGGTCCATTTGGCTGCTGAGCGCCAGCACTTGTACTGTTGCTCTGGGAGTGCAACTCTGGGCTGCTGCCTGTTGCTCTCACCATTAAAAGATGCCAGATTAACACAGTTAGTCTATGGACACCTCTCCTTTGTGCCAAGAAGTCTCGGTCCATATGGCTCCTGCATCGTCACGAGCGTACACAAACACCAGTCTGCCCCAAACACGGCCAGAATTGTATTACATACCATTAATTCAAAAGACCACTATAAAGGGCTTAGATTGCTCCACTTAAAGGTTGTATAGAGGATTTTCCAAGGAACAAGAAATCCAGCGACTGTTTGTCCTTTTTCAAATGTTGCGCATGCGTGAAACCACCCCCCCTCCCCTACAGCTCCCTACGTAGAAACGCCTCCTCCCGCCTCCTCTTTACGCCAGAAACAGGTTTGTTTACAGCCGGTGCGCTGCACATGACTTGTAAACTACTAACTACAGTGTTGGTTAGGCAAGGCGGAGAAGTGAGGAGCGGGGGGAGCGGGTGTGCGGACATTTCGTGCACGGACGAGAAGTGAGGAGCAGGGAGAAGAGCGGAGCAGGGAGAGAGAGAGGAGAGAGGAGAGGGGAGCGGTGCGCGGAGATTCCGTGCCCGGAGAAGTGAGGAGCAGGGGGAAGAGCGGAACGGGCAGCGGGGACAGGAGCAGGAAAGGGTGCAGAGAAGGGTGCGCGGAGATTCAGTGCGAATGAACTAGCTACAACACGCAGCAGCAAGCGGACTCTTTCCTTTGCCTTGAAAATTACGTTTTCAGACATAGGATATCGCTTTCGTGTCCTGAAAAACGTTTGTCTAGCTCTTGGAAATAAAGTACGTTTTCATAATAAGCAGAAGTGACCTGTCCAGGAGTAATTTGGCGACCAATGCGTCAGTCTTTAGACCCTGCGTCTGCTTCAGTTCGCGCCATCGCTGGAATGAATCTACAAGAATCACCTTAGTTTGGCTTCGCTGCTTTTCCCCTTGTCTTCTTCTTTCAGCGACCTCAAAAACGGACTTTCTTTTGCGGTGAACTGCTCCTGGATTCTTGTCTGCCATTGCAACAAACTTTGTGCTAACTGCGAGGAAGATATAGGTAAAAAAAAGCCGCTAAGAACTGTTGCGTTGGTGGAGTAAACAGCGTCTGTGCGGCTTGCGTCTGTGGACTGCGTGACAGGCGTACGTAAACCACGTAATGGCAGCGCGCAGGCAGGTCAGTTACGCTAGAAACGTAGGGAGTTTGATTGACAGCCTGTCAGCTAACAGATAACGAGGCAGTGTCGTTATCTATTGGCAAATGTTTAGCCCCACCACGTCCAGAGTTGATGAATTTTTATTCTCTTTTTTTTGGTCATCATAATTACAAGGCTACTGCACCTCTATAATGCTATCATTGACAATTTGAAACAAAAAAAAAATCCTCCATACAACCTTTAATACATTGCTTTTAAAACCAAAATCTTACATACAGTTGCTATATTGAAAAACCATTAAACAAATACCCACTTAAATAGGAAATTGTTTTTCTATAATAGGTTTTCGGTGTTGGTTTGTCATATATTTTTTTCTTCGTTCCACTCTCTTGACCACACAGCAACAGTACAGAAAGCAGTGAGGATGATGATGTGCACTGAATACAGTCAGATGGCCTGCTGGGATTCAAAGTTCTGAGCTACTTTAAGTCGCACCCAGCTTCTACAACGACACCATATACAAGATATGGTTTTCTTTTGTTTCTTTTGCTATTGGCCACAGTAACAAAGCAGTGGTAATCACTGTTTAAAGGTGTGAAAGCTACAGGAGCTTTGTCAGTCCTGCTGATATTCCAAGGATAATGTGTTTGAATTATTGAAGAGCTGACATAACGAGACAGTGGATAGCCATAACTCTCCTATCACCAATCTTTTTATGAGCACCAGCAAGTTTATAAAGTGCAGTAACTGACCTGCTGTAACTTTTAAAGCTTGTTATAATTTATAATGATAATATGCTAATCTTTTTTATTGTTAACATTTCAATTCTATAGTAAAAGGTTTTGCATAAAAAATAATTTAGGAGAGGGTGAGCTAATACAACATAAAAGTTAAGCATATGCTCATTGTCCTAAAGGAACAGTTTGTACACTGTCTTTGTTTTGAGGCATGAGAAACTGGTTTAACAGTATTGAGAATTTTAAAAAAATAAATAAATAAAAAAACACACACACACACACCTATCAATAGATTGTAGTGACATCATACTGGGGGTGTATTTATATGTATGTCTATGGCAGAATGTTCATCAGTTACCATGGTGACACAATGGGCACATTAGCAATTACTGCTGAAAAAGTTTTTAGATATAAAAACTGAAGGAAAGATGGATTTAAACAACAGCTTGTGGTGTATCTCATCTGCTCTTTTTGGTTAGATTGTGTGAGATTAAATCTAAGATTAAGTCTAACTTGAGTTCAGACAGAGCAGAGCCTACAGTTAGCGCCACATCCCCAGGTAATGTTGACATCAGTTGTGAAATCTGAGTATTTTTACATTTTACATTACAATAGAATTAGTCAACAAGTAATAAAAAAAATGTTAGTGTTCTGAGAAAAGGCAAACCTCTAAAATTGTTCTTAAATGTGTCTGTGTCATAATGTGTCTGAGGTTGATTTTATGGTTTAGAAAAGACTTTTTTGTCCCTGACCCTGATTTGGATTTGTGGTTCTACAATGTAAGACAACAAAACAAGTATGCCATGGTTGCTACAATATGTAACTACTTCATTTCTTACTTGTGAGTTTATTGTGTGTGAGAAAAATGGCTCTAAAGTTCAGATGTTATCTCTCTTGTGTATGTCAGAGGAACACAAATGACAGTGTGTTTATGTCTTACCATATGATAAATTCAGATTTATTAATCACAACCATCACCACTGATTTTACCTCTGACCTCTGAGTGTACAACTGAAATACAGAAAATGAGGTGGTATAAGTAAATATGTATTTGGGGAGATCTTTACCATCAAAAACATGAAGCATTTTAGTTTGTGTGTTGAATGAGAAATTGTGAAACTTTCAAGTTTGTTTTTGTCCCATCACAGATTTGGAGAATAACATTTGCTGCAGTATCTGCAAATTGTGTAAAAGTCTGCAGTAAAGCAATGGAAAAGTGCAGTAACTACATTTTTTAATTTGACAGTTACAACATTTCAAGCTGCAGTTACTGCGCTTTTCCATTGAATTACTGAAGAAACTGGAGTGACTGCAAATTTCACTTCAACATTTTAACTAATAAAACAGATGTTATGAAACAGTTTTTTGGTCTTAACAAAATTTTGACAAAACATGGCAGTTCAAATCCCTGTCTTGCACATAAACATCACTGGTTGAGTGATCAGATTCACTGACCCACAGGTTGGTGGTGCAATCCCAGCTCTCATAGATGAAAGCTGTCTTTGTGCCCTCTGGCAAGACACTTCACCCCCCAGTGTCTGTGTACGCTTGTGTCTGAATGTGTGTGGGTGAGTGGTTCCTTGATGTAAAGTGCTTTGAGTGCCTTCAAGGTGGAAAAGCACTACATAAAAATGTGACCATTTACCATCTCTAAAGCAAGAAATTATGGTAAAAAGCAGCTCTCTTTAACAGCTTCACAAAACTAACACTTCAGCTTCTTTGTCTTCAAATTCATGTCTTTAAATTTGACGATTTATCACTGCAAGAAATGTCTGGTCTTTATATAATTTATTATGTATCACATTACACTTTTCAGTATATCAGATAATATATGTTAACTCATATTTTCAGTCTAATGATGGTCTTAAGACATTTTTATGATCATTACAACTGCACTAACTTGTGGAGAGTGCTACCAAACAGAAATAATTTCTTTGCTAATTTAAGGTGTTAATGTGCATGCAAGTGGTTTAATTGGGGAAATGAGGACGAAAGCGAGACGCATAGATGATGTTCTATTTTGAGTAGATGCAAATGCTGGGAGAAGCTGAGATTATTTTGAGAAATGTCTAATTATGAGATGTGGTATACATACACACATGCTATGCAAAATTTACTTCTAAAAGCTTTTAATGCTATAATTGTTTTCCATTATCATTAGCCCATTGCTGTCTTAATGCTTCTGTGTTCAACTCGCCAAATGCTTGGAACTTACTTTGTTCTGCAATTTCGTGTTTCTGAAACTATGATACATGTCAAGTATTCAGCCAAGCCACTTAACCATGTTGTTTTAAAAAGTCCACATTATAAAATACTGATCCACAAGTGCCATAGATTATATATAGCAGAGAAAATCATAAGACAGTGTAGGAAAGGCATAAAGAATGGATCATGCCAACTCGATAAAACATTTGTATCTCTCACACAGAAGCACTTGGACAGACACTGGCTTGGACTGCTCCTAATTGGGTGTGAATTGTAACTCGCCCCCTGCAGTGGGCCTGTCTGCACTTCACCAGCCAAGCTTTTAGTGGGGAGATTGTACATCATGACCTGACATCCTGCTGTCAGTTGCGTGAAGAAACATAAAAACATGGTCTGGAAATATTTTTGGCCCTCCCAACCTTGCAATATTTTGTAACATCATTTAAACTGGATCAAACTAAAAATGTTTTCTGTAAATATTCTCACTCAATAGATTCTGCACAATGAAAAGAAACAAAACTTTTAAGAGATACATTCTTCAAATTCAACAAGTTAAAGAGCGTTTTGATCATGCACTCAACACTACACAAAGGATTTTAAAGTGTTGATGTAATTTTTGAGTCCAAATGCCAAGCTAATTTCTAGCTTTGTTTTTCATCAGACAAGACATAATTACCTTTCAAAAAACATGTTTAACCACAAATTTTACCAGTAGATGTAAATAATACAGTTTTAACCTATGATAACCAACTATTACCAGTGTGTATATCGCTTAACTGCTGGTCAGTGCTGAAACTATCTTAGTTTAGCTTCTTATCTCATTCCTTGTACACTTTCTGTCATGCTTATAAGGTTTTTGAAATATTACATCGCTTAAAATAAGAGGAAATTGTAAACATCATTTTCAATCAGATGATGCGCCTTGGACCTGGAAGTGACACCACGCTTAATAATCCTATAGCAGGACCTGGCCACGTCTAAAAATCATCTGGAAACATAATTTATATGTGAATAAAATCCTCAAAAAGCACATCATAGACTCACCATCACTGCGATTTATGATAAAGTACTGTCCATTTAAAGACTTACCAAGATTGCCAATTTTGCTTTTAAATCAGTTATTGGCACCGAAATGTGTACTGTAAAATAATACTCCAATAATCTAGAAAACGGTATCTTCTATTAGTATACCTAAAAAGAAATAGACAGAGCAGCATGAGCTTGTTTGAATAAAGGTGTTTGATGTTATTTTTCAATCGCAAATAGAGTCATTTTGGTGGCAGTTTAAGTGTCACTCTTAACTGTCTCATTCTGTTGATGCTTATTTCTGGTTGTTGTGGCCTGGGGCTAGATGTTGAGCTGGAAATAGTTCAGCACCACGGAGAGCTCCTACTCGGCTCATTCTCCCTGTCTTTAGAAGGATCAAAAAGCTCGAGTATGGCTGTAAGTATAAAATGCTATGAACTGAGAAACGACCACACAAAACACCGCAAAATTATGCCAGACTTCTGGTGCATAATTACTGTATCTGTTACCATGTTTGACACACGCGTCTGGAAATAATTTTACTATTTATACCTGTAAATGAAGAAGTGTAGATTTAGTTTAGAGTGCGGTTATGAACGTGCAGAGAGCTGTGATATTTCTCACAGAAAAACAAGCCAGTGCCTTCTTCTTTGAGTTTTCCATCGTCAGAAACAATGTGTGCGCGTTACTTGCAAATCAGTCCATTCAAAGCCTCCAGTCTGCACAATGCAAGCTGCAGGTTCACTTGGCCCCATCATTTCACATCCTAAATAGAAGTCTTTAGAGTTGGCTCTCTACATCTGATTACCCGCTGGCTTAATTGATCTAATTATTGAACTCTGCTTGTGGGTGCTTTGTGTTTATCCAGTGAGCCGAGGCTTTAAGATAAGAAGACTTTCCTTATCGTCTCTTCCTCCAGCTGTCTGGCCCTGAACTATTCATTCACAGCACACTATTATCAGGTTAATTATACATCTATGCAAAGTTTGTAATAGTAAGACTCACGCTAGTGCTGGTTAACTGAATCTTTCTGTTTACAATTGTTAAAAGTTTAGTCACACTTTGTCATTCCTTGTATTTTCTTTATTTTTGTGACTTTTTACATTGTGGATTCTCACTGAAGGCCTCAAAACTATGACTGAACACACATGGAAAGTAGTAAAGAAAAAAAAAAAACATGTGAAATAACTGAAAATGTGTTTTAAATTTCAGACTCTACAAAATAGCCAGCTTTGCTTTGATCACTGCTGTGCCCACTCTTGGCTCTTGGCACCACTGACCCTGGCCAGGCACAGCTGGGGAGTGAAAACCATTTCAAGAGACATGATCATGAAGCTCATTGAGAGAAGGTTAAAGGGTTGCAGTGATGTCAACAAAGCAAAAGGTGGCTGGTTTAAAGATGCACAGTGTAAATGGAGGGTCCATCACAAACAATGACATATCCAAACCAAAAGGAAACTGAATCTAAAATACATTTTATTTTAACAAAACCTTTGCTACATCTTGCATCACATATTTGATATCTTCAGTATGTATCTAGAAACTGACTAGTAGTTTATTATGCAATACTATAGACCTATTTTGTTGTGACTTTACTTAAAATACAATGTTTCCTCAGCAACAGCTTTCATGGGCTAATGCCTTGTTTTCATTGTTTCGTTCTGCATGTTTGAGTATTGAGCATATGTTGTCTATTTCCCTCTCGACAGCTCCAACCACTCACCCCAAACTTCTAATTAGTCAAATTACTGCACTCTGCAAAACGCAACTGACTGAAAACACAGTGACATCCTTCGCCTCTAGGGGGAGTGCACCTATTTAACCAACAGCAGTTAGTGATGAAGAAGTGGCACTAGATGGTGGTAATGCAACTTCTTGGATGTAAGCCACCATTAAACTCCATGGAAGAAGAAGAAGTGATGCTGAAGAATATCTGCTTGCCATCCCAGGTAAGTGTTATTCATCAAGATTTAATGTGACTGACTCAGACTTTTGTAATACTTTGAATGATCTAAAACATGTACATGTTTTGCATCACATTCAATTTCAGTGTAACCATTCATTTGCATTCATCTTTTATCATTCAAAGTATGTTAATTGTTATAGTGATAGGCCATTTTCACTGATGGGCCTGTAAAGACTGCCTTAGTCCTCAGTTTGTTCCAAAGTGATTACAGTCTAGAAATGCAGCGCTCCAAGACCTTGGATGTGATGTCAGCTTTTTCTGAATTAGGGTCTGAATTGATCTAAGCTCCATTCAAGCAGACAGAACACTCCAAGTGACATTTTACTCACTTCCTGTGTGTCATTTCCATCAAAGCTACATGTGACTTAACAGCCTTGAGTCCATTTTGTTCTGTACACATTAATATTACTGGAGCCCTGCAGTAGCTTATTTCTGTGATTTCTTATACACTGGAAGATTATGGATAATGTGACATATTCTATTCAAACTATCTTTTTATAACACACAGATCACATGAGCACAGCATGGAACAATACCACAGTGGACACCACATGATTACTTGGTGCAATGGCCATGTGGTGTAGAAATAGATAAGAAAAAGCTTTACATATCGAACAGAGCAGAAAGGTAACTAGCATGATTTCTCAGTGCTTTCCAATGTCTTCTTTCATACAGTGGTATAATGTAAACTGTATATACTAAAGTCAATTATAGGGCCAGTCTGCATTTCAAGAAGTAGTATTTTCTTCCAAGAACCACTTTTTGTTTTCTTTCCTCTCAACTATTGTGTACCTGAATACTAATGAACCATCAGGAGTGATTCACAGCCCCATGAATAACTTTTAAAGGCAGCATAACTGCACATATTTCACATTCTTCCCTTCTATCTCTCACTGAACTCTGGCACTGCAAAATCAATCAATAGGCATTGATTGTCCAGGCTATTATTTCACATTGTCAATCATTTCTATATCCCTGGGAGAAGTCATTTCTATTAGCGTGGCCACCCATTCATCATCATTGCTGTCAGCTTATGTATAACTTCATTCGGCTGCAATTATCTCAAGGACTAAGAAGAAATGGCACTGTGTTGTTTTCCAGGCAGTGAAAAGCCCAGCACATGGACATCAAGTTTTGACAGTGTGTGCAATGTTGCAGTTATACTGCTGTGCCATATGCCCAGCTCTTTTGAATCGACAAAGAGGATCCAATCAGCAGTAGAGAAAATCTCCATAAGAGAGAGTTCAAGGTAAAGCAGCTTTATAGTATGATTCCTCCTGTAGACACAAGTACCTGTAAACGAAAGAAAACCTAATATGCAATACTACTAACTTATCTGGAAAATATCTGGATATTTTAATTACTTACTGTGAAAAGGAAATGTTTTCAAACATTAACAAAAATCACCAGGAACTGTTACAACTTTTGATATGACAAAATCATTGCTCTTCACAGAGGACTGCAGTCCAGCTGTTGTCTTCCAACAGGGTTTGATGCAGCATACAGTGTGTCCTGTGCTGCTCGAGACACATCTGCATTGTGCATTCTATATGGTAATCACAACAACAGCAAGACACCAGAGCCAGATCTGAAATTTTCTGCTAATAAATGAAACAATTACACACACACATGCACGTACACATGCTCACACACACACGCTCACACACACGCTCACACACACGCTCACACACATGTACGCACACATAGCTTGGGTGTGTTACTTGGCAACAAAATATTGACTTGCATTTATTTTCTGGAAACTGATCTAACCATAACCTGTTTTAAGTCATATCTTAACTTTATACCATGTTGTTGTTCTAATAATACCCGATTTACATCAAAGGCAGCAGATTTTTGTCCCATAAGGAAGGCATGCCCCCATGATAACAGTAAGTGTGTATAAAGATTTTAGACTCCACAATGTGATAAGTAGCCACCCATCTACACACACACACAGGCACACAGAGACAGATCAGCATCGTTGAGTTATTGACAGTTATTCCTCCCTCTGCAAATAATACATTGTACCCAAATGGGATGAAATAGTTTCCTTTTCAGTCATATAATTGTTTATTGAAAGTTATATTTTTCTAGAGTTAACAAATTGCCTGTGAGATAGCATCATGGACAATACTGCCGCTAGTCGGAAACAAACTGGGACTTTAATGGCCCATTACCTTACACCTATAATTTTATTGATGCATTTTCTGCTACTATTTTTCTGCCAAAGTGAAGAAGAAAGTGTACCAGAATTGCTGACAACCATGGCATACATCACTTCCCCCACACAGAAGGGAAATAGACAGAGGACAAAACAGAGATGAGGAGAGAATAACGGCATTTTTTGAAGACACTATGTCAAAGCCGTATATGAGCCGAAGAGCCATTGTCATTGACGCGATCGTTCCAGAAAAATTATGAGTCCTTTCCTCTACATTAACATAGCCCTCCTTTTTCCTTGTTGCATCTCTATTGGCACAGATAAATATTGGCTGTTTACCTTGACAAAATGTGGTAAAATTGAGTTATTGCACACTGTCAGAGCTTTAAGTACAGAACGACCACAAAGGCGCTGTATTGGGCATTGGTGTGTGACTAAGTGAATGTAGTTGAGTTAGAAGGCAAATGTACAGCCAGTTTAGAAAGTGTGAAAAATACAATTCTAAAGCTTTGGATTTGAAGCCAAAGGGCCTGTGGTTTATGTGGTCTGTGGTTTAGCGAGACTATGTAAGAATCTTTACTCAAATCCATGAATGTTTCTAAGGATTCTGTAACAATCTAATGCATGGATAAAATTTTAAGTTACTCATAAAAAGAGATAATTATTGAAGTTATCGATATATTTCTTGTTGTAAAATATATGGACTCAGCATCTAAATGTGCAGCCAGAATAGTCTATAATACTGAGATAGTATTTAAAGGTGCATTGTGCAACTTTTCTGATAGAAGGTCTGTCACCTGCTTGTCTTCATGGAGATATTATTGCTTTGCCTGGAATGTTCTAGCCAGGCTGGAGCCACCTAGTGCCTCTGCTCAATTTCATTTCTCTCCAGCGACTATGACAGGAATTGAAATATACTAGATGGTTTGCAAGAACCTCGGAAGTTGTAGACCGCACACCAGTCAATGAAGAACTGTGAAGCCATGACGTCAAACTCAAGCGCCTGTTTGGGTCCTTTTGTGATACAGCACAACAGTAAACAAAGCTGTCAAGATGGATGTAGACGAAGCCATACATTCTGTGTTGGCAATGATTCCCGAGATCGAGGATTTAAAGCCGTAACAAAGAGAATGTTTGGTGAATTTTATCAAGGGGAAAGACGTTATTGCCCTTCTTCCTACAGGATTTGGGAAAAGCTTAATATACTAGTTAGCCTCATTAGCAGCGCATTACATACTTCACGACCAAATAGCAACGATTGGTTAAATTAAAAAAGTACCAGCCTACTGTCGAGCAAATGAATCCTAATGCTGCGAGGTCAGACGGTTTCCACGAAGTGATGACTAGGAAAGTTCCACAGTATGGCATTAAACAGCTCTATCATCAACTTATTAAATTACTGGCTACTGGTTTTATAGCTCAAAAAGTACCTATAAAAAACGATTCTCCACAGATCTGACCTGTATCTTGGTCTGGTTTGGACTCCATGAAGATAGAAAGGTTAAATACCATACTGTGAAACATTCCAGAGAAAACAGTAACATCTCCATGGAGAAAAGCATTTAACAGACCCTCCACCAGAAAATGTATACAATGCACCTTTAAATCAATGAGGCTATAAACCCCCCCTTGCCTTTATTGTTGCATATTCTTATGTTAAGTAAATAGAGAGTCTGATGGCATTCCAGCTGTACTAACCACGAGCTGCAAGAAATATGCCAATAATGCACTCTTGTCACTCAAAGTTGAAACTTTTTATAGTCTTACTACCAAGGACCTGTCTTGGTCTACCAATTACTTTAAACAAATCTCATAAAAAATGCAGGTGAGACTTTCAAACAGAACTTCTTAAAGTAGTCGAAGAGTCCCTTGGCAGCAGATGGTAATAGAATGACGGCAGTTTAATAAACCCTGAGGGGAAGAGATGTCAATCAGGCCTGAGCTGCACAGCTTCAGGCGACGTGTGTCATTCTCCCCTCATATGACTTTCAAACACATCAAGGTCTGGAGTCAGCAGTCTACGAACTACTACATGAGTAAACCAGGCAGTATGTTACAACAGTCTGAGTACTACTAAACCAGGCAGTAGTTTACAACAGTCTAGGTACTACTACATGCCATATTTAATTTAACTCCTTCATGTCATGTCATTAGTCACTCGCATCAATAATATCTGAATGTTTTTTCCTTAGTTTAAGATGCACTTGGATTTCAGTTGAATACTTACAGCAACATAAAACAGAAAATCTAAAGGTTTTAGGCTGAACTGTTGTGTGGAGTGTTCATCCACAGTACAGTGTGACGTTGCAATCAGTGACAGTGAGTTTACTTGTTCTTGTGACACTTCACTCAGCTCACTCACTTTGCCTGAATGATCTGACTTTTTCCCCACTACACATATCAGTCTAATTTCTGCCAGGTCCTTTTGTCCTCCCCTGTCTCCATTTTAAAACTCAGACTGGTCAGAAATCCTGCACAAGTGGAGCTCTGCCTCCTCCACCTCAGCTCTTGTTTTGCACATTTACAAAGATAAAGTGACAGTAAATCACTTCTACAATCAGTTTCATTCTGTCACTGTTGAAGAGCTGTTGTTTTACACCATTTACTTCGCATCAAATAAACAAGAGCACATGTTCTCAAACCAAATTTCAGCTTTATTAATACTGGGAGAAGAAACATTGATCATTTTTGTTTGTCCCTATTATTACACCATGATTGATTTATAATCCAGCATTATCTTTTGTTAACACCGTCCATAGATGATTATCAAACTTACATTATGTAGCCAATTTTCTTTAATCAAACCTCAAACACGTCTGCTGATACACCAGGGTCTGCAGAGTAGAATGAGACAAAAAACACCATTTGTATAAAAAAATAACATGGGCTGTTATGCTACGAGGTCAGCAATATTTAAAGGGAATATTTAAAGAGAAACAGGAGCCAGTCCAATTCCTCATCTTGTGTGTTTTGAAAAGTGGCTTTTTAGGCACTTGAAATTGGATCAAAAGTGATCTGATTGGAGAGTGTGGTTGAGCAGTGTGATGTGAGGGACTGTGAGGTGAATGGTAATTTGATAGTGGGTAAACAAGGAGCTGTTGCCATGCATGCAAATCTCTATTAGACTGCAACTTTATGAAGGATGTCTAATCAACAGCTAGACACTACTGTTAGTGAATTATGTGCATAATATTGTAGTGATTTATGAATTCTGTGCACGGCATCTCTAGTGATTTATAAATAGTGTGCATTATTTATAGTGATGAGGTTAATTTGTTTTGGACTGTACCACTAGTTTATTGCAGAGAGGCACACTCATTTAGTTGTTGGCTACTTACCATCTGCTGCAATCAATGCCTGTAAATATCCACACTAAGTGAATGGGGTGAAGTGCCAGACGTTTTTAATAGGATATAGTGTGAAAATAAAAAAGGTGACTTTATGACTCAAGTGCATTAGAAAAAGGTTTGTGTCAGGAGAAATGAAATCAGATGAAAATAGTGCTTAGGGAATGATATAAAATTAAAATATGCTTTTTCTAACTGTCTACCTTTATCACACTCTGGGACCACTCAGGAGCCTCAAACATGCGTGTGTGGTATTGGCACAATCAAAGAGCCATTAGTGAAGAGATATTCTGGTAATTGCAAGATACTTCAAAGCAGGAGTTCACAGAAACAACATGACAGGCAGCAGATGGGAAAATGACTATCTTTATGCTTCTAAAATGAGGCACTGTTTACAAAAAAAAGTTTCTAGTTCTCAACAAAATATGGTCTGAACATTCCTTACAAGTGTGTATCCTAGAAGCACACAGTAGCAGGGATTAAAGAGTTCCTGAGATCTTCAGCTAAACACCATTCACTCACTTCTTCCTCATCCTTTTGTCCATAATGCTCAGACTCAGGCTGTCTTTAGTCATTGTCTTGTCCCAACACACACTCACACTCTTTGCTGTTTGGGCTTTTCTCTCTTGACACATTTAGGCTGTGTTCTTCTCTCTAAAAGAAAACACTCGGTTTCACCTTGTGATGTCATGCAGTAATACAGGACGTATTCTGCTGTGGTTTTAAAGATCCATATTCCTTAAGTAGAATGATTTGGATGATTTCAGCTCTGGAATTGCCAATCTTTACTGACCAATGGTAAAGAGTAGCTGTTAACGGGGCATTTTGAGATTTGGCGATGTAGACAGATAAATAATGCAGGATTACTCTAACATGTGAATGAAACAAACACCACTGTTTTTGAGGAGGCAACAACATTATCACATGACTTAAAACTCCCAAAGTTGCATAATACAGAACTTTAAATTACTAATAATAGTGCATACATATGTTATAAAAATCAAATACTGAGTTTAGGAAAGAATCCATTAGTATTTTATGTTGAGGATTTTTAAGTAAAGTCCTAGTTTTTGCCCTGTAAACCTTACAGCAACTTCTGAAAATATTTGGAATATGGAGAGGTCTAAGGTCTTCTTGAAGCAGCACTCACACATGTAAAAGAATAGAAGGCTGTCGTCCCTGGACACTTCATCATTTGAAGAGAAGTGCTCCAAAAGGCAAAGTGACTGCAGAAATTTGAAAATTGAAGGTCACAAGTCCGCCTTGATAAAATTCAGCCTGGGAGCAGGACTGCAGCTTTTGGAGGCCGTGCTTTTCTGTAAATGTGGACAGAGTGAAGGAAGCAGGCGAGGGCGTGATTTCCTGTTCATTCAGAAGAGAAGTATGGTGATGGACTGGTTCCTTTAGAAAATGTGAGCTCAAAGTTTTGATATTATAAGGACATCGTTTTGGAAGTGTCTCCAAAAACTGTCAAAGAGCAAGCTAGGGCAGTATTATTTCTTAAGTGAAAAGTACACTGCTGGCATACAGGGAAGATTTACAAATATTAGAAGTCCCATATTATGCTAAATTTACTCTTGTGAACTTTAAGTCGTGTTGTAATGTTGTAATGTTGTCATCTTATCAAAAACATCTGGAGTTGTGTTTTGTTTCATTCACACATTTGAGTAACACTGCATTATTCCCTCCATCTGCATCTCCAGAGCTTACCGTCTTTTATATACATAACTCGCACTTTTTGGGGAAACAGACTGAATAGGCGTTAATATGTTAATGCAACATATTAACAGCTTTCAGATAATTATAGCTTAAACAACATAACATAAGTTTACCAAACTCACGATCTCACTCCAAATCACTAAATGAATTGAATTCTTCATCCTCGGTGTCCTTCTGCGCGACCTCTGGAGATAAACCATAGATCCATGATGGAAACAGAGCGCTGCGTAGTTGTCGTCAGAGTCAGCATCAGTTCCAGTTAGAATTATTCCGGCCTTTCTGAACCCTGACAGGATGGTTTCGGGTTGTCACTAAAGTTCAATCTTTGTTGATTCATCCAGTGACTTCCAGGAAAGTTACATGGTGCACTCGCCCTGTTGCCATGAAGCTGTGTTCTCCATCCCTGCTTTCTGCCAGTCCCTCACAAGTTTCTCGCTCACTCCAAACTTTGTTTCTGCTACTCAATTACAGGCTTCATATTTCCCTATTTGCAGAAAGACAGCAGCTTTTTCTACAGGAGGCATGCGCAGTAGAGTGCGAAGTGACTGGTACAGGGGTAATAGTAGTACTAGATACTGACACAGAAGCCTAGAGCGCCCTCTCGCGGCTGTCAGCTTGAACAGTTTGATATATAAGGCGCACCTGAGTATAAGTCGCAGGACCACCCAAACCACGAAAAAAAGTGTGACTTATAGTTCGAAAAATGTGGTAAATGCCCTGTTCTACTTTGTGATGTCATGAAGTGGTATTTTTTCAATTAACAGCTATCACTTATCTTTGATTCAGTAGACATGGGGAATCCAGGGCTGAAATCATCCAAAAGATTCCAGTGAAGGTGTATGGAGTTTCTGTCTGAGAAGAACGAAGGATTTGTGAGTTAAACATGTGCGAATGAAACAAAACACAACTCCAGCTATGTTTATGATGAGGAAACAACATAACACAGATCGAAAAATAGCATAATATAGGCCCTTTAAGGTAGTTTCAACAATAATAGAAGAAAACAAAATTGCAAAGTATGAATTAAAACTCACACACAAGTACAGTCAAGCTTATTAAATGTGTTTTAATAATTGCAGCTAGACTTGTTGTTGTGCCGTTAATTATTAGATCTATAAAAAGTTATGATCTGCAGCTAAGCCAAAAAAAAAAAAGAAGTGTGACATATTTCCCATTGCTCTTGACTCTGAGTTATGTGAGACTCCATCCTTCTGTTATTATCATTTCAAATTACCATACCTTTTTGCAGTTTGATTGAAAACAGTATGCAAAACCACACACACACACTACCCCCATCTAGTGGCAAGTCACCTCCAAACAACTCAATCCGAATAAACAGCAGGTCCACAGTGAGTGAGTGTCAAATCAAACAGAATTGGAGAAAATGGTTATGGTGCATTGTGATCTTGCAGAGAGCTTTCACCCCTGTGCTGTGCTGCTGTAATTAGAACTGAAGGAGAGCAGGTTTTGTGGCTTAAATCAGATAAATGGTGTTAATTGCATTCCCCCTGTCCCCTGTGTATTCGTGTTGTTGTTCCGGATGATTAGCCTAATGAATCTGGAATAATTGGAAACATGTATACACGCTAACATTGCAGCACAGTTCAAGGTCTGAGGGCCATGGAGGATTCACAGACACTGCTGTTAAAATAAGGCAAAGGAAGGCAAGTTTATTTGTAATTCTAATAAAAGGAGATTAAAGTCCCCATGACAGGCTAGATCATGCATTTTACTGAAAAACACTTGGGATCGTTATATTTCAGATTCTGACATTACATTCACACTTGTTTTCCCAATTTGGCATTTTTTTAAGGTTTAAAATTTTACTTTCTTGTTGGAAATTGTGACATCAACAACTATTCAATAACTGATGCCTAGCAAAAGCTCCTCTAATGTATACAGAAATATATATTTGACAAATAAAAATGTAAGAAAACACTTTTTTTTTAACTTGAATTAATGCTTAAAGTATTAGAAAAAGTAGTTTCTTTAGTGTAAACTGTGTCAAACTTCTGGACACAATTCTCTCTTGTGTGATGCCATTATGTTTTAGAACTCTCTGCTTCCTGTAATTTTCAACATATTTCAACATATTTTTCAACTTTTCTTCACAAATTGCTTTTTTCATTGGTGTAGAACTATCATTTATATTTATAATAGTTATAATCCCACCAAACTAAGTCAAAATTAGAGAATCATAAAAATCTTTCATACACACTTTAAATGGTAAATGGTCACATTTTTCTATAGCGCTTTTCCACCTTCAAGGCACTCAAAACGCTTTACAACAAGGAACCACTCACCCATTCACACACACACATTCACACACCAGTGTATGCAGACACCAGTGTACGCAGGGGGGTTAAGTGTCTTGCCCAAGGACACAACGACAGCATTCATCTGTGGGAGCTGGAATCACACCAGCCAAACAACTGAGCTACTACCGCCCCAACATCACAGTACAAACAAATCAAATCATAAATAATCATCATAAAAATTTACAGTAAAAGAGAAGAGAGAAGAGTGACGAATAAAGTCACATGCATGGCTAAAGTGTGCAATGAGTGGAGTGTGCAATATTTTATTTATATTTTTGGCCCCTGTGACCCCAGCCCTTTGAGAGAACAGATGAAAATGATATGGTCCGGTGTGTTTACATTCATGCTGTGTCATGTTTGTCCATTAACATGCTCTGTCCCAATCAAATAAATAAATAAAATAAACAAGACTAGATATTATTTATTATGTCAACTTTCAGTAACCTTCATGTTTTGTTTTTTTTCTGAAAGGTTGAGTTCATGACACAAGCATTTGATGTTAAAGTTGCATTGCGTAACGTTTCTAGTAGACGATCCGCCTATGGAGTAAGAAAGCTGTCAAAAATATTTGTGCGCGTAAAATAGAAATCCGTGCGTATTTGGGAAATCCGTGCATATTTGGCTGTAGTTGCGCATAAAAAAATATTTGTAAACTCTCAAATGACTCCAGTCGTACATAAAATATATTGTGTGTATTTTATCCATCAGAATACGAATTGAAAAATTACGACGTCATGAATTACAATCACGAAAATGAAAATTTACGATTACGCTTTCATCAGTACGAATACGAATTCACAGACGGAACTTTACTGTCAAAAATACGTCATCACTTCACAGACATTATCCATCGAGCAGAAGAAACATCGATCAAGATCAAGACTGTGCATGCTCAAGTTTGTAGCAGAGGGTAAAAACAGAGTAATAGCACAAGAAGCTACAACAGCGACCAACAAGTGGGTTAATTAAAATCTATTGTAAAAATGTCTTGAATTCGGGAACCGAACGCTGCTGTATAATATTGTGTAGAAACACCTCCTTTGAACGGGAAATTGCACCTATATGTTAGATAACATAGTGGTAGCCAGTTGGCTAACATCCGACGTAACGTTATCCCAGGGCTAATTAACAAATATCGGCGTTCTCTATATGTTTAGATTAAAACATTCACGGCTACAGCCACAGCGAGCATCAGTCAGTCTTAACCTTCATCTCAGCTGCATTTCAGACAATGGGTTATACATGAGTTATAATGGGTTATAATTAGCAAATCCATCCACGTCACGGTGACGTTAAACTTACCGGTAAATACTGTAAACATACCAAGGTGTTGCCTGTAAACACGAACATTAATTGTTGCTGGAAGCTGCATTAAACTGTAATGTGTAACATTTCATTGGCTGTGACGTCGTAACCAGGACAGTTTGGTAGTGTTTGGCGTAAACTGGGACATTTCAGCGTCCCGAGGAACTTTTGGTGGCATTTCATGCAAGAAATGCAGCTGAAGTGAAGACTGACTGATGCTCGCTGTGGCTGTAGTCGTGAATGTTTTAATCTAAACATACAGAGAACCTGATATTTGCTAATTAGCCCTGGGATAACGTTACGTCGGATGTTAGCCAACTGGCTACCACTATGTTATCTAACATATAGGTGCAATTTCCCGTTCAAAGGAGGTGTTTCTACACAATATTATACAGCAGCGTTCGGTTCCCGAATTCAAGACATTTTTACAATAGATTTTAATTAACCCACTTGTTGGTCGCTGTTGTAGCTTCTTGTGCTATTACTCTGTTTTTACCCTCTGCTACAAACTTGAGCATGCACAGTCTTGATCTTGATCGATGTTTCTTCTGCTCGATGGATAATGTCTGTGAAGTGATGACGTATTTTTGACAGTAAAGTTCCGTCTGTGAATTCGTATTCGTACTGATGAAAGCGTAATCGTAAATTTTCATTTCATGATTGTAATTCATGACGTCGTAATTTTTCAATTCATATTCTGATGGATAAAATACACACAATATATTTTATGTACGACTGGAGTCATTTGAGAGTTTACAAATATTTATTTTATGCGCAACTACAGCCAAATATGCATGGATTTCCCAAATACGCACGGATTTCTATTTTACGCGCACAAATATTTTTGACAGCTTTCTTACTCCATACCCGCCACTCACTAATTTCCCTTGTGAATCAATAAAGTTTGTCTAAGTCTAGTATTGTGGCATTACTTTCCACTTGCCAGTCTGTTTGAATAATGAAAACTCTTTTAGTACTGTTTAACACTATTCCACCTCCTACCTCATTTTTGTTAGACACTGAACTTGCAAATGAAATGTGCAAAGTTTATTTATCGATTCATGAGTTTCAGATTTAGAGTTTCTTCCTTTTTTTTTTTTTTTTTTTTTTTTTTTTTTTATGCAGAGTTCCCTTCAGAAGATGATATTTTAGACTTAGACTTAGACAAACTTATTGATCCACAACGGGAATTATTTGGACACAGAAGCTCACGCATCACAATATATTATAATAACAAACAACAGCAATAAAAATGGTAATAATAAACTAAAAATAATTAGCAAAAATAGCAAGAGACTCTCAAATACATACACAACATACACAACTATGTTAAATACATACACAATTATATAAAAGTATACAAGTAAAATTTAAACAGAAATATATTTTGATCTGAATGACTTGATTGCTATTATAATGTGATGAAGGACTGTAGCTTGAAACTCATGAATATGACAAGAAAGATCTAAGAAGTGATGAAAATGCAGGTTATATGTACAAATTGTTAACTGCAGTTTTCATTTATTGTGGGATAATAAATGGTACACATTGGGACAGAAAACTTTCTTTATATTTGATTTCTTTCTGTTTGAAAACTACTGGTTTAAACCTTTTTAATTTGGATTTTTCTGCCCCAATGAACATGAAAAGAAGCATTGATGGTGATTTCCATTAGCAAAGTGTTAATATTTTCTGTAACAGTGATTGAACCCTATTTCCGAGACACAAGAGATAGATAAGCACTGACAGAAATCTAATTAAAAAATCACTGGCCGGAGCAGAGAGCACTTGACAGATCTTGGGCATGCTTTTGCTAAAATTACATTATTTCATCTGCTTGTGTACAAAAGACTGTTGATTTAATATTGGACAGACAAAGCTGATGTAGATGCTGTGGGCCATTGCCAAGAATGTTTTTGTCTGTCATACACATTTAAGATATACTGTAATATTGTAATATCTAAACTGTGATATAATACTATACATCTTTTTTGAGGACTTGTCGTTTTAAAGCTTACTTAAAGGGAACATGTTACACTATTTTCAGATCTGTGTTATAATGTTTTTTCCTCATCAAAAATAGACCTGGAGTTGTGTTTGTTTTATTCACATACAGTGTGTTTAACACGCAAACCCTGCATATTTAAGCTGTGTTCTTCTCTCAAACAGAAAACACTGGTGTAAAGTAAGTGCTCTGCTGGGTTTTTAAACTCCATACACCTTCACTAGAATCATCTGGATAATTTCAGCCCTGGAATTACTCATATCTACTGAACAGGAGGTAAAAGGTAGCCAGGATGGCGTGACGTAGTGCCTCTGCTCAATTTAATTTCTCTCCAGCGACGAGGTCAAGAATCGGAATACACTAAATGGTTTGCAAGAACCCAGAAGTGCGAGTCCGGGCACCATCCAATCAGTGACGAGCCATACTATCTGTGTTGGCAATGATTCCCGAGATTGAGGATTTAAAGCCGGAGTAAAGAGAATGTTTGGTGAATTTTATCAAGGGGAAACACGTTATTGACCTTCTTCCTACGGGATTTGGGAAAAGCTTAATGTACCAGTTAGCCCTGTTAGCGGCACATTACATAAGTACCCACTTACTGTTGTGTCAGGCTAGGTAAAAGAAGCTGTTAGCTTGAAGACTACTTCTTCATGACATCACAAAGTGGAAGCAGAGCATTTTGAGCATTGGAGTGTGAATGAATCAAAACACAACTCCAGGTATGTTTTTGAGGAGGTAACAACATCCTAATGTGGCTTAAAGCTTCCAAGAGTTTAAAAAATACAGTAGTTACTTGAATATACTTTGGTATACTATATAAAGTAACTCTAAAATGGATAATTGAATGTTTATTTCATTTCAAATTTTTGCTTTATTGTCCCATAAATTTTTTTGTGTATCAGTACATGGCAATAATAACTGAGTGAGTGACAGATGTATTTAAAGGTGCACTGTGTAACATTTTTCAGTTGGAGATCCGTCACAAATAATTACTATGCTTTGAATGTTCCACAGTATGACAATCAACGTATGTGCCTTACATTTATTTAATTACAGGTGGTTTTATAGCTCAAAAAATTACCTAGAAACACAGGCATTCTGACTTTGACCAGGGTTGCCTCTCCACAGATCTGACCTATAACTTGATCTGGTTTGTGGTTCATGATGATACAAAGCTTTAATGCCTTACTGTGAAACATTTCAGACAAAGCAATAACATCTCCATGGAGAAAAGCAGGTAGCTGGCGGACCCTCCAGCAGAAAAATGACATAGTGCAGTGTGACCTCTCAGAAGAAACAGATTGCTTGACTTGCATCCTAATGGCACCGAAAAAGATACTGCGTGAATCATGATCAAATCTAAATCTTGACCAGACTCATAAAATTGTGATATGATTCTCTTGGCCAGTCGCCCAACCCTACATCAGGCTGTGCAGTGTTCTCTGGAGTTGTTGATGGGGCCAGACAAAACCGTCTCTACAAATACTGAACCACAACAGATGTCTAAATAAGTATTTCATGAGCATTTCAACTGAACTGAAGTACTTTATTATTATGCATCTGTACAGTCTCTACTCAGTTTTAAAAAGGCCTGTGCGGTCATAGAGAAAAGAGAAGGACAGTGAATTTCTATTTTGATTTTGATTTGAATTTTATGAATGTGATTTGAGAACATGGGGCTAGTTAAAAATCATTTATATTTGACACATTTAGAAATAATTATGAGATTAAGTTTTGTCGCTTATTTGAACATTTTGGCATGTCAAGCAATCAACCAACCAACCACAATTTTCAGTGAAGATGCTGACCAATCTTCAATCAGTCAGAGCTAATCAAGGAACAGTATTTGAACATCGCAGGATCTTTCTGTATTTCTTCCACACTGGCATGTTTGAAAGAGGAAAGCTTTTTTTTTTCTTTCAGAGATGTTTAGAATTTCCTTTGCCTTGTTTGTTGGTCTGTTGTTGTTCACACTGAGCTGGGGAATCATGGGGAGAGGATCTGGCTCTCTACACAAATACATCTTTTAATTAAATTATACTTTTGGCTCCATTAGCCAAATCATAGACACACAAATCTATCATCCCAAAGTTGTGCGTGTTAAAGGTCCTTTATATATTACAAAATTGACTCTTGTGAGCTTTAAGCCATGTTAAGATGTTACTTGATGAAAAACATACCCAGAGTGTGTTTTGTTTTATTCACACATGTTTGAGTAATCCTTCATTATTAGTCTGTCTACATCTCCAAAATTCAAAATGCTTCCACTAAGCCCTGATGAAGACCAGTTTGGTTGAAGTATGTTGGTTTTGGCCATCTAAATAAAGGCCCTTTATCTATATTTTCCCTTGCGCGATTTTTACTTCTTTGGAGTGCCTGGATTTTGTTGTGTTTAAAGTTTCGATCCTTTTTCCAAGAGCACCCTCTACCTGCTCCCACTTATTGGAACACTGGCAGCAAACAGCCACATTTTTGTTTTGTTTTTTCGCTCAAAATGCTTTGTTCCACCTTCTGATGTCATGAGGTGGTAGTTTTCAAGTTAACAGCTATCACTTGCCTTTTGTTCAATAAAGATTGGCAATTCCAGGGCTGAAATGATCTAAACGATTCTAGTGAAAGTGCATGGAGTTTAAAAACACAGTGGAGCACTTCCTGTATTACAAAATGACATCACAAAGTGGAGTGGATTGTATTCTGTTTGAGAGGAGCACTCAGCCTAAATATGTAGGGTTTACGTGTTAAAAATGTGTGACTGAAACAAAACTCAACTCCAGGTTTGTTTGTGATGAGGAAACAACATTTTAACATAGATCAGAAAATAGCATAATATGGGCCCTTAAAGTGCAAACCAAATGGCATGCATACTCATAACTGGTACAGTGATGGTTTGTTTTGGAGCTTTGAGTGCTTTGTATTAAGATGGAGTGCTCTCCATGGCAGCTCCGATCCAAGAGAAAGAGCGATGTGTTTGATTAAAAGACAAGTGACCTTTAGGCCCAGAATGAGAAAAAGTTTGCAGCACATTGAATAAATGAATAAAGGTGTGACAGAGAGCCTGTTCCAGCCCCTGTAATATGCTTTATTTTTGTGTGGATTTCAAGACCAGATACACAGATAGAGCTTTAATTCAACTTCTGTCAAATCAAACACTAGATCATGCAGCCCCACATTTACATGCAATTATAATTCCACTTTGCTCATTTGCAGCCACTCACATGCACATGAGAGCGGAAAAAAGCATTTAAAATATGGGCACACGTGTAGCAGTGAGGTTATTTTGCATGCAAGATTAATACTTTGGTCTTATTTATATAATAAGTCTGTTTCTTTTTAATGATCTACTTTTCAGTTCACTTTACAAAACCATATTCAACTTTATATTTGTATATTTTTCCAAAGTTTTGAAGAGCATAGATGAGTCATGAAACATAATAATATAATTAAAATACATAAATAAATCAGGTCTAGAATCTTTGCAAAACAGTGTTTTTGACTAAATATCGTTGTGTGCAATATTAAGAATAGTAACTATCCATTAGTCAAGTTTAATTGAGCCTACATTAACTGTACAATCTAGTAAAATCAAAGAATTAAAAGAAAATTAGAACATAAATAAATAAATAAATAAACATTTTTTTCCAGACTAAAAGTTACATATTGTACAGTAAAAGTTTGAATTATACATGTTCATATTTAGTGCTGTACTGTTTCTAGGCTACATAACTTCTATGGTTCACCCCAGGCTGAAATGTGCTATGGAGAAAGGATATAGTTGGCAATCTAAGCTGCATCTAAGATGTTATTCTTAACCACATACATTTCAATAACTTATCAACAAGTTCCAAATCGTATTCATTTTCAGCACAGGCGGTTTGGGCTTCTGATCTGCACATCAGTCATTAATCCAGGCTCCGGGCTCCATACTGTCAATGTATATATACGACTATAGAGTCCATTTATTTACTCCCTCGGGACATCAGCTCAGCTGGAACTGTTAAAATGTCCTCATTTTAGCTGGGAAGGATTTATTCCTTAAGTTCTGTGTTTCACATGAGAATCTCAGGGACGCAGTTTTCAGTCTCAAACCAGAAGATTTCAGTACTTTTAGAGAAGATAAATACTATAGGTCTATACCAAATATACAAACCAAGATGAGATACTAATCTTCTAATAACATAGTTTCTGTGCGAGTACTCCTTTGATGATGCTTTACTAATAATAATAATGAAGTGAGAAAGCCCTGTTCAGAAATCCACTTCGGGGCTTTTATACCTCTAGGCTACTGTTTTAACTATACTTAGCTACAAAGGTGGGTGGTCCCATTTGCATAGCCCTGTCCCCATCCACAGTCTGCGCACATTGTAATAACATATAATGCCGTAAGACTCTTGTACATACTATTAAACAGCGTATTTTGGTTCATTAGTGTAACACACAATATCCATGCGGAATCTTCATTAGTGAAGTTTCCGTCTCTCCGGGCGCCCCACAGGCGTCGCCGGCTGCAGTTGTGTTGCGCGGGACAAGCCACAGAGGCTCAAACGGCACTACATTGAACATGGTTTGACAGAATACATAAATCACCTGAAAATTGAAAGGATTAGAGCCGATGCTATTGCAATCATAAAACCGCCGTGTATAAAGAAAGAGACAGATGATAACGCACGGGGTTCGTAAATCCCTCATACCTGCTATAAATTATGATTTGCATGGCTAAACTTCTTCAATGACCTCATCAATATTATAGACTTTGATAGAGACTCAATAAGCTCCGCTCCTCTCTCCCCTCCTCCGCGCTCTCTCTACTCCTCCTGTCGCTCTCATAAATCCATTGGTCGTGGTCTCGCTTTCACACTATCCGCCGCTTTGCTGATCAGACCACTGCAGTTGTATTTGGGAGAAGTTGGCAGCTGCTGGCAGACCGGCATAAAGGCATTCCTCTCCTCACTCGCTTCGGACACTGGAATTATGTACAGAGCTGTCTCAGTCTTTACTACCCTGTGTTGAACCTTAACAATCTTTTCAATTCAAAAGAGAGACATTTCACCAACGCACCGCTATGGAGATTGGAGTCCATATCCTCTTGGTTTTTCTCGCGCACCAGGTAGGACAAGAGTTACGAGTGTGGGTGTGCTTGAGACACTGCATGGCGTTTACGCATTGGAGTGAAGCGCTACTCTTCTAAACACTTTCCTTGCTTTTTACTTCACAATAACGCTGCTTTTCAGGCATCCTCACTGGCAAATACTATCGAGCCAAGTTTATCCATATCTCCACAAGAAGTGCGTCGCGTTTTGGGGCACTGACAACCGATGTCTTTTGCCAAGCTCTGAATACATTTGAACAAGTAAGAAGACGCGCAATGGTAACGAGAATATAAAACTGATTTTATGTGCAAATCACGGCGCCAGTGCCTCTTGTCTTCCCTCGCATCTATATTCTGCTCAGTCCCCAACTTGAGCGTTTCTCCGGCTCGTTCTGTATGCGTGTGTGTGGGAAGCGCAGCGAAGGAAACACACAGACGCTTGGAGAAGAGAGCGATGCGGAGGGGGGATGCTTGGCCGCTCCACCGGCTGCTGTAGCTGCCTGTTATTTGGGTCTCGACTCGCGCTCTCCCGGGGGTCCCTCAATGGATGTGGTGGCCTCTCAAGGGATATTTAATAAAGCCTTAATTCCCAACGTGATAGAGTAGTGCGCACGCTTGATCTGACTTAAATGTGCGAAGTGAGCGCGGAAACTCAGAACAGCTGTCTGTGCCAATCTCTCTCTGTAGAATTTAATGGAAAAGTGATTGCTTTTACGGGTTCTGAGCTCCCGTGTCATTTTCTGTGTCTGGCTTAAAACTTTAAGCAGTAACATTACTGAACTTTGGAACATTTTAAAGGGTTGTCGTAAAGCTAGGATATAGAACGAATCTTACCTTTTTCTGTTGACACACTTTTCAGAGAATATATTTTTGCTATTAAAACGCCAAAGCTCAAGTTGGAGGGATATAAAAAACATCTTGGCTTTTCTCATGGCACAAAGAAATGAATAAAATACAATTACCACATTGATTAATGTGCCATGTTCTTATCTCACAAGCCTTTTTTGTTACATTATGGAATTGCTAGAGCCATAAAATGGAAGACTATGAATGCTGAATAGCATGTTGTACTGCTTTCATATGACCTGTCATTAGACTGACAGGATTATCAGGCTGAAGTGTGGTTATGTTCAGATTTAAAAGTTGCAATCCATAATAGCCAGTTCATTGGCAAGGCTTAAAGAAGCTTTTAGTGCATCATGGCTGACTGTCACATAAATCATTTTACCACAAATGAGGAAGGTACTTCTCAGACAGGTGATCCATGTGTGTAGAGTTAAACATATGGAATTAATACATTTCACTCATGATTTAATGTCCCACGTCTGTTTGGCAACTGCATGACAAGGTTTCCTACTGGCATATAGTGCAAAGAGCTAATTTTAAAATAACCTAGCACAGACCTATATCTAAACATGGCCACAACGAGGGAGCCCTGGAGCGTGGCAGGAAAACAGCTCATTTGGAGAAAGTCTGGTGTTGTTGTGCTGCTCTTTTCTCCTTTTCCTTCACTCTTTCTGTTTGTCTGTTTGTCTGTGTACGTGTCTGTGTATGTTACAAGGGCCAGCTGAGATTTGTAGTCATACTTTCATCCTTTAAAGGTGCACTATGTAACATTTCTGGCTTCTGACTTCTTGTCTCCATTAAACCTATCTCCATGGAAATGACACCACCAGGTGAAGATCTGTGTTGTGAACTTGAAGACAGACAGATTCAATGCCATATTGTGGAACCTTTCAGGCAAAGCAATAACATGTCCATGGGAACAAGACCCTCCACCAGAAATGTTATTGTACTTCTAACTGAAAAAACATCAGTTAATTATCACACCTGAGAAGGATGTAGAAGTACCCCACTGTATACTCATCATAGTTGCTGAATTAATTCTGCTCACTTTGATTTTCTATAGTGTCCAGTCTTCTATACACCAGATGCCCTGTCTGATGTGATCCTCCCCTTTTATCTTGGTAATATACTATTTAGATCAAAGGGAAGGTTGCCACCCAACCTATGGCACTTTTTTGGTTAACAGCTTGTCTGATACAAACCTGTAGACAGTCTTGTGTTAGCACTGTGATAATATAGCCCCTGCTGGTGACAGCTTATATTGTGGAGTTCAAGCAATCACCTTGACTTTATCATGTTTTAAGTGAGACTTTTTTCAGTGTCACTTACACAGTATGCAGCTCCCCTCTACAATCGACCAAATACAGTATGAGCAGATTTGAGTTTGATTGATGTTCAAACTCAAATCTGCTCATATGTTGCAGCTGTCCCTCCAGAAGAACATTATGTATGGTTCATCACAGGTTCTTTCTTGGATAATGCTCATCATTATGTGCAGTTGGACATGGTGGTCTAGGAAAAGGGAAAATCCATTAGCTGTCTGTTCCACCTACAAAGAGGTGTAACCACCTGAGTAGAGAATCTGTGTATTTCACTGTATCATTGTGGTAGAATGAGTTCTTTTTTCCCCTTAAAAACTATGTTGGTAATGGGTGGCAGGACTCAGTAATTCATTTTTAAAGATCTAATCATATGCATGTAGACACCTTTGATGCACCTGGAGCCAGCTGTCTCCTGAAAACCTGCAATCTCACTGTGTTACTCTGTGGCCCGCTTGGAATCGAATGAGATTCCCTTATTTATAGATGCTCATGTAGGGAGCCAAGTTCCTCTCACCATAAAGAGCCGTACACACCTAGCCTTGCCTCATCACACACACACACACACACAAACACACACACACACACACACACACACACTGCAAAGGCGCTGCTATAAATCCCTGTTTTCCAAATGAAACGCTAAGCAGTCTCTCCGAGTGGAGCCATGATTCAGAATAAGCACTGCACAGCTGGGGGCTGCAGGTGCAACATATTTGAACCTCTTTTTCCATCATCTACTTGGATTCTCTTCCCTATGTCATCCGTTGTTGTCATGCTTGTATTTGTTTTGAATGCCTAAGTGTTTATGAAATTACAGTCTTTTTAAGTGTCATACCAGCCTTAATCCCATTGATTTTCTTCATAGCGTATTATATAATGTATATACATTCACTTTGCCCTTGCCAAATGGCACAGGCAAGTAATGGTTTTCATCAAGGCCATAGATGTGTGTTCAATATTGGTCTGACATTGTACTTGATGCATCTCATTAGAAAGGACAAATGCATTGTCCAAGTCAAGACTTTTAAAGTACATGCACATCACAGTACAAGTGAAATATTCGACACATCAGTTTAAATTTGATTAGAAAAGTTATAAACCATTGCAAGATACTTGAAATCCCAACAGTTGGTTTTAGTTTTTATTGAGTTTATTATTTTCTTCAGGGGATTTGGTATAACATTTAGGTTTATCACATTCAGCTATCGTTATTTATACTGGCTTGGGACTTACTCATACATTAAAATGCAACATTGCACACATCTAAATGTGTGCACTGAATCTACTAAAAGGTGGTACTAAATCTCATACCAACACAAAATAGGTGATACCCATGTTACTGTTACACATTATTGCTTGACACAGCTACATAAAAGGGCAGAGAAGTGGTGTTACAGAGACCAGAGTTGCTATGGTGTCCTGTTGTTGATAGACCAGAGTGACCTTGCAGTGACACCTACAGACACACACACTTTCACATTTTATCCTTTCATCCTTCTCTCTCTCTGCTGCTCTGTTCGCTCTCACCTTTACCTCAGCACCAGATTGATGTGGTAAATTTAAACAGAAGAGGACACAGCCTGCAGTGGCATGTCAGCACCATCAATTATTCAAGTCCACAGCAACAGGTGTGGCATAAACTTGCAGATATTGCTCCCAAACATACAGCTATATTTTGTAAACACAGTAAACCCAAGGCTAGTGGGCCATTTTGTCCCATTAGAGAGAAATACAGCAGCGCTTTACATTTCATTTGAATCTATTGTTAAGGCCAGATGAAGTGACTGAGACTCGTGCGATTTTCCATTTGGGACAAAGAAAGGACACTGTCTTATGCCCATACCCAGAAATGCCAACATCAGAAAGTAATGCAGGAAGAACTTCTCACTGTTTTATGTATGAGAATGGTCCCCGGTAATTTTAAGGGTCCATATTACTCTATTTTTGTGATCTATGTTATAATGTTGTTTTATAATCACAAACATAGAGTTGTGTTTTGTTTCATTCTCACGTTTAACCCAGAAATCCTGCATATTTAGGCTGAATACTTACTGAATACTTACTTTTAAAGTCCATAAACCTTCACTATCATAATTTGGATGATTTCAGACCTGGAATTGACAATCTCAACAAAAGGTATTAACTTGAAAACTACCACTATATGACATCACAAGGTGGAGCAGAACATTTTGAGCTATGGAGATGTAGACAGACTAATAATGTTAGATTACAAACAATGAATGAAACAAAAAACACAACTCCAGGTATGTTTTTGAGGAGGTAGCAACATGGTTTAAAGCTCACAAGAGTCCATTTGTGTAATAGAGGACCTTTAATAATATAGGACTGTTGCTACAATTTCCACAACAATTTCCACTGCTTTCACAAACTGTAAACGATTTCTATCTAATTCATCGAGGACAAATTCCTCTGAGAGAATCTGTTCCTGTGTATACATGTAGTGATGGACACATGTCATGTTGATTTCTGTGTGAAATGAATCATCCAGGGAGAACCCCCAGTGAACCCTGTGCTTGTCAGGAGCAGCTCCCCGGTGTGAAGAGTCTCTTTTTAGGCCTGTCACTCTGCCACATGTACCACTGTAACAAATGAAGAGCAGTTTAGGAGCAATCGCCTATGACAAGCCTTAGACTAATGATGATGTTAATGAGTAATGCCAGATGTGATGGCTGGACGATTCTGTGCTTTTTTTTTTTCCATCCTCTCTCTATATAGTCACTCTCTTATCCTGCTAAATGTACGGTTGTAGTTTCTAGACATTTGTATTTTTCAGCACATTTCAATCCTAGAATCAGCTGTCTTGAAGGGTCCCTGACTGTTTGGCTGGTTCGATCATTGGGCTCATGTGGGGTTTTTGAGATCTGTCTCTCTCTTCACTGCTTCCCATGGAGTAAAAAGCCTACTGTAGAGAGCCTGTGGTGGTAAAGTGCACTTTAGAGTATTTTTTGGCTTGGGCTATTGACTGAAATTCTGAAAGCTTCCTGTAAATAATAACACATGCATGCACACCTGATGTAATAGAAACTGGAAAGGTAACACCACACTGGCTCACTACACACTGTCCCGGTGCGCTCCCCTTTACTTTAAATGGATGGCTGAAACAGAGAAGACTTTTTTATTTATCCCTGTGTTCCCCTGTGACTGTGGCTGAGCAGTAGTAATGGGCTCGAAGGTCAAACACTATCTTAACTCCTCAGTGGGAGGCTGTGACCTTTGAAGGGAGCCACTGTTTCCCCACTAACTTGTATCCCTTGATGTAACCACTGGCCTCATGGGGAGGGTGGATAACGGATAGAGATACTCAGAGTAGTAATTAAAGTAAATATGTCCCCTTAGCGCTCCATTAGAATCTGCCCGCATTTGATATAAGTGGTCTAATTATGCAAAAGACCATTGGATAATCGTAAAAAGAGTGCCCAGTGAAAAAAAAGCATCCTATGAGAGTGGATTAATGGCTCATTTGCGCAGACGGGTTTTGAGGGAGTGAAAAAGGCATACAAAAGTCAATACAAAACCATGTGTGAAGGACAGTCCCATCTCTGAGCTTGTTCTTGCTCTTGTCTGACCACGAAATTGACAAGCACAAAGATAAAATTGGTGACAGCTAGACAGGGAGTCCAAACCGGTAGCCATTTTCTGATAAGAAGAGCCGATAGAACAGGCAATCCCCCAATGATGACTATATACAAGTGAAGATTGTTTACTGAAAAAGATCCATGATTCTTACCTCTTTCTGTTTTGCTAGTCTGCTTATGCATGCTTCCGCCACCAGTAACACTATAAATATATTCATGAGGATTCCACCCCTCTGTTTGTCTGTACATACTCAATTTGCAGATTTAGTATTGTAGGACTGTATGCTTAGTTTGCGGTCACGCAGGCTAAACAGCTTTCTCTAATCAATTGAACTGATAAGACACAAGAAACTATGCATAATTCATATTTACATGGTATGATACACGCATTTCAATTCAAGAAGGTTTGTACTAGGGCTAAACCATTTGGAAAAAAATATTTCATTGTGATTGGTTTTGCATTGTTTTAATAATTGGATTTTGTTCAAAGTTCACTTCTGAAACGCATCTAGAGAGTTGAGAAAAAGTCTGAAATATGAGCTGACAAACTTAACTAACACAAGAATCATTTTCGAACAGGTTTGCACAGAATCTAAACTACAAGGATAGCAGTTTTTATGCAGAATAAGTCAGGATAGTTTGTTGTTTGTAGAGGATGGTACTAAAAATGCAGTTGTTGCGATGAAAAATCTGCATTGTAACTATGAATTTTAGCTGCCTCCATCTGTATTAAACATTACTGACTTATTTGTCTGAGTTCCAGTAGACACACTTCTACAATACTTAAAGGTTGTATAGAGGATTTTCCAAGGAACGAGAAATCCAGCGACTGTTTGTCCTTTTTCAAATGTTGCGCATGCGTGAAACCACCCCCCCCTCCCCTACAGCTCCCTACGTAGAAACGCCTCCTCCCGCCTCCTCTTTACGCCAGAAACAGGTTTGTTTACAGCCGGTGCGCTGCACATGACTTGTAAACAACTAACTACAGTGTTGGTTAGGCAAGACGGAGAAGTGAGGAGCGGGGGGAGCGGGTGTGCGGACATTTTGTGCGCGGACAAGAAGTGAGGAGCAGGGAGAAAAGCGGAGCAGGGAGCAGGGAGAGAGAGAGGAGAGAGGAGAGGGGAGCGGTGCGCGGAGATTCCGTGCCCGGAGAAGTGAGGAGCAGGGGGAAGAGCGGAACGGGCAGCGGGGAGAGGAGCAGGAAAGGGGTGCAGAGAAGGTTGCGCGGAGATTCAGTGTGAATGAACTAGCTACAACACGCAGCAGCAAGCGGACTCTTTCTTTGCCTTGAAAATTACGTTTTCAGACATAGGATATCGCTTTCGTGTCCTGAAAAACGTTTGTCTAGCTCTTGGAAATAAAGTACGTTTTCATAATAAGCAGAAGTGACCTGTCCAGGAGTAATTTGGCGACCAGTGTGTCAGTCTTTAGACCAGAGTTTTGCGTCTTGGGCAGTGTAGACAGAAACGCAACGGCGGAGCGTATTCAACTTTTCCATTCTGGAGGGTGGTTTCAGATTTTTAAGTCATTTTTAAGTCCCCAAAAACACCATCACTGACTAAAAGGCACTTCTGATAAAATATTTTGTCGTTTTTACCTGCAAGCGTTCTCGTGTAAACAGACCCTAAGTTTGGTCACTGTGGAGTCTCCCAGAGTTCACATCGGCGTGATTGCCAGGTGTGAGTCAGAGACATGCATGATCAGTCTGTATCAAAATAAATATGGAAACTTACGAAGCGCTAAACTCTGTCATTCTGAGGTGAGAGAAATATAATTTTATTCAAAACAATAGGTGACCAGTGAGCTCCTTCATTTCACATGTCACTGAAAACCCAAAACACATTTGATTGTTCAGGGAGGAGGGAGTAGTGACCATATTGATATCCCTCGGTCAGAAAAATATACAGAGATAAATCATTTTAGATTTTCCAGGCAAAATAACCTACAAAAGGTTGATGTAATCTGAAAACCAGCAATTACTGTGCCTATATTCAGGTTTCACATCTGCTGTATACTGGTAACTAATATTGTTAAGGTTTTTAATTTGGATATTTCTTTCAAAAACAGGGAATCCCCATAGACTTATACAGGCCATTGCCCACCATCCGAGATTATGACATATCATCTTTCTTGCCATTTGAATTCTCTGCCATGACAAAAAAAAGTGTATTTAAGTGATGTAAGCTGCTTAGAGAGAATGAAATAATAATGCAAACAAAAATATGTATTCATTATTATGTAAATATTTTATCATTTCACATTTTATTGTATCTCAAAATATAAAAATTCCTTGGCATTGTCATGTTGTAAAATATCTAATGCCGTCAGCAAATCCCAAGGTATTTGTTCAGGGCTTTACAAACTCCCTGAGGAAAACACAGCGCACGTTGATAGAAGTTCTTGTCAAAGATGCCTGAAGAATCCTTTTTTTCTTTTTCTTTTTTTTTTTTTTTTTCCTAATCCTTCTATGTGTTCCCTTCCTGCCATACGTTTTCTATACTCTCCCTGTTATCGCTGGCTGTGCTGTTAATTGTTGCTGGAGGGCTAACGCTGTCTGATAGAGATTTCTGCTGGCTGCATTTGATCTATTTTTATGAGTGTATTGGTTGAGGTGAGTCGTTCCCTGGTGGCAAACCTCAGATAAATGGGTCCTACAAAAGCAGCGGGTCCCTGGATGCTCGGTAGCTAAATTGGTAGGTGAGGAGATATACTGAACCAGATATAAATCAAAGACAGACTGACTTCGTGTTATGTGTTTGTTCTGGGGAAAGGCAAAAACTGGAATCTGTACATACGTTATAGTTTGGACAAAAAGCATTTCTACTTTTGCCTGGCCCATTTGTAGACTTGCAGGATTTCTATGAAAATCATACGAAATTTGCTCTTACTATGCAATTTTCTTGCACATCCAGGCACTGAAAGGGTGATTGTAGCAATGTGGTTGTGAGGTAGAATCCAATTAGAGTTCAGCCCTGCTTTACAATGCTTATTATACTCTCTTTCTTGTCCTGTGAGATGTGTTTTGAAAAATTACATTTAATAAGCCTCTATTGTGCCTCTTTTCTGTTTGCTTCAAGTAGGTTAGGTTGCTTTTTGGAATCGTTTTAGGTCTGCCAGTGGGAACAGGGACTACCATTCTCTTTATTTTTCAAGATTTTTCAGTCAAACTTTGTATCAATTTGTGACAAGACTGTTATGTTTATAAGAAGTATAAATGTTGATGTTGTACCTATGAAATTTCTGTACAGCCTATATGTTAATTATGTTTTAATTGTATGTTTATTATTAATTGTATTCACTGTTCTGCTCTTTGGGGGTTCTGTGTGCTGCTGCCTCTTGACCAGGTCGTTGTTGTAAATGAGAAGTGGTTCTGAATCAGCCAGGATAAATAAATATTAACCAGACAATATTTTAGCATTTTATGTTAAAGGTCTTGTATTACAAAAAAATGACTCTTTTGAGCTTTAAAACATGTTTGAATGTTGTTACCTCCTCAAAAACATACCTGGAGTTTTTTTCATACATATTATTGTCATATTTACTATTATTAAATATGCAGGGTTTGTGTGTTAAACATGTGGTAATGAAACAAAACATAATTCCATGTATGAGGAAACAGCATTTAATATTATGGGCCCTTTAATAATAAAAAAAAGTTCAGCATTTTAAAACAGTGATAACAATAGCCTTAATATAAAAGCATGTATCACTAAATCTTGCAGTTTTTGTATATATTGTGCGCTCAGATGCAGAGTAAGAATCTGTGAACTGCATTCATGATACACTGATCAGTATTTAAATCAGAAACACTGGACATTGGTCTGTTTCTGTTCTTGCAGTTGGAAGCTGAACACAAGACCTCCTCTTTGTAATCTATGAGTGAACTGTTGTCCTTAGGGTCAGTTCAAATAAATGGATGTAGAGCAGAATGTACCTGCAAGCATCTCTGAGCTTGTTTATGCAACACTAACTGAAGTGGCGGTGTCCATGATTTGTATGTATGCACGACACTTGTTTGCAGATGTTCTAGTCCATATTCAATTGGCTGCGGTGGCTAACAGAATAGACAATAAGTTAGCAGCAAGGCAGTACGTGACATCGCTTAATTATGAATATTGTTAGGGTTGTGATTCATAGACACATACAGCCATTTCTTTCTTATAACAGTCAGCAGGTTCAACATGTTTAGATTAGTGTTGTCACGATATTACAATTATGGTCACAGTTTTATTCAGCACTTTTCCACCTTCATGGCACTCAAAGTGCTTTACAACAAGGAACCACCGTGGCCATACCGGCTTGTCAAAGCCTGATCTCGTCAGATCTCAAAAGCTTAGCAAGGCCGGGAATGGTCAGTACATGGATGGGACACTGCTGGGAAAATCAGGTCTCACAGTGCGGCGCCAGTTGCAAAAAACACTGGTGTTGTGTCCTTAGGCAAGGCACTTCACCCACATTGCCTAGTATGGAAGTGGTGTGTGCATGAGTGATGGTGGTGGTCAGAGGGCCGTGCTTCCGTCAACTCTGGCTACAATAGTTGTTTACCACCACTGGGTATGGAGTGAATGAGTAATGCTCTGTAAAGCGTCTTTGTGACATATGTCTGTGAAAAGCGCTATAGAAATTAAAATTTACTTATGCGTTCAAAGACACACTCATACACCAGTGTACGCAGACACTGAATGGATTAAGTCTCTTGCCCAAGGACACAATGACAGCATTCATCTGTGGGAGCTGGAATCGCACCACAAACCTGTGGGCCAGTTGATCTGACCACTCAACCAATCATATTTATGTTAAGAACAGGATTCGAACCACCAACCTTTGGATCAGTCTACCAACACTCAACCAACTGAGCTACTGCGTACTCAAATACTGAGGAAAATGCTTGAAACCGATTTTGATACAACAACGATTCATGACAAATAATAGAAGTCCCTTTAATTTTACCGTGTGGTCTTTTACTAGTTTTAATGTAAAGCAAAACCATTCTTTAACAACCCCAGAAAGGTTTGATTTCATCATATTTCTTTCTTTCTCATTTTCCTGTATTGAAACTTGTTCAGCTGAGAGTCTAATTTCAGCACTAGTTTTCATTTCAATCAGTACCTGGGTATTGATTTTTTGACAACACTCATTTAGAACAATCATTTCTTATTTGGTTAAAAACACTTACCTGGCTATTCAGTCCCCCTACTTTCTGTTTGCTTATTTGAGAAATGCCAATCACCACACATATCTCCACACACATATTCTTGTACCATTCACAACAAAATGTATACTGTACCTCAATACATTGTAGATTCAATAATATATTTTTGGGGTGAATATACATCATGTGCATATTTTCTTGTCACTGCTGGGAAATGTTTGGTTATTTTTTGGCTATATGATAAGATTTAAAGGTGGACTATGTATTTTTTTTGGTTAAGGGTCCATCACCTGCTTGTTTCTATGGATTGTGTTGCCTGAAATGTTCCACAGTATGACATTAAACAGCTCTATCTTAAATATATTTAGTTACAGAGGGTTTTATAGCTCAAAAATACTTTGAAAAACAGGCATTCTGACAGTGAGCACACAGATCTGACGTGTAACTTGATTGAGATTGGTCTCCATGAAGATAAGAAGGTTTAATATCATACCCTGAAACATTCCAGACAGAGAAATAACATCTCCATGGAGAAAAGCATTTGACAGATCCTCCGCCAGAAAAGTTACACAGTGCACCTTTAAGCCATAAAAGGTTGAATTATTAACTTCTACGACTCATTACAGATGCAAATTAACTACTGAAGTGTAATTTGGCTGTTTATTTATTGCAGCTAGTGGTCTTTTCACAGTGTTGTAGATTCAGAATAGTTTCGTGGTTTAAATCTCCTGTTGGGTTATTGTGTCAGTAGCATAAATTAATATATTAAATCAATATTATCATTTATCATCTATAGTTTCTTCGGCGATATATCATGCTTCAAAGTTTATTATCATGACAGGCCTATTTCAGATTCATAATAGGCTTTGTTTGTGGATTCTTCAGTTATCTGCACTGTTTCTTAGTTCACTGTGTTATTTTTCCATTTATTTTATACTTGAAAACCTCCATTTTCTATACAGTATAAACACATCTTTGTCCACACTACTGTAAAAGAAAAGCTCGCCCATGACCTCGTTGTGAACATCATGGCGCATTATGAGAGCTTTATACTGCTCAGTAATCACACATGAATTATGGCAGCCTTGACTTTAAGATTGTTTTAATGCTCTTATTGAAAGGGGTTTTTCTCAGGTGAGCCACTATAGTCTCCGAGCATCTGCCAGAAAGGTTTAAAGGCATCCAACCTGTTTTTATATTCTTCCTAAACATGACTCTTGGGTCTTCTCTCTTCTCTGTGTGTTTGACTTTGAAGAAATCTAATCCCACTTCACTGTTAAATAGAGCTGATCGCTGAGAAGGTCTTTGTGACTTCTACTACTGTAAATGTCCATCTACACAACCTTCAATGCAGTATGTGTGTTTACAAGACTGAGGATATTCAAACCAAGTTGTGCTGTACACATCAAGTGCCAGTACATTAAATCCACCGATAGTGCCAGGTAAGGTTGAATATATGTTGACTTTAGGGCTGTAGAATTAATCATATTTTTATTGAGGTCGTTAGTACCTTGACCTTATGATCTGCTTGGGTCTTTGTAATTGGATACAGTGGTTCACTGTGTACATAAAGACACTTTTTAGTGCACTGTTCATTCACTCCACACTCAGTGGTGGGAAGCTACTAATGTAGCCACAGCTGCCATGGGGCAGACTGACTGAATCTGCCAATCAGTGCCATAGGCCCCTCCGACCACCACCATTGCTCACACACACACACACACACACCTCTTTCTTACTAGGCAATGTGGGTGAAGTGCCTTGCTTAAGGACACAGTGACTGTGTTTTGCCACTGGCATCCCGCTGTGGTGCCTGATTTTCCCAGCGGTCTCCCATCCGAGTACTAACCAGACCTGGCCTTACTTAGCTTCTGAAATCTGAAGAGATCAAGCTGGTATGGCTTTACCATTAACATTAGCATTAACATGTCCTTGGAGACAGGTTGTGAAATCTGACTACAACCTCTGACTACAACATTCATTCTTAAGTTCCATTCCCATACCCACTCAACTTGTTTTCCCTAGAACAAGTCTTTCTAAATGATCTGATCTGCTTTCCGTGGCCTGCCCTGTTATCCTCCACCTGCTGCCTAGATGGAGACAAAGTGCCAGATTGTTTTGTAGTGCTGTCAGTGATAATTGCTGTTCACTTCATTTGGAGCTGTGTTTGTGTCTCTATATAGCTTTGTTTTAACGTCCATCTCTGGCAACCCTGTTCTCTAAATGTGTTTTCCAAAGGTGTTTTGTGGCACTTGAGTGAGCCAGACCTTTGTCCCTTGCTGTCAGGTGGGAGCATATACTGATGCCTATACAAGTCAAGTTGCTACGAGGCAATTACATTTATTCCATTGGATGTCAACATTCACAGCCAAGCACAGTTTTCCCTGCTGCTGACTGAGCTCCCAGTTCACCCGAGTCTCTTTGCCACTGCCTACTGTTCAAGGGTTTGTGTCAAATTAATGCACACTAGCCCCAGACTTGAGCTACTTAAATGAATAATGAGGTTAGATCAAATACTGCTGGTTGGTAATGCCCTTGTTCACGCACTAGTTAGAACAACCCTGCATCTCAAATCTATTTTCTATGATGAATTTCAAAATAGCATGATGTTTTATTATAAAGGTCCCATATTGTGCTAATTCTAATCTATGTTATAATGTTTCCTCATCTCAAACATAAATGGAGTTGGGTTTTGTTTCATTCGCACATGTTTAACACACAAACCCTGCCTATCTCTTAAAAAGTAAATGCTCTGTTCCACTTTGTGATGTCATGTGTTGATACAGGAAGTACCAAACAGAAACTAAAGGGTAGCTCTCAACATGAAAACTCCTGTTTCATGACATCACAAGGTAGAACAGAGAATTTTGAGCTTTGGAGATGTAGACACACTAAAAATAAAGGAAACTCAAACATGTGTGAATGAAAAAAAGCACAACTCCAGGTATCTTTTCCATTAAGTGACAACATTCTAGCATGGCGTTAAGATCACAAGAGTCAATTTTGTGCAATATAGGACATTGAATTACTCTATCTTAATAACCAATACATTAAGCTTATCGTCTTTTCTCTTAACACAGTTCCCTTTAAGAGAAACTGCCATCTGCTCTCCCTCACACCTGCAGGATTCATGTCTCACCACTGTAGTATTTGCTGTACTTCTCTGCACAGTTACAAAGCACAATCCAATCTTGATTCCCTGACTTTATCTCCAAAGCATCTGGCTGTTCCTGTGATGTGTTCAGTCCTAATCCTAGTCACCCTCTTCACCTTCAGATCTGCCTCCACCTGCCAAACATACGTCAAAGATGATCTCACCATTGTCCTGCACACTTTAAAGAGACCAGCTACTCTATAAATATAAATATAAATATATGTGTGTATATTTTATACATATATATATATATATATATATATATATATATATATATATATATATATATATATATATATATATATATATATATATATATATATATATATATATATATATATATATATATATATATATGTACTAACTGTGTTTTTTAGACAAAGAAGATTAGATATTTGTGAATTGCATGGTATTCTAGTGAAAAATGTACACACTGTGTGGAGATAGTACTCAATAATATGAAAAGATGCATGGAGTTGCGTCAGACATTGTTGGAGAGCAGCAAACAAAGACCCAACTTGAGAGAAGTGCTGTAGTCATTAAGAGACAGACAAGGATACAAAAGTGTGTTGGGTTTTGAAAGGCATTTGTGATGCATTTTAAAGTTGAAACACAAATGTCTTTGATCAGACTGTGTTGTGTTCTTTAAATAATCCTCTTCCCTGACAGCCCTGTCCTTCAGGGATCCCTGTGATTACAGTTGGGGCTTTAGATATAATTTTGTTCAAGTGTGGAGCTTCTTCTTGTAACTTGGCAAAGACTTTAATCTTGTGATCACCGACTATTTCTCTCCATGCAACTTTGGGCATGAATTTGCCCTGCAAATCTGAAGTAATTAAAACACAGAGTTTACGGCCACAGTGCTCACTTCCCATTAGGGTAAGTGCTTGAGTAGTCGTTTGCTAGCACTTTGGAAGGCTGCTGGTACGTTGGTGTACCGGTTCCTCCTGGGAGGCTGAGGCAGCAGTAATGAAGGTAAAGATGAGGTTGTGGCTCTGGGAAAGCCTTGTAAGGTCTCCTAATTTCCATGGAGACGCAGTATCTGCCCCCTCATGTAAGTATGCTGTGACTAGCTCCGACAAATGTATTGCTGCTGCCATTAGCTAAACGTTGCAGATGTAAAGTTTTCACTAGTAATAAAATGACTTCACTTTGCTTTAATTGCTTTAGCATTAAGAAATGCCTACGGTAAAGCATGAGTTATGAAGTCTCACTCCAGTACATTATGTTACCTTGGGCATAATGATGACCAATGATGTAAACTTATGTCCAACATTTCATGATACAGCATATTTCAGTTATGTCCACATCCAAATGCAATGTAACTTCTGACATGAGGCAAACTTTCCTCTAGAGAGTACAGCCTTGGCTTCTACCTGATCTGAGCCTCCCTTATCAGCTATAGGCGGGTCCTATAGGCTTCCTGCCACAGAGATCCTCGGTGGACAGAGCTGGCTGGATTTGATTTTCATTAGGATTGCATGTCTTCACTGTCACATCTTCCTGCCTACCTTGCACGCTTTACTGGAGACAATTTTACGCTGCACTGGACCCAGTAGTGACAGCTTGGTTTTTTTTACCGACCAGCAGAAGTCACACAAGGTGGCCACTTATCCCTGTTCTCACCGTTCCTGGGGCTGACCCACTACAAACAGGGACTTTTGATGTCTTTTCCCCACAGCTTTGACCTAGCGACATGCTCTGCTGCTGTGAATGAACCCAGGAAGTATAGAACACATAGGAGTCTGATGATCTGGGACAATCTGAGATGCGTACATGTGAACACTGTGAAGAGACGGCTGACGGCAGACAGAACAAGATCCTCTTACAGCACTGTGAGAGCCAGCCAGAGATCGATTCAGATAATTATTTGTAATAGAGCCAGAAGAGCTAGCGAGAGAGAGTGTGTCGTTTTCAGGTTCTCTAATGTAGTCGAGAGTACTTAGCTGGAAATTTAACATTTTTTTCGTAATGTAATGTGAGGATCTACACATTAAAGAAATCCAAAAGGACAGGCAGAGATACTCCTAAAGATTGGAACTTTTCCCAGCTACTTTAGGTATACCTGATAAGTATTCTTAGTAACGGGTAATTACTGGACTTGGACATTTATCTCACAGACAATTTGACTCCATGTGCTCAGGTGCATCAGTGAAGGTTGGCATTTGATCTCTATCTCTACATGCTGTGTATTTTAGCAAGGGAAAAAGGCTATCTAATCTAATCTAATCTGGGTAAGATAAAATTACTTAAATTAAGAACATTTTACATTATTTGAGTAGATTAAAATTGTGTAAAATGATATACCAATGAAATAAGTGTTTTTTTCTTAATTCAAGCAACATTAGAGTTTGTTTTTTATTTTAATTGCAATGACTTTTTCTAATCTTAAAGGTGCATTATGTAACGTTTTGGTTGACGGTCTGTCACCTGCTTCTTTTTATGGAGATGCCATTGCCCTGCCTGGAATGTTCCCCAGTATGATTTACCACCTTATTCACTTAGAGTTGTTTTTATAGCTCAAAAATACCTAGAAAAACAGACATTCTGACTGTGAGATCTGACATGTAACTTGGTCTTCGTTCTCCATAAAAATACAAAGGTTTAATACCGTACTGTGAAACATTCCAGACAAAGCTATAACATCTCCAAGAAGAAAAGCACTTGACAAACCCTCCACCAGAAAATTTACACAATGCACAAGCTATTTTTGAGCTATAAAATCACCTATAATTTAATAAATGTAAGGTAGAGCTGTTTAATGTCATACTGTGGAACATTGCAATTGGAGCAATGACATATCTTAGACTTAGACAAACTTTATTTATGCACAAGGGAAATTATTTCGACACAGTAGTTCACACATCACAATATAATATAACAAAAAAGAGCAAACATATAAAAGGTAATAATAAATTCAAGCAAAAAGATAGCAAGAGAGGTTTCAAGTAAGACAAATAAAATACATGAATATACAGTAAAAATAAAATAGAAAGATAAATAATAAAATATAAAGTCACAGCTTTATACAAGAGGTCATAGGAAGACAGTGCAACAATGGTATTATGATTGACAGGACATAGGGTTATCGATTACATAAGGGTGAGTTGTTGTACATCCATAGAAATATCCACAGAAACAAGCAGGTGACAGACCCTTCACCAGTCAAGTTACACACTGCATCTTTAAAATACCTCTTAAAAATAGCGTTACCAGTATTGTGTTGGATACTGAGTCATCTATGTGCAATATAAAGACATACATCAACTATTGGTTCTGCGAAGGCGGCGATTTCAGAATGTGAGAATCTAGAACAAGAACATGCCCATTCATTACAACTGCACACAGATCTACCAGCTACTGACACGGACACTGAAATTAACATAGCTCTATTCCATGATTTATGACAGTCTGTCTGAGTCTATTCTGGCTGTGCTCCTGTGTGTTTCATGTCGAACACACACACATGTAAGGACACACACACACACCTGTGCTGTCCCCATTTCCACAGCTACCAAAAACACACGCAGATCTTGAAATTTTCCAAGTAAAATCCAGTCATTGTTTGGTAGAAGTTAATTACAGGTAGAAATAATGCTTGTCTGACTCACTTTGCTATCTTCCTATTAAACGTTATTGCAGATGAGGACATATAAAGAGCATAAAAGATTGAATTTAACACTTTAGTAATTGCTTTTAGCTTGTGAACTAAAAGCCAAGACATTAGTGAGGCATCAATTAAAACACTCTTGGCAGCAGCAAATCACTAATGAATTTCTGAATTTACACATTTGATCTAAACTCTTTTTCACATAAGGGGCCATAATTGAGGATCTAAAATGTCTATACTAATGAACACAGTCTTTATTTTCTGTTTCTTGCCAATTGCAGTTGGATGCCTCCAAAATTACTTGAAATAAGAAAGTTTTATCATGATTTGAGAAAAGTAAAATGATCAACTAATGGAATAAAACTTTTTGTACTTAACATATGAAAATACATCTTGCTACACAACTCCAGAAAACTTAAATTAAGACAAACTTAACAACAAACTTATAACATTTTTGGATAATTTTGCTTGTCAAGTTGAATCTACTCAAATAAAGTAAAATGTTCTTAATTTTTACAACATTACATGCAGTGCATGCATGTTTGAGATCTTCAATTAGACTAGATCAGATTTTATTTTTCATAAACTGTCTTGTATAAAGGGCTGCTCCCTAGTTTAGATTTGTTACATGAAAATACAATTCAGGGCAATTTCCTTGACAAATGGAGCAACTAAAACAAGATCAAATGGAAGACTTGATAACCAACACTTGTACTGTCTGAGAGATACTGTATATGGCCAATTTGACATTTCATCTAAACATTTTCTTTTCCACTACTATTATAAATCATCCTTGAACATTGAGTAGGTGACGTGAGTGTGTCATCTTGTTGTTAATAATAAGGGTGCTACATTTACCACAAACAGTCATTTATTTAAAATCTACTCAAAAGAAAGCGCTCTTGAACAAGCTAATGCAGATGTCAAGAGCGTGTTTTCTCCACAGGTGCCTCTTGATAGCCCTCGTGTTCGAAGCCACACGTGTCTCTGTCATGAGGTGAAGAGGGGTTTGGGGTGGGTGGAATGTGCTTCTTCATAAGAGGAGGATTGGTTCCTAACTTAGTTGGAAAAGAAATGATAATGCCTGTGTGGGTGAGCAAATATTCAAATAATATTGGCAAATTAAGAAAGTTCTATTAGCTGAGTGTAAGCTTAGTAAATGTTTGGAACTCTTATCTCTATTTTGGTTCACAAGAGCAATTAAAAGCTTAAATTAATTTAATTGATGTTAAATTGCTCATGGAAGTGGTGGACTGAAATACAGAGATTCACTTTTTTTTTTTTTTTTTTTCTGTTTCTGTGTTTTTTAAGTGCAGAGAGGAGAGGAGAGAGGAATCGTGAGGGGAGAGAGTATGAGTCTGGTGGAAATTTGAAATTGTTAATTTTGACTTTATTACTCCAGAAAAGGCCACAGAATGTATTTGAATGTGAGCGTGAAACATACATACACATACACGCAATACACATTTATTTATTTATCGTACTTTTACTTTTGTTGCGATCATTAGAGGTGAATAAACATGTGCGTGCACCAGAGCACACTGGCACTGAGTCTGAAGTTAGATGATCCCTGCAGCATCACTGTGTCCCTTTATAAATTGATTGCTGGACACACATCTGACCCTCTCCTATACTATAGTCTCCTCACACACTCACACACACACAAACACACACACAGCTCCTTGTTCATCTCTCCTCTCTCATAAACTCTTGTACATCTGGCTACAGCATATCCAAAACCGAAAGTCGTGATCTCAGAGAACACGATTTTGGGAGTGTCAAAGCCACGTCTCTTTGCAGTGCTCCTAAAGCCCAATTTTAAGGGCAGAGTATAGTTCTGCGTCGACTCAACGCACACTGCTGCCGTCGACTTGTCGCGTCATTTTTGATTTATAAGTCTGCATCAAGGTCTATGCACCGTGAAGTAATTGACCACCACAATGCTCGGAGGCTAGGATTTAAACCTGGCGTTCGTGTAAAGTTTAACATGAACCATCGCCACAGAAGCAAAGAAAAAGACTCACCATCATCAGCACATCCTCTGTCACAGAGCGAACGTACATATTCCATAGTCCTTTAGTCTGACAGAAGATGACCACATCAGCCGCGCAAGGAGCGAGCTGTTTTTTTTTTTTCAGAGTTTACAGTTTATAAGCCATGTGGTTTTAAGTTTTGTTTATGTAAAATGTAAACAAATGTATGCAAACGGTCCAGCGTCAAATCGTCGGTGCAGGACTCTGATATGATGTAAGTTTCTGTGATGTTTGCAGATGTTGTAAAACTTTATTTGAAAAAAATCATGGATGGAATCAAAATCACAATATCTACCTGAAAAATCACAATTCAATTTTTTCTTAAAATTGTTCATCCCTAACTGGCATCGTTCATTAGATAAAGCAACATCTTTGTTGAGACACGGAGGTGGCAGACCCACCTATAGAAATGTTACATAGTACACATTTAGGGATTTATTGTCAATCTTACAATAGTTCTTTTAATAAGTGTTAAGTGAAGTAGGACATTCACTTATAGTGGCGGGAAATCTGTTAGATAAGCAGTACTGATGTCAGGTTAAATCTCATCATGTTGCTATTATTTAAACACCACACTGGACTTTTGTAAGTTAGTTCTTGCAGCGAACTATTTTGAACTGCTATTTGGGTTCTTTGTCAGTCGTTGCATGTGGGTGAGTGTTCATCTGGATCCAGCTTAATTGCCCCCATAGAGACCTTTATAGAAGCCAAGAGAAGAATCACTGCAGTGGTTTACAAGACATGCCCATCACTGTCAAACACTATTACATACAACCTCTGTATAGTGTTGTTGTTCTTACTGCCCACATAAACGTATACAGTTAATCATGTACACTGACATCGTATGGCCTCTTTAATGCATGGAAATGTTACCAAAGCAAATGGTGCATAGTGGAGTTTATATTAGAGCAAAACGGATTTCGGTCTTATGTTGCACAAAATTGATTCTTGTGAGCTGTAAGCCATGTTAAAATGTTACCTTATTAAAAATTTACTTGGACTGGTGTTTTGTTTCATTCACAAATGGTTGAGTAATCCTTTATATTTAATCTGTTTATAGCTCCAAACCTTAGAATACTCCATCCACGTTTGGGAGTTCAAAACACAACTTGGGAGATTGGGAGTTCAAACCCCAACTCCAGGTATGTTTGTGATGAGGAAACCATATTATAACATAGATCAGAAAACAGCTTAGTACAGGCCATTTAAAAATCAAACCTTACTTTTAGCTGTGGGGACAAACCACACACATTTCCACAAGGAGATAATAAATGACCCTCATTGCAAAGAAGCAAACTTGCTCGACTATAGCTGTTGAATTGTAGAAATGTGGAAGCAGTAAAAAGAGATTTGTAGTGCATGTCATTCGAAACAATGGATTCTTCAGATGTAGAATTAACTCATAGTACTTATTGATCCTGTTCAAGCTGCTGTGAGAATGTGTTGAGAATCTGTTGTTGATTACTATCTAAAGGCTCTTTGTAACAGAATATTTCCTTTTTTTTTGAAACCACTTCGACACCCCTCTAACTGAAGGAAAACACTCTATTATATGATTTGGAAGAAAGTTTGGTTTCTTAATAAAAGAATTCCATCGTCATGCCAAGGTAAATTAACTCAATTCTTTCCTCTGTTTTTCATCTGTTTGTGGGTTTCGTAGGTCAAAGCGTTCAAAATCAGCAGCTCTTGATTGATCTCTCAGTGATATTTTATAATTATTGTTTCCAAAACAGTTTAAACCAATAAGAAAGTATTTACTTTTTTCATACAATTTCAGAATCAGACATTGCTACTTTTGCAGGAAGAGAGCAGTTGTTTCTCTTTGTCTTGAGCTGTGCAGCTAAATGGTCAGTGATAGTATAATCTACCTTATTTGGCTCATATTTTTCATTATCTGCTGTCCCTTGAAAAGAAAATGCAAGAAGACTAATACATAAAAACACATTACATTTGCTGTTTGTAATTACCAGCTCTGAAAAATAAGAATAAACTGAACTCATGCCAGCGAGCATCAGCATAGTTAGAGTTTATGATACTAAAATTTGAAACACTATAGACAATAGAATGTTATTTTCTACATTAAATAGTAGTGCTTTCTTTTATATTACCACGTGGCCTTACATCTATGAAATTCCTCAGTCGTCCAGGTAGGTTCCATGGCCGTATACTTTATGTTTATGTATTTTTTATAGTTTATGTGCTCTTATCCTTGTTCTGATACAGCTCAAGGACATTCTTAAGCTATTCAGGAAAGGTTATAGGTATCACTTTGTGGCCTCGCAGCATTAGGATTCGTTCGCTCGATGGTAGGCGGGTGCTTTTTTAATTTAACCAATTGCTGCTATTTGGTCGTGATGTAATGTAATGTGTAATGTGTCACTAACGGGGCTAACTGATTTTAAGCTTTTCCCAAATCTCGAAGGAAGAAGGGCAATAGCATCTTTCCCCTTGATAAAATTCACCAAACATTTTCTTTGTTCTGGCTTTAAATCTCAGGAATCGTTGCCAACACAGAATGTATGGCTTCCTCTACAGTCACCTCTACCACTTTGTTTACTGTTGTGCTGTACCACAAAAGGGACCCAGACAGGCACTTGCATTTGACGTCATGGCTTCACAGCTCTTCGCTGATTGGCCGGTGCACGGTCTACAACTTCTGGGGTTCTTGCAAACTGTCTAGTGTATTCCAATTCCTGACCTAGTCACTGAGAGAGAAATGAAATTGAGTGGAGGCACTAATTGGAGCCAGTTTGGCTAGAAAGGCTAATTTTTATCTTGCGAATGTGACTTTTTGAGAAGTAGTACCTGCTTAAATAAATATCTAGTTTTGATACTTTTGACTAAGGATGCACCGATACAGATACAGGCATCAAATATCGATAATGAGCCATGAAAATTTGATGGTTCGGGTACTGGCTCCAAAATATCAGTTCTGCTAACCCTAACCCAACCAACATGGTTGGGCATAGAAAATAAAGTAATAAGACTGTTTACTAATTATAGTCCGGGCAGTCTTATTTGAGCTTTTAATACAGAGTTATTCTGTAGTTACTTGAGAGATAAATAGCAGCTACAACACACACACACACACACAACACATTTGGTCATTGAATATTTTTGTTAATAAAGTAAAGTCTGTTTTTAGTCCCTGCACTGGTTGATATCGGGGTAGCAGATACTTAAAGCCATAGTATCGGAATTGGTATCGGAATAGAAAAAGCTGGATCAATGCACACCTACTTTTGACAATCTTAGTTAGCAGAATATGTGGATCAAATGGAGACTGAGGAGTAGACAGACAAAGACAGTCTGGAGGTAATCACGGTGGTCCTAAAGTGATTCTCAAAGTGGGGGAGAGATGGGCGCTCTTTGCTGGACGGGCTGGCTGAGCTGTAACTCTAAAATGGCTCCTGACAGAATCATTTCTCAGGTGGAGATTTGGCGCGGCTCTCCTGGTGGTGGGAGGACCAAAGTGAACAAGTCTTTCCAGTTGTCATGAATATTTATCTGGGGAGAGTGTTGGCCAGGCCCGCTGAGGAGAATGACAAATCACGGTCTCTAAAGCTACTACCTGTATTTTATTCCCATCTATCCCTTCACCCCTTTCAACTTGTGACTCACTGTCATCCAATCTGTGCTCCTACTGTTTAATATGCCCGCTGCATTTGATATACTGCGGAGAGTGTCAGAGTAAAAAATATTACATTCACAAGACAGAATAGACTAAATGAACACAGGCAAGGTTGTTGCAAATGGACACAATACCTTTATGTGGTTCAAGGGAATTGCTAAACCTAATGTAGATATCACTTATAACATCAACAGCAACATGTAGGCCTGACGTAATTACTATGTTGACTTAAATATTTATAAGATGGAATATATTTTGAAGCCCAGTATTTACCATGGGCACGTTTTCTTTGCAAAATGTGGGAGATTTTTGGTATTTCTGTTGTAATATGCTAATATTTGAGCTGTAGAATAAGCAGTAGCTCAGTTGGCAGTGCGTTTGTCCACTGATCCAAGGTTTGCGTTTGAATCCTGCTCTTGACATAAAAATTGTTGCTGAAGCGGTCAGATCCAACAACAGTATTAATTTGTTTGAGCTCGAAACTCACCGCCAACCTGTGAGATTCGAGCTCCCACAAATTAATACTGTTGTTGTGTCCTTGGGCAAGACACTTAACCCACCTTGCCCCCAGTGTCTTCATACAGTGGTGAGTGAATGTGTGTGTGAACGGGTGAGTGGTTCCTTGCTGTAAAGCTCTGTCAGTGCCTTGAAGGTGGAAAGGCGCTACATAAAAATGTGACCATTTGCCACACACAACTCACCTCTATGGCTAATTACTGCTTCATTCTGTGATGTATTTGTTGCACCTCATGACTTTTGATCATACGATCTATTTTAAAATGGTTTTAGTGGGATTATATTACTTTATTTTAATTGTATCAGTGGCATACAGTAGCTTCATTATTATGATTTATTACAGTATACCTCTATAGCTAAATATTGTGCTTCAAAAATGTATTGATTTAATTTTAGAATAGTAACAGGCATATCCATGTATTTATTTGGCTTTATTATTCTGCTATATAGCTGAGATATATTTGTATTACTATACTTCTATATTTTATTTTTACTTGTACATATACATTTTATAATTATCCCTTATTAACACCAGTCTCTTGTTATTTCTGCTACTTATTTTGAATTAATTATTACCATTTATATGTTTGCTTGCTTCCTGCTATGTTTGTCCAAATAATTTCCCTTGTTGATCAGTAAATTTTGTCTAGTCTAAAAAAGTTCATATTAAAATGATGAGCTCAGTTGTTCACACACACAAAAAAGATATTCACTTTAATGCTTCAGTACCTCCTTTATACTTATATGAACCTTTTCAAACAGACCACAGTATGGCTTTCAGGAAATCAGCGTTTATGTCACCTCTCCCCTGGTGTTCTTCACTCTTCAAAGACGTGCCTCTGTGGCACTGTAGAAATGAAAGCACTGAGCTGTGGCCAGGTCTTTAGGCATTAAGCAGCTACTTTTCCAGTTCACAAAGCGCATATGTTTCAGAGAAATCTTTAAGGAAATTGTACCTCTGTAGTCGCAAATACTGCTTATACGGGTTGAGAATGTTTTGGTTAAAGGGAGTCCTCTGCCAGTTTATGCTGACTTTATCATGTCTTCTACTGAGACTTTGCAGCTGATGTCATCAACATTTCCTGGCGGTGTGATGCTAACTGTAGGCACTGCTCTGTCTAAAGATCTGTTAGTCAAGTTAAACATTAATCTGAGCACAATCTGACCACAAAGAATCAAATTAGCTAGAACTAAAACAGATGAACTGATTTTGCTTTGTTAAAGTAAAAAAAAAGATAAAGATAAATAAATAAATATATAAATATATAGCATTAACCATCAGTAAAAAAAAAAAAAAAAAATTAAAAAATCACCCTTAAACAGTAAAGAGGACCATGAACGATCATATTTATCACAGGCTCCTAAAAATGTGTTGTTCAAATCCATGTTGTATTTTTTCTTGAGTTTCAAATTGGTTTAAAACTTATTTCGCAGTGTTTGCTAATGTGTGCATTGTGCCTGGTATATGGTAACTGATGAACATTGCACCATATACATACATATAGAGCCCCCCAGCATGATTTCACAGCAAAGTACAAGAATTCTCATTACACACTATGTGTACATATCAAGAAAAGAAGTTCTAAAGAAATTCCTGACTTCATCTATAATAAGAATTACACTTCATTTACAGGCCTTGAAAGTGCAAATTAGTGTCTGATTAATAGAGCAGGTTTGGTGCAACTGTGCCATTTTTGTGCCACCATTGGAATCACTGTTGTATTTCTTTATTTCTTAATTTAGTGTGTAAGTGTAACAAGTGTAACTTCTCAAGGGGAACAAGTTACAGGTCAGATCTGTGGAGTGGCAACCCAACTCACAGTCAGTATCTGTTTTTCAAGGTATTTTTTTGAGCTAGAAAACCAGTAACGTAATATATGTAAGGTAGACCTGTTTAATGTCATACTGTGGAACATTTCAGGCAAAGCAATGACGCATCCAATAGAAACAAGCAGATGACGCATGCCCATCCAAAAAGTTACATAGTGCAACTGTAACCCAGATAAAAATCCACGTGTTAAAAGTACATTTGCAAAAGCATATTTCATAGTAATAAAAGGTTAAAATGATAATTCATTTTATTTTATTATTCATTCATTAAAATATATAGTTCATATTATGGTTAAAAACACATTTGCTAAATTTAAAAAGGACTCAAAACTATTAATATTTTATTTACAACACTGCAAAGTGTTTTTCTTATTGTAATATAGTCTGTGAAGGTGACGTGAGAAGACGCGCGGAGAGAGTAGAGAGAGATCCGGCGGAGATGCTCGGGAAACAGCTACGCTAAAGTTGTCTCGTGGTTTTGCAATTTTTTATTTTTATTTTTAAAAAGATTTGTGTTTGTCACTACGAGAATCCACCGTGAGTTTTCAGTGTGTGATTTGCGCTCAGGAACAGTGTAGTTTCAAGGCGAATCTTGCGGACTGTACTTTCGCCGCTTATTACTCGCTTATTGAGAAGTCATCCACGCTAAAGTGACTGTGGGCTGCTGTTCGCTAACCACGCGGTACAAGGAGCTTACAGTGGATCGTGACCGGACAGGACAACGAAGAACGGACCCCAGACAGTCCTCTGAGTGCCCGCGACGCTCAGAGTCCCTCCGGCAACGTGGGATACGGGGGCGAGACGCTTGGATGTGGTGGGTGTGGACCACGCACCTGGACCGCTGTAGGAGACACGCTGTAGCCGGGCGCACCGAGCTGTATTATCGGAGGAAACGAGGAGCTACGGAACTGGACCGGACGATTCTGGTGGGATTAACACGTTTATCGAGGTACCTGCTTTTATTTTGTTTTCTGCTCTTTGAGTGAAGTGACCCGGAGATTTTGGTCACATCGTACCCGAGCATCGATACAGGCCTGCAACGTAGGGTGTATTTAGATGCCGGCATTAGGACTAAATGAACAATAGGCGAGTTTCAGCTGACGTCATTGTTATTAAAAGCCCGCGTTGCATGCTGGGAAATATTTTGGTCTGAGGCAAGAAACACGATAGCGGTCAAACACAGTGCGTAACCTCGCGTATTTATCCCCGATAATGGTAAATTCCTGCTGCATTATCGGATGCACAAAATAGAAGCACGGAAGAAGGAAAATGTCTTTTTCGTATTCTGAGTGAAAAGAACCGCTAAAGGTGAATTAAATGGCTTTCAAACATTCGCAGAGCAAATGCAGAAGATCCTAGCAAAACGTGGACTCCAACAAGTTCAACAATGTATCGAGACTCTTGGAGGCTTTCATCTTTTCTGCTGTGGACCAGGAGTTTCCACCAAGTCATTGTGGATATCGCCGAAGTGAATATTTGGCCAGGTAGTTGGCGATTCTGACCAGAAATTTGGTTTCGTCCACCTTTTGTAGGGGTTGAAAAGGGTGATTTGACCAATTTCTGGTCAAATCGTCTTCGGTCCTCTGCCGTTAGAGTGGATAAATATCCGGGATCAATTCCCTTTACGTGCTTTCTCGCTCCGTCCGTCATGTTGAATTAGGGTTTCTTGCCGCCGACCAAAATTATTCCCAGCATGCAACGCGCGCTTTTTGTCAACAATAAAACTCGCCTGTAGAGTTGTTGTACGTTTTTGTGAAGCTTGAAAACATTTAAACTTGCATTTTTATTTTATTTTTCTTTATTAAAGGGAGGGTTATTTTCCATCTACTTTGTGTCTGGTGTTAATTTGGTACCGAATAGATTATCTACTTTTGGTCATCTCTAGTGTCTAGTGTTAAAGATGCTGTACAGCTATCCCAAAATAATTAGTTTAGGTTTAGTACGAGAGCACACTGTGAAAGAACCCAGAGCCCACTCAAGTAATTCAGGAGTATATAAAGGCTACACAACTTTAAATATGCAGTTGAGTTGGAAAATTTTAAATCTGACTGTGTTTAAATAACACTATACTATTTCTCTGTGGTAAACAATAGTGAGAACAAGTTCTAAACATAAAGGGGTCACGTATAAAATGCTGTCTTGTTTTTCGTTACTGAATATCCACTGTGCTGAAAATTCTAATAAAGGCCTCGAAAATCTGGAAAGATATGAAATCTGACAAACAATAACCTGGAATGAGTGTGGGTGGCTTATTTTTTTTATTTTTTTCATGGTTGTCTGCTGATGTAAGAGAGGTGTGAGTGGAGAAAGAATGGTCTGAGGCAATCTTTTTTATCCTGCTGGATCTCTCTCTAGGTGCAGAGATTGGGCTTTGTAGTTGTGATTTGGAGGGAATTAAGGTTTGGCTTTGGGTTGGTGGCAATAGCCGACAACTTGGAAGCAGGTTGAGCTTGTGACTGCTGTGTGCTATTGTGTGTGTGTGTATATATATATATATATATGTGTGTGTGTGTGTGTGGGTGTGGATGTGTGGATATAACACAAAAAGAGGGAGGCAGATTAACTCAGCCCAGCACACAGCATTCAGCCTCTCCTCCAGGCTGCCCTTTCCTGCTCACTGGGCTCCTATGTGCTCCGGTGATAAGTAGCCACATTCAAAGAACCTGTGCTGTCCACTTAGGTGTTTTGGGGTTGCAGTGTGCCCTTTCGGCCTATATTAAAATATCTTTCATTGGAATCAACATCACACCTGTATCCTGAAAGATTACATTTTATCCTGAGTTTTATGAATGCCCTTCAAATTCAAATTCTTAATTGTTGTAATTTTACTTGATTAAAAGGTAAGTGGAAGGAAGTGCAAATTTTCCTGAATGAGTACTGTCATAATTTGATTACACGAGTAACACACACACACACACACACTTACACACATTGTTTTACTGTGAAATTGATTGCAAATGTAGAAATAGAAGTTTGTTGTTGTGAAGTCATTATGTTTTGTTTATTAAAATGTGCTGTAAGGCTGTGCAATTAATCGAATTTTGATTGCAGTTTTGATTTTGTGTGTCAAACGATTTCCAAACTCATATAATCGAGTTGAAACAATTTACGGTGCACTCACACTAGGACTTTAGAACTGTGCCTAAGGATGGTATAGTCCCTCTTGTGTGAGTGCAATTGAATGGTTGGGACTTTGGTCCGGTTGGAGGAGGTGGGCCAAAGCACGGCACGGTTGCTCATGTACGTGCACATGCATGACTTTACTATAAAATCCCTCTGTGTGTGCTAATGTCATTCATATGAGGAAAACAGTTAACATAGTAAATCCGTGTATCATTCGTTTTTCAATATAAAACCAAAAATAAGAAAACGAAAAAACAACAGTTTTCTTCGTTATTTGTCTCCAAAACCAAAATGAAAAAACGGATAACGATTCGTTTTTTCAGTTTTCGATTTTGTGTTTAAATGAAGAATGGAAAAAACGGATAACGGCCGTTTCCCGTTTACGTGACTTCCGTGACTGCGATGCCGAACTTTTGCACCGCGTACGGACTGAACCGGGACTGATCCAGGTCCGAGACCAGACCGAGACCAGAGCGGGACTGAGACCGGGACCAGACCGGGACCAGAGCGGGACTGAGACCGGGACCAGAGCGGGACCGAGACCGGGACTGAGTCTCAGTAGCGCTCTGGTCCCGGTCTGGTCCCGGACCTGGTCCATCTGAACCAAAAGCTCTTAGTTCGGTTCGTTTTCGTTGGGGTGAAAGCGTCAGTCGGAGGCTTTGCACCACCTCGGAATCAGCCGCGGTTCTTGAGCGCGGAGGACCAGAGCAGCTCGGTCTGGTCTCGGACCTGGATCCGTCCTGATTCAGTCCGTATGCGGTGAGACTGGGACCAGACCGGGACCAGAGCGGGCCTGAGACCGAGATCGAGACAAGACCAGGACCAGACCGGGACCAGACCGGAGGCTCAGAGCCCACGGCAGGGCCGGAGCTCGAAGCTGAGGCTCGGACCCCGTGGAGGCTCGGAGTCAAAGCTCGGAGTCCGGTCTGGTCCCGCTCTGGTCCCGGTCTGGTCCCGGTCTGGTCCCGGTCTCAGTCCCGCTCTGGTCTCGGTCTGGTCTCGGACCTGGATCAGTCCCGGTTCAGTCCGTACGCGGTGCAAAAGTTCGGCATCGCAGTCACGGAAGTCACGTAAACGGGAAACGGCCGTTATCCGTTTTTTCCATTCTTCATTTAAACACAAAATCGAAAACTGAAAAAACGAATCGTTATCCGTTTTTTCATTTTGGTTTTGGAGACAAATAACGAAGAAAACTGTTGTTTTTTCGTTTTCTTATTTTTGGTTTTATATTGAAAAACGAATGAACGAATGATACACGGATTATAGTAAACACACAGTAAATCCGCACTGACCTTCAATAAGGACTGAGACAAAAGTTCTGAAGTGTCATCTCCTCCTGTCCTCACTCCTCCTCCTGTACTGTTTTTATATCCATCAACTCAGGGATGGAGTGCATATTTTCTCACCTAAAGCTTTAGCTCTGCTGCGCCACATATAAACAAACAGGACCGTGTGATGACGTCATCGGCCATGGCTCGGTTTGGTTGTGCATGTGTGAGTGCAGAACATAGAACCCTACACAATTGTGCTTGTTCTAAAGTCCTAGTGTGAGTGCGCCCTTAAGCTTAACCAAGTTTATTTTGTGATTTTTAAAAAATATAAATAAGTATATTAATTTTATTTTTTAAATATAGAGATTGCTGGATATTTAGTTTATTTTAGAGACATTTATGTTTTTCTATGCCTTATTTCATGTTCAAAGTATATTTTATTCATTTTTTGTTTTATACATTGCGAAACTGCTCTACATATTTGTAGCCTATATTTATTTTAAAGGTTCGGTTTTTAGGTTTTTTTTAAGTTTTGCATAAATTTATTAATAGCAACGTGTTTTGTTTTTGTTTGAGAGAGAGAGATGCTGAGTAAATGCATTGTGTAACTAAAAAATAATTGATTTCAATATTGACCAAAATAATTGTGATAATGATTCTTTCCATAATCGAGCAGCCCTAAAACAAGAACAGCAACATAACCCCCCCCCAAAAAACCCAAACCAAACCAAACCCAAATCAAAAACAAACAAAAAAAACCCTCCAGATGTCTGATTTGACCCTAGTATTTGCGAAATGCATGTGTGCTACGGTGATACCCTTGAAATGATCCAGGCATTGAACATCTGACCTGTGAAATCCCTTTTGTCAATGAGTAATGGGATTTTGCTGGAAGTGGGTATAGGTGAAGGAAGCTTTTCATTTATTATGACTCTTTTGGACAGGCACAAGATTAAAGCTATAGACTTTGTAGATCTCCTCTTACACAGCATCCTCCCAGTGTACCGTACAGCGTTCCCTTTTATCACATGGGTATTCTCACTGCTGGGAATAATATATCACACTTGAAAACACAGGCAGAGGAAAAAAGAAAAAAAATCTCACAGGTTTTGATTATGTTTGTCTGAATCAACCGATACGCTTCTACAAAATAGCTTCCTTCTGTCTTTCCAAGTTTGCAAATCATTTTACATTTCCTTGGGCTTCGCTACCATTCCTCTGCTATGGTTTTCTTCAGCTGTCATGGCGGTGCTGGCACAGGGGGAAAATGAGCTTATGAAGAGAAGCAGAGGGAGAGACGGAGCACCAGAGACAAGCCTTGGGCACTTGGGTCCCTTGAGCAGCAGCTTGTGTCTGTTTGGCTGTGTCTACTGGTGTGTGTGGAAGTGTATGGGAGTGTGAGGGGAAAGGACGGTGAGATCGCCTCCAGGCCAGTCGGAGGAGTCTGCCACTGAAGTTATGGAAATAACTCGGTCCCTACACACAGAGGACGCCACGATTTTGGGTCCCTAAGCAAGAATGTTAAAAACTGGG